>NC_067151.1:53984984-54328734 GCF_903995435.1 Acomys russatus
TAGCCCTTGGAGTCCAGGTTGCCGCCCACTTTCATGGTGTCGCAGGGCTTCCTCTGCTCTATGTACTCGTTCATCGTGGACTCCAGCAGATAGGCGTACTTCCCTTTGGATTTCCTGACTCTGGCTACTCCTTCAGCCGTAGTCCTCACAAACACAGAGGGCTCTGCACTCCTCATGTAAGTCCACATTTTATCAAACACTGCTATTTTGGATCTCTGCAGAGAAAGTGAAGGGGACAGAGAAGATTAAGAGTTAGCCCTTGGAAGATTCAGGCTCAACAGAAGGGAGGCAGGATGTTCCAGTGCTAACAGGTGGTGTCCCGGATACAGAGAAACCTTCATCTTTTACCATGTCGCTCTTATATGGAGAATGAATTTCCTTTGCATTTGTGAAGACTTCAAACATTTCACTTTGTCAATGAAATCACTGTGCGCTACTGATATAGTCAGGGCCCAGAGTGAATGAGTGAATGAATGAATGGAGAGAAAATATGCTACAATACACACAGGACTCATTAAAGAGAACATCAAAAGGATGATTTTGTTTTCTCAATAGAAAATATTCTAGTTTTAATTAGAGGTGGAACAGGAGTCTAGGTGCCTACCTAGACCCTCAAAGCACTAAGATCCTTCGGTAGAACCCTAGGTTAGAAACATAGGGAATGACACTGGCAATCTCTTTCAGATATTGTGGGAGTTAATCTTGGTTGTCAACTTCACTGGCTCTGGAATCAAAGAAGAGATAAGTCGCTGGCCACATCAGTGAAGCATGGCGCTTGAGCAGTGGCTGAGCTTATATCTTGATCAAGAAGTGGAGGAGACAGTGACAACGAACTGGGAATGGTGTGGGCTTTTGAAACCTCAAAGTCGGCCTGCAGTGGCATGCCCTCCCCCAACAAAGCCACCTCTCCTAATTCTTCACAAACTGGTCTACCTGACAGACCTCTAACCATCCTTCAAACCACTTCAGCTGTCATTTTCCAGGACACTAGAACCTGGCCCCCAAATGTAGACACCATTTTCCATTCCAAAAGGAACCACAGTCTTGCTGTAACTACATTATACCCCAGCCAGAAGCTAATGTCCCTGAAAGCTGAAGACATAGTGTCCTAACACATGAGCCAATGGGGCCATTTTCACTCAAAATAGCTATGGCTGCAATAACCAGATTATAAAAATAAGCCTATCTTACTAATTGCATTGTGATGTATTTTAATTCTGTTTGTGTTTTCCTCTAGTGAACCTTGACCAACATGAAAATTATCTGATAAATTTCTTGAATAATAACATTTAAAAAATTAAAATATCCCTTAAACAAATAGTAATTATTCTTTTGAATATTTTAACATCAAAGAAGTCTGTCTCAAGATTAAGCTATTCTTTTCAATAACAGATGAAGAAGAGAAATAGTATTATTGAATGAATATGTGTCATAAAAATTAGCTTACTTTATGACAAAGGCAGACTTTAAAAGGAGATCTTTAATACTTTCCACACTAAGATAAAACCAACAGCATACGGATTGAAAGGTCAAACCATTTTACATCTACATATTTTTTGCACAGTTCTCACAAATGACTTTAATCCCCTGTAGTAGGGTAGCTTTGAACAATCCATTTTCTTATTCCAATGTATTAATAGAAGTCATAGAATGCAAAATTGAAATAATAATCTTATTTTTAACTGTCATGAGATTTTTGGAGGGTCTTGTTATCTCAAATTATGTCCTTAAATTGGCAGAAGCATTGCCAATTGGTCACAAATTAGTGTAAGGCAGACCTACAGACTTGGTAAGGATGCCATCCAGGGATTCCAAGCAGCTTCATGCACGGACAGTTTTCAGATTGGTGAAAACCTCATGTCAAGTGCAATCAGATTAAGAGTAGTCTGTCTCCAAGGCAAATCACTCTAGTTGTCACTACCTCACTGGGCCTGTTAAAGATATATGCTTGTTGCTGTCGCTGCTCAGTGCTCTATGGAATGGGAAGGACGAGGCGCCCTCCCTTAAAATGCTTAACGTTCTTCCCTCAGTTACCGATTCTATTAGCTAATAATTGTTATAAAGCATGCAGGCACACTTCTCCTACTGACTATATCCCTTCTTGAGACCACACATCTAGAAGCACTCTCTGTTAGCCAGGCTATCTCTCTGCTATGGCACGCAGCTGCAAGAATGCTCCTCTGGGAACTCAATTAGAAATATTAATGTAATGACTTCTATAGCATCTTGTAAAGATTAGGCTCCTTTAAAAATGCAAACTCATTGAATAGCTGGGGATTTGGCAAAGAAAACCAAAAATCTTTGTCTGTTGTTGGAAACTGATTGACCTGTTTTTCATTTCTTCTTCCTGTCTTTTTGCTAGCCTCTGTTGGAATATTTCACTGTATTTGATTTTAGTAACATTGACAGACTCATTCAACTCCAAATCTTTTCTAATGTGAGTTCGAACAAAAATGTGATGTTTAAACATTTGTGAACAAATAGTGAGCTGATGAAAAGTGGTTCAAAATAAAATTACACAAATATCTTATCAGATTATCCATTGAATTTGTCAAGTATTCCAAATTAAAGTATAAAATACCAAATTTTGTAAATGTGGATTTTATAAATTTGTGAAAGCCCAAGTATTAACAACAGAAGTTTCTATTTCATTCTTACAACCTTCTATTTCTTACTAGCTTGAAGATTATTTTCCAAGATATGAATACATTATTTCCTAGGTTTAAAGGCACTAAAAGGGCTATAGAAAATACACTTAGTGACACAAAGTCTCAACCGAATAACTTGGTTGCTGTCCCATCACCCTAGTCAACAGAGTGTCTGTGTGTCTGCAGTCTTGGGAAAGTCTGTGTGTCTGATACTTCTTCATCTAGATTTAGAAGCTCTCCTAAATTAAATTAGTCCTTTTTGGTTTGATTTCTTACCTTTTTTAATTTAAAAAATTTGAGATTATAATACAATTACATTATTTCTCATTTACTTTTTCTTTCCAATCTTTCATGTCTGCACTACTTAAAATTTTTCAAATTCATGGCACCGTGTGTGTGTGTGTATGCACTTGATTATTATACACACACACACACACACACACACACACGCATATATCCAAGCTCACTTAACAAATATCTCAACTTGTCCCTTTCATAGACTGCAGGGGACTGCTTCAGTTTTGGGGGTCTTCCAAATTAGAGAAAATGTTTTCAAGTTGTAGTTTTAGAAGAAGAAGAAAAAACTGAAGAGGACCTAGTCTCGTGAGACGATGTCTGTCTGCATGAGTGTGCTGTAGTGCCCTGGCACACTACACATTGGAGATCAGAGACTGACCTCAGGTCTCTTCCTCTATCGTTCTCTACCTTAGTTTTTGAGATAAGGTTTCTTACTGAACCTGGAGCTCACAGAGTCCTCCACAGTGGCTAGCCACCTGGCTTCAGGACCCTCCTGTTTCTTCCTCCACCACTCCTGGCTTCTTTTATGGGAGCTAAAGATTAGAATACAGATCCTTGTGCTTGCTTTGCAAGTAATTCCCAACTGAGCTATCTGCACCAACTCTTCAGTGAATGTATAAGGGCATTTGGAATACAGGAAATGTAAAAGCACAAAGGTTTCTGAATTCAGAAAGCAAACAGAAATAAAATCACTGAGACTGCAGCTTCTTTTTCTTGCCTACTGTCATCACTCTACCACCCTGACCTACAGAGTACATCTGTATTTTGGGATAAAGTTTTTCATTTCTTTACAAATCTACTTTTATTTATTTAAATCCTGGAAGGGCACAGCATCAGATGAATTCTATGTCCAGTGGCCTTCCTATGAAGCTTGCTTCAGCATTTGGTACAAACCATGCCACTGTTTCCATGGTCCCGAGTTACTCTTCCCCACATCACTCTGGCTCTGTTTAGATTGCCTCCAGGAGTCACTGTGTTGGTTTTCGTTTTATACACATAAACACATCTCTTGCCTAATAGAACAGTTTCTTTCTAGGCAGAGCACCTTCAATTTTAAGAAGAGCTGTGTGCTTTCTTTGGTTCTGGAGACCTCACTTGTAGCCAGGAAAAATGAACTTGCATCACAGCCTTCTAGACATATTTGTGTTTTGGAAATCCTGTTCCCAGCAAGTCTCCACAGACACCAAGATGGTGGAAAGAAGAAAGAGGGGATAAACTTTTAAACATACCAATTTATGTTTTTTCTAGCAAAATGATCAAGGATGCATTATTCTTAAGCATTGTCTTTAACCTAAATTATTTGGCTTAATTCCACTTTCTTTCTTTTTGTCATGTCAAGAGTGAATTTCTAGTAAAGAAAAGTAGTTGACATAGAAACAGAATGCTGGACCAATGCAATGAAATTGAATTGAAGACCCAGAAATAAAACCCACACATTTATGGACACTTGATTTTTGACAAAGAAGCCAAAATGGAAAAACAAAAGATAGCATCTTGAATAAGTGGTACTTGTCTAACTGTTTATCTACGTGTAGAGAAATGTAAATAGATCTATATTTATCACCCTACACAAAACTCAAGTCCAAGTGCATCAAAGACCTCAACTTAATATCCCATATACTGAATCTATAAGAAGAGAAGTAGGAACAATCCTTGAACTCATTGGCACAGGAGATAATTTCCTGAGCAGAACACAACATCCCAGACTCTAAGATCAACAATTAATTAGTGGGATCTCATGAAAATGAAAAGTTTCTGTAAGGCAAAGGGCACTGTTTTTTTCAAAGACTAAAAACATTTATTGAAAAAAGATTCAAGTGTTTTCATACATAGCATAAATATAAGCACATGTCAATTTGGTTACTCTTAAAATGACTGATACAGAGTTGATATGACTTAATAGCTTTGAATGACCCTTATACATTCCAAGACTTTACATCTGTTATTTTGTAATTAAATTATTATTAAAAATAAGTATCTTATTAACAATATATTAGCAATATCATATATATATATAGCCATTCAGCAAAATGCCAAGCTGATGCCATGGCTTGTAGGTACATGTCACCTGATCCTAGAGTGAGTAGTTTTTTACTTCTATAGCATAATAAGCTGCTGCGGGCCTGGTGGGGCTATCTGACAGCAGGTGAGAAAGACAGAAGAGTGTGAATTTCTGGGGAAAGTAAGGGCAAAGATCTAACTGACCAAAGAAGTAAATGTACAGAGATGCCAAGGGCCTGGTGAAGTAAGTGCCGCAAAGGGTACTGTTAATGTGATAAAACGACAGCCTACAGATTGGGAAAAGATCTTCATCAACTCTACATCCAACAGAGGCATAATATCCAAAATATATAAAGAACTCAAGAAATTAATCAAACAATCAAATTTAAAAATGGAGTATAGAGCTAAACCAAGAATTCTCAACATAGGAATCTCTAATAGCCGAGAAGCACATAAAGAAATAATAACCATCCCTAGTCATTAAGGAAATGCAAATCAGAACACTCTGAGTTTTCATTTTACAGCTATCAGAAAGGCTAAGATCAAAATCTCAAGTGTCAGCGCATGCTGGTCAGGATATGGAGCAAGGGGAATACTCCTCCATTGCTGATGGGAGTGCAAACTTGTACAACCAATTTGGTACTTGTACAATCAATTTGGTGCTTTCTCAGAAAATTGGAAATAGTGCTACCTCAAGACCCAGCTATACCACTCAAAAGATGTGCCACCATACAGCAAGGACATTTGCTCAACTATGTTCATAGCAGTTTTATTTATGAAAGCCAGAAACTGGGAACAGCCTAGATGTCGCTCAACTGAAGAATGGATGAAAAAATCATGGTATATTTACAGAATAGAATACTACTCAGCTATTAAAAACAAGGAATTCTTGAAATTTTCAAGCAAATGGCTAAAACTGGAAAGGATCATCCTGAGTGAGATAACCTAGAGTCATAATGGCGCAAATGCTGTCTACTCACTTATAAGCGGATACTAGGCATAAATTACAGAATAACCATACTACAATTCCCAGACCCAAAGAAGCTAAGGAACAAGGTGGGGGGGGGAGGGGCGGGCAAAGTAGGCTCTTCTTGAATCTCACTCAGATGGGAAGATAGGATAGTGGAAGTGGATGAAGAGAGGGAACTGGGTAGGAGAGAGTGTGGAGAGGAGTCAGATGTCCAGAGATTAGGGAGAGGGCTTGAAGAGAGAAGGGAAACCAAGGGCAGGGCCATTTCTGAGACAAGTTGGAAACTTGTGATAGAGTAGGCTCCAGGGAGAATCTAACGATGACTTCAGATGAGCCTCTGAGTAGCAGGGGGTCAGAAGACTGAGGAAGCCACCTTCTAGAAAGGTAGTACTTAGAGTGGTGGGAGGGGAACACAGATCCATATACAAAAACATTGACCCAAATTTGCGCTGCCTAAAGACAGAGCAGAGACCGAGTGAATGTACAACCAATGCACGGCCTAACTTAAGACCCACCCCATGCGAGAGAGCCAATCTCTGACACCACTAATGATATTCTCCTATGTTTACAGACAGGAACCAGCATAACTGTCCTCTGAGAGGGCCCACCCAGCAGCTGCTCACATCAGATGCTGAGACTCACATTGGGAAATAAGTGGAGCTTGGGAAGTCCTGTGGATGAATGTGAGGTAGAAAGAACAGAAAGACCCCGAGAGAACAGAAAGACCACAAGAAGACCAACAAAGTCAACTAACCTTAGACCCATGGGGGCTTACAGAGACAGAAATACCCATGAAAGAGCATGTGTGGACTGAACCAAGGCCTCCTTATATGTATGTAACTGATGATCAGTTTGATATTCATGGGGTAAGTTGAAGCTGAGTGGGTGCTGTCTATGACATGGACTCTTTTGCCTGCTTTTTGAACACTTCCCCCAAAGGGCCTCAGTGCATGATGATTTGCTCAGTCCTGATGTGCTGGGGTAGGTTGTTATGTATGTGTGTGTGTGTGTGTGTGTGTGTGGGGAGTGTTCACCTTTTCTGAGGAGAAGGGAAGGGGGATAGATGGAAGAGGGTTGAGGGAGGGGCCTAAGATTGGCATGTAATGTGAACATATAAATTAAGTGCGCATCAGTGTGCGTGCATGTGTGTGTGTGTGTGTGTGTGTGTGTGTGTGTGTGTGTATAAAAGAAAAGTATCTGAAGTTAAATGTAATGAGTTTTTTATCTAGAGGGGCTGTCCCCCAAAAGCATTAGGTGATTGGAAAGTTCAAGACCAGCCTGGGGTGAACAGTAATAACACTGTTTTCAGAAAACCAAAATTAAATAACCAAAAATTCATTTGGATTAAAATTATATAGGATAATGGTTTCACACAGCACTTGTTGAGGAAAGATAATTTTACATGCATGCTTTTATAATATGCTAGCCATATTAAAATATAAGTGTAAAATTCCTTTTATGGTCAATGCATTTCATTTTGATAAGCTTAAAATGTATGACTGTCTATAATTTTGGGCTTTTTGACATACACATTTATATTATTACACACAAATAAAATAAACTACATATAGCAAGAAGAACCATGAAACAATCAGGAATTATATAAATGTTACGTTCATGGTGTTTTGAATAATTGTATTTGGCAATCTTGCAGAAAACATCTTTCCTATCTTGGTGAGACTAAAACATTGTAAATCAATATCTATCATATCTCATCTCTATCTACTTATAACATCTATCTAGACCTAAAAATGTCTTATTCCTTAAACAACCAAGCTTACTTAAAAAGACTAAACTATCTGATCTTCAAAAACTTAGTTTTATGATATTGCTTGATTTCTTCAATCTCCATTTATTTTCAAAGTTTGTATTATTCTATTAAAATGAGCAGCCACCAGTAAGATAATACGTTTTAGGTGAACACTTAGTACTACTCAGAACAAAACTTCACAGAAATGTAGATGATAAATTATTTCAGTACCATATCTTGTTTCAAACACTAAAACTATAACTGAAAATTTTCTAAATATTAGCAACGGTGTTTATATTTAATTTTGATTTTATTCTGATAAGTGGCATGAGGGCACACTTCTATTTTCCCTCTGCCCAGAGTCCTCCGACATGATGATTATCGTCATGGCAACTAGAGTGAAAATGACTAGTAGAACAGACAGATGTGATTCTTTTACTAAAACAAGGTGATAAAAATACATCAAAATACAAATTATATATAGTATTGTATATTGTTTTGTGGTATTGTTTTTCTTTCTAAAGAACATAACTAGAATATTTAAGCTTTGTTTTTTCTTGAGACAGGATTTCTATGTATAATCTTGACTGTCCTGGACTCACTTTGTATGCCAGGGTGGCCTTGAACTCATAGTGATCCACCTGCCTCTGCCTCCCCGAGTACAGGGAATTATGGAGGTGTGTGTGTGTGTGTGTGTGTGTGTGTGTGTGCTCGAGTGTGCGCATGCCCAGCTTATTTCTAAGCATTTTAAAATGAGAGTATTCTCAAACTATTTTAGTCTTATAAATTTTGCTGTGAGGTTGTCCTCAGCATTTGCTGATATGAAAACCAATGCTTCTTATGTACAATCTGAAAGGAAAATCCTCCTGAGGTCAGACTGCAGAGTAACTTGGCTTCTGTGGTAGTTTGTAAATGACCAAGCTGGGCAGTCAGAGCCAGTGACATTTCTGGAAAATACCTGTGGGACCAAAATAACCCATTTATGCTGAGAAAAACTACAGGTTTACTCAATAATCGTAAATCAGGAAAAAATATATATAGACACTTCCCAGCACTGGGACCACTGGAGTCACATGACTCAGGATAGCTTCCTGTTTCTGTCTTTAGTGTTCTTTTCCTAAAAAAAAAATTTGAGGAATTGCCACTGTATGAGTTTCATTGCCCCTAAACAGGACAACCACATTTAAAGAAACCCATGTAAAAGCTTCCTAAAATGCTGAACTTTTCTGCACTGCTCTTTCCAGATTGAGCTGGAAAAGGCACCAGATGCAGCTAGTCCCAGGCTGATTATATCCTTAAAGCTTTCAGACGACTAAAATTCTTCCTCAGATGCTCTGTGTGATGGTGAGAAAATTAAAATGTCAGCGAAAGGAAGGCTGCCAAACCAGGAGGAAATAACTTCACAATGCCCTGTGTCATCTAGAGAAGGAACAGGAATGTAGGAGTTGGCAGCAGAGCAGACTGCCCTGCTGTCATCAGTCCACACAACGAGAAGACAGAGAACTCTGTAATAAATATGAATGTCTTCACCGTGTCCACTGTGCTACCTATTGCTTTGGATTCACAGTCAGCATTTATAATCCCTACCACTCTAGAAACTATTTACATATTGAAGCATTTGTGAGGGGCTTTTAAAGAACCTCTTCCGGTATGACTAACATCCTACAAATATAGGAATGTATGACTATTCCCAATTTCCAAAACATTTGATAGCTGTACATATGTAATCTCCAAATCTACAGATACATATTTCTTCCTGCACTCACACACTGGTGATCTTGGTAAGCCTAGCACAAATAACTGGCTGTACTAAAAGTAACAGAAAAAAGAAGGGTTAACAAACTAAAGAAATCTCTATTCTGTGTGTCGTAGGTATCCTGAAAATATGCTGTCTCTTTGCTCCATGCAAGCAGCAAACATAAAAATTGTAGCATTGTTGAAGCAGCACTTATTATTTTGTAAATAAACCTGTAATAACTAGAACACTTTCATTTGTGGCCATATTTGCGTATTTTATTGTGGATCAGGCATGGAACCCAGGACCTTGCTTGTGCTAGGCAAGAGTCAGCTTCTGCTTTGGAGTTGCAGTCCTAGCAGGTAACTCTATTGTGCACTTTTATTTTGAATCCAGATCTCCCTAGGTTTCCTGTGCTGGTTTTGAAATCACTCTGTAACCCAGATAGACCTCAAGTGTGTGACCCTTCTCCTTCCTTTTCTCAAATAGCTGCAATTAAAGGCACATACTTCCCAACCCAGACAAAAACATATGTGAATATAAACAAAGTGAATTTAATGTCATAAACACAGTGACAAATTATTCTGGCCTTAACGCTAATCTCAATTATTGTAACACTCTGGTAACTATGATTATGGAACTGTGAAATGCACATACTCACAGACACAGACACACAAACATAGGCACAGAACCAAGCATAAACACATATACACAGAAAACAGGAAAGTTTCAGACTAATCCTTTCATTCTAGTGAGGAATAATTGCAATGTATGTGTCTATTATTTGTACAGTCTCTAAACTGAAAAATGTCTATGATGTTGGGTAACAACACTGTAGTTTAATGTACTAAGCTCAGAGGGTTATTGCTCTTTACAAATGAGAACAATCAGACTCTTTACATTAAAAAATGGGCAACCTTTACTTTGACAATGGTCTGGGTTTTTTTTTCTCTTCCTGACACTAACAGCACTAACATATACCACTTGGTCATTGATGAAGTGTGCTTTGTCTTCTCAGGGGTGACAACTGGACGAAACTGACTGATTTCAGTGAGAAGGACTCGGGGCAGGAGGAAACTCTCACTCCCCTTATAAAAGTCAATTATCATCCTTTGTGCACTACCAGGCCTGTGGCAGCCTCACAGGGAAAGCCACTCTCTGCTCTAAATTCTGACCTGCTGTGGGAACATAGCAAACATAGGTTCTGTCAAAAATCATTTTCTAGACAAAATTATAGAACTAAGATCTGCCCTATTTTAATGAGGGGAAATTATCAAAATTGAAATGCTAAAAATAGTAGTTTATATTTGAAATACTAATTCTCTCCTAATTATAGGTACGCTACAACGGCACTCTAATTAACTATGATTAGATTAGCAGCTCCACAGCAGGTCATGACAGCATACTGGGGTCCATGGAGAGAAAGCTTGTAGATACACAGAGGCCACTTCTAGTCCTATATGTCTCAGTTTTAAAAGGATTGGACTCTACCGTCCCTTTCTTGCAACACAAACTGAATATTGATATTAATTTATTGATTAACATTGAGGAGAAGTATATAGTTTAAATTAGAAAATTTAGAGTTTAACTTACACTTCTAAGTGTACTATGGGCTCACCAACACCAATAAAGTAATATTAACATAACCTAATTTAATATTAAATTGCTTACCCAAACACTGAAAAGACTTTAGACTTTGATTGAAACAGCTAATATTCCCTTAGTGCAAAAATGATCATTATATACTAGAAATTCAATTTAGGTTACTTTTACATTAATGGAATTATTTGATAAAACCTGTAATTAAAATTGCACGTTGCATTTGAAGGAGATTCAAACTGAAGTTTAGATGTGGATATTCATCTTTAAATGCTTTTAAATTTTACTCCTTTCTTCAGAGATTATTTGAAATTTGGATGGTGTTCTCACTTCTCACATTGTTTTCCCCAAACCTGAGTTCAAAACTTGCTGTCATTAAAACAGACAATTGCCTTGGTTACTCATAGATGCTCTTGTAGAATTAATAAAATTCTAATATTTAAAGACCAAAAAAAAAAGGGGGGACTAGCAACACAATAGAATTAACCATACTAGGAAATGTAATATTAGAACAATAATGTAAATAAGGGCAGCCATTCCTTCTCCCACAAGTAATTAGTTCTTTGCTTGGGGCCAGAGCACAAAGCACATGAGCACATCTTTAGTCTAACAGCCTGCTTCCCCCGTTCCTTCTTCCTGGTTGGCTGGCCACTATAACAATCATTTGACTCACTTTCAGCCTTCTTTGAATGTACCTCACATGAAAACTCAACATCCCTATGGCTAAAGGACAGTTGAAGAAGAGCATCAACCCAACATGTGTACCTAATATTAATCTCAAGCAGAGAAGCGAATATTTTTTTGCAACCTCTTTCAATCCTAGAAATGTAAACTTTCAACTGTACTCAGCTTACAATTGGGAATTTATGGGAAAATGCTGGCAGAACAACTATTTTTATATTCAAAATGTCTAAATCAACTGTGTTTTGCTCAATGTATTTTTTTTTCACGGCACTCAGAGGGTTGGAGTTCTTTGCTGAAAGGGGATCCATGACTGAAATTCTGTACAGTGAAGCATGTGAGAAGCAATGAGAAGCCAGGGTTCCAGCTGGAAAGTTACAGTATCCAGAAAAAAAACCCACAGGGGTAGACACAGAAGGAAATCATTTCTAGTATTACATCGTATGACCCCATTATCAAATATAAATAGAAGTGGCAAGTGTGTCAAAAAAAACTACTCATAGACTAGCAATCTTTTGATTTAATCTAACTTGAAGAGATGAGCCTTTGAGAACAATAAATTTCAAATCACAAACATGTCATGTATTCGATGGAAGCATTAGTGCTTTTCTATTTTGGTGGTCTGCGTTTTCATCTTAACTTCCATTTACTGTCAGGAGCAAAATAAGAAGTCTGTAAACACATTCAACCACACAGTTTGTTTCTCTAGCTAAAAGGAGTGGACTACAATTCTCTGTGCACTGCAATTCAGCCAAGGGTGTTTCAAGTTCCTCCCAGAGCTACAGCAAGAGATGCTGTGAGGACCCGCTCACATTTCATCCATAACTGATGTGGTATCTTCATATAATCAAACATGGATGTGACCAAGAACAACACATAGACACTGGGGACCGATGCTAATGTCATTCCTTCACGAACCAAAACAGTAGGGAACCATTTTCAGCTCTCCGAATACGTCAAGCTCCCAAAATTATCTGGCCGTTTGTTTAATAATACATAAAAATAAAAAATAATCATTGCCCACATGTATTCATTAGATATATATTACTATAAGAAAATACACTGGAATAGAAGATTTATCTTTAAAGGCTTATTTGGTAAGTATTTTGGAAGGCTAAAAGTCCAGGAATGGGCAGCAGCATCTGGCTCGTCTATAGTGAGGGCCTCTTTAGCTAGGTCACAATGTGGTAGTAAGGAAAGGCCAGAAACAGACACATGGAGAAGAGACCAAGTGCATGATGAGAGGCCTCCTTTTGTAACAAGTTGGGAGAACTAACCAGAGTCCCATAACAACAGTCTTAATCCTTTCTCAAAACAGATCCAACAGTGACCCAAGCACCTTCTACTAGGCTCTAAGAAGCCCCACTCTTTCACCATGCTCACACTGGGAACCAAGTGTGAGGTGACAATTCAAGCCATTTCCTGAACATAGTCCTCAATTATCAGACAGAAATAGTGTGAGGTAGAAAAAGACAATACATTAAAGAAAACTTTCCTTTGGGAAATAATGTTAGTAGAACAAAGCAGTTTGCCTAAAGGCATGTGATCATTTCTCCATTACTTTAGGAAACATAGAGAATGATCTCAAATCTTGTGCAGATTTCACAGTTGTGGTACAGCCAGGCTCTGCAAGGCATGGATGCTCCAAAGCATAAGGTCAGTGGTTTTCCTCAGCGGAGGCTCCCTTACTTATCTTTCTACTGGGCAATTTGAGCCAGCTGGCCATGGTAGCTGGCTTCTAGCTGCTTGAAGCTTGCATCTGATTGGCTGAGCAAAGACATGCTGAAGTGGTTGCTACCATGGGTACCCAAAAGTGACAAAGGCATCTCTCAGCAAATGCATACTCAATTGGAAAAGTATCTAGAAACAACTATGATTATTGTATACCTAGATGTATAACACCAGTATAAGATGATACAATAAATCCCCGTGTTGTTCTTTCGACGGATGTGTAGGAAAGCATGGCTGAGTTTTCCAAATAAGTAAAGCAAGCCATACTGCATACAAATGACAACAGATCTCATAAACATATTTTTCTTTACTAAGGGTGAAGCCTTGTGATTTATTCAGTTAAAATTACTGTTATAGTCAAGCCAGAGAACCACTGTATGATAAAGGTATGGTAAATTGTAGTTAATAGCAATCTGTGTCAAAACTTTCATATTTAGATCTGTAATAAAGCAGGCATTTCAGGAGAACTTATTTAGTACCCTCATTGAGATGCTAACAGAATCACTGCCCTTCCTTTCCCACACATCCAAGTTGCTGAATGGAGTAGCTATGCTTCTGCCCCCAAGCACATCTCTTCCCTTTATAGCTTGGACCCATTTGAAGACATCAGGAACAGAGAACCCAGGAAATGCAGGATCAGAGTGTTGAAGTCACATCCTACTGTTTTGACATTTAGCACATTGAAGGGCCTTGCCATAATCTTGAAGCAAATTGGCCATCATCTCATTCACACACTAAGATATCTTCAAAGATATTTGTTAACTATCAGATGTCTTTTGTCATATTTGCTGGCTAACATAAATACATCAGCTATGTGAAAACAGATTGATAGAATGAAGTTTTTCACAAATACAATGAAAAACATGGAAGAAACTTATTATAACACCAAATGGTGTCTTACAATGGGTTAAAAGAAAAACTTAACCTACATCTAATAAGCGCATTGTGTTACTTATTTTTAAATTTTCCAGTGTTACAAAGTTGAATATTTTTCCTTGGAAGATTTTCACAAAAACTTCAGCAATTACAGCTTGAAACCTAATCTGCTTCTTAATTTTGAAATACCGTCCTGGATGTGAGCATAAGTCTCTTCATGATAAATGATGCATGTTAGACACAGCATGCTTATATAACATGAAAGAAAGCTGCAGTATCCTTTCCTTAGAAAACACTGATAACCTAAACTGCATTTTGTTTCCATTTTGATCCCATAGAATGTTTATCAATTTTGATACAATTCAGATGGTATAGCAACATTACGTCGTTTCTTCTGAGAAATTAAGAATTAAAAAAAGACCCCATGGAAGCATGCTATCGTTGGAGATGAGGAAGGCCTGAGATAGAGACAGAGCAAAAACAGAAACAGTAGCAGAGACGACTGATTCCTTTCACATAGCATCTTTTCCTGGACCATGTGATGATGTGGGGCGGTGGTGGTGGTGGGGGGAATCATTTATAGGGGTTACATTTTTTAAAAACCCAGACACTGAAAATCAGAATCACTTACCCTGAAAAACTCTTTAGTGGATCCAGAGTCTAAGGTCCCATAAGCAATTTCTGTTTGCTTAGACAGATCCTCAGCGCTTTCGATAGGAGATACCATCCTCTCTACAGTCAGGAAGGCAGCTAAGTTAGCCGTGTAGGAGGAGATTATGATCAGGGTAAAGAACCACCACACACCTCCAACAATGCGCCCAGAGAGGGATCTGATAACAAGTATGAAATGGATTCATAAAGTGAAATGAATGATCTAATATAAAACAGATTAACATTCATATCAAATAGCCACCTACAGCTGATTTCACCATATATCTTGCAATAGATTCTTTAGGGAAACTAGAAACTACTAATAATTTTGAACGAGGAATACAGAGTAATGAGGTTGAGGTCTGAGGAGGTAGCCAAAGACCTAAACTCCATTCTTGCGATTTCCCCCATAGTTAAAGATCCAAACAGATAAAATTCAGCAAAAAAGCAATGTCAAGAGATGGATAAGTAATTTATCTAATATGCATAATACTCTGTCTACTTACAATATAAATAAGCACAAACAAGATAACCAAAGAACAACAGTAAAGTTCATAGCAAAACAAATATTAAGAAATAGTTTACACCATAAATAACTTTAAACATGAAAAAAAAAAAACCCTCCTTTTAATATACCCAATCCCCACTCCACAAAGAGGCCCAGCTTCATTAGGCTCTGGGTGTGCAAACACATCGGTATTTGATACAGTACAGGAGAAAAAAATGGAAAAAAATGAAATGATATTAAAAGGAAACATAATTCTCAATGAATATAAATCAGATGCCTTCATGATGGGGACTGTTCTGACCCTGTTCCCTTGTGTTTCCTGCTTAAGAGAAAAGAAAAAAAGAAGAAGAAGAAAAAAAGGAAACCCAAAGAAAACAAATTAGATGTTTAAAGGTTTGAAAGATATTAATTCCTATTGTGAAGCATAATAAGATAACAGTACAATGTATATGACTATAAACACATATGATGTTTTTAAAGCTTTAAAGTTTTCCAAATTTTTACTCTAAATGTTGAAGGAGATAATTATAGTTATATAGATACCAATAGGCATCTACTGTGCTATTTTAAAAGATTTTATGGGACTGCATATAATTGAGAAATTTGAGGTAGCATTTCTAAAATGTTAAAACATGAAAATTGGGCAATTTATGGGCATAATAAAATTTATTGGAGATTAGCATTAAGCAATGCAGGCTTTGAAACAATAGACACCAGATAAAGTTGTGGATGATTTTGGTAGAATAAATCATGCACTCAATACAAAAGGACAAGGTAACTCCCAAAACTTTAAGCTTTAGAACATCTGTTGCTTAAAATAAAAAAAAACTGGAGGAATATAATTGAGACCCCATGACAAAGTCACTATAAAATGTAAATATTTAAATAAACAGAATAGAAAGGGAAGGTTTAAATATTTCTCACATGAAATTGGAATCAGGTATTTTATAAACATTGCTTCTGGAAAATCCTGATCTGGCCACAGCCTCCCTCAAAATGTATTCTATCTACCTGTAGCAGGATAATTACAGAACACATAGGCTGCTCTAAGGAGCCAGACTTGGAGCCTTGTTGCTCAGATCCCCCAACACTAAGGTTGTTTTTTGTGGAATTGTCTGACACTGCACCAATCTCTTACCTGATAAAGAATTGTGTTTATATATATTATTCTATTCCAGTGAGAAAGTAAATGCTAGTTAATATCAATTTTCTTTTATTCCAGTGCTTAAAATATTATTCAGATAAAATATTTCAATATTATTTTAATTACATTAATTATGAAACATATAAAAATAGTTTTAGACTTTATTGTTTATCTTTACCTGTTTTAAAAGCAATAATTAATTTTTTTGGAGTTCTAGAGAAGTTTTATTAAGAGAAGAAAAATAGATTTTGATTTGTGGTGAAAGTTACCACAACCAAAACTAAATTTTCCTTTATGCCACATAAACAGTATGTGGTTTATGTCTAGAAATATTGTGGATATAAAAAAGCAAGATGAAGAATAAAAATAACCATTGTGGCATATTGCTCTCTAATTTCTAGATTTCAAAATGTATCATAAAGTGAAGAGAACTCAAACTTTTCTTTTTCTCTCTTTCTTTCTTTCTTTCTTTCTTTCTTTCTTTCTTTCTTTCCTTCCTTCCTAGACTGCAATTAAATCATACTAGAGTTTTTGCATTCTCCATGGAATTGCACAGCAGATTTTCCTTGGAAAAGGATGATGGACGCCTTTTCAAAAGTGCTTCAAAGGATTTTCTAAGTGCTCTGTTAATTTCTAGCTCTTTTGTACGGACAATAACTTTTGTCTATTGCTCTGGTCTGAAGTGGCCATCACTCTGTTCAAAAACATAATAGTTTGTTTCATTCTTTTCTTAAAATGATCATTCAATTGGCCGTGCTATGTTTTAGGTACAGTTTTTAGGGGCTATAAAACAAGCAGAAAGAAAAGTACACTTTAATTTTTAATGATATGTGTTATACTTCCATATTCATAAAAACCAATAATAAGGGAAATACCTTTACTAAAACCCGTGTCTCTTACTAAGAAACATATGTTATTATGTGTGACCTACAGTGAGTCTTGACTCAGGAATGAAAGTACAAAACACAATATCCTGTTTAACAAGGAAGCATGATAAAAATGAGAAGTTGTCTAAATAACACAGTGGACACTGGGACTTTCTAGGGTAAGTGTGCCTTGCACTACAGACACAAAAGAAGAAATCTAGTGCCTATCAAACAGTGCACGACACAGCAACCTTAGTGCCATGTTGTGAGTGGGAGGCGGGAAGGCTCCCAGACTTGCTCCATCTATAGGAACACAGGACACTTATCTACTTCATTATACCTTCCCATACTTTGCTTATCCAAAAGACAGAGCTTAACATATGCCAGCCAAGCACAACTGCCTTTTACTTAGAACTTGGGTACCATGAGTCAGTGGCCTTACCAAAACTATGCCGTTAACTTAGAGTTTTATGGACAAGAATGTTCTCAGACCCTCCATCTTGTTTTTTGTTGTTGTTTTGTTTTTTTGTTTTTTTGTTTTTTTGTTTTTTTGTTTGTTTGTTTTTCCTTCCTCATTGTTAGAAATGGGTCTTCATATCTTTAACCAAGATCAGGTAACTAAATATAGAGGTATGAGTTTGGGACTTCTATATGTCAGAGGTTAACTGTGTACCTAGGACCCTGCACTCCTTCATGCATGTCATGCAAATATATCTAGAATATTTCTAAATCAGGGAAGTTCTAAAGAGAATCCACTGTGAATATGGAGCTAAGTGTCTTTTTAATAGAAAATTTACATAGTTTAGTTTTTTTCTTTTTATGTGAATTTTATAATGCACTACCCTACTATCTACTGAGTATCAGAGAATAAGTGTTTAATAATTTCTGCCTAGAAGGCATATTTCCTTCTTCTCAGCCAGTGGAAGACATTAAAACACTTAAAAGAGCTATGCGTTTTTTGACATGCTTATGTTAATTTTGAAATTAATTGTTTATAATTCTCCAAGTACTCAAAAACTAACATTTTAATGAGTTATCATCAAGAAGTCACCCCCTTCGCTAGTAAAGATTATTACTAGAATCACAGGAAGCCATTCCAGCTCGAAATGAAGTTCCCCCAAAGACAAACAACATCTTGGCTTTAAATGTTAACGATAACACACTAGCAAAAGTAGGGTTTATTTGTTTAAAGAGATACATGTAGCTATCATTCATGTTGTACCATAAATAAAAGAAATTCGTGACTTGTGACAGATATATGATAATTAGGCATTTTAGTCCTGAGATAATTATACCCTGATGTGGGTAGAGGTGTGTGAGTGTGTAGTATTCTATATGGCAGAGGCATTTCCTGAAAGTCATTGGTTTTCTGACTGCATTTCTAGACACTTGAAAATGTGGGAGCAACCTTTAAATCCAGAACCCTGACTTTTTAAGAAGTTTAATAACCGCCCCCCCCCACCATTTCCATGAACCGGTGTTAGGGAAATAAAGAGATGAGGTATGCGCAAATGAAGTGTGGTCTAACACGTTGACATTGTAGGAAGTGGCTAATATCGTAACATCGCCCATTTTCCCATATACAGGTCTGTGTATCAGCACACAGATGACTGTAAAATGAGAATATGCAGCAAAAACACGGTACCCCTCCAAGCAGGCATGGAATGATAGGAACCTTATGCATTTTATAGCCTCTCCATGGTGTGTATAATTCCACCAGGGAAACACATGATCAACATTCAAGGAACATTGTTCAAGTATTTCACAGGCTTATGCCGATGGTAAACATTTGCCCTCTAAGCATCTTAAATTGCTTGGACAAGGTGATCGGCAGCTGGTGACATCTTTATGGTGAATTCATAAACACCATGAATATCCACTTGAGACCTAAAATGCACAAAGTTGAAGAGGGTGAGTGACCAACCTTGGCGAAATATCGCATCCTTGCTGCATAAAGGCACCCAAGGAAAACCAGAGACTATTAAAAATCCCAAATTCATTAGTTGATTCACTACTTTGTGTTTCTCTTCCATCTTCAAATTCCTCAGTGTGCCACTCGTAGGGGCTAAATCTGCTGACCAGGAATAAAACTACACTGACCCCAATGTAGGCAAACACAATGCACATCCAGATCTCATAGGCTAAAGGATCAAGAAAGGAAAACACTCCTGGTTTGGACTTCTGAGGCTTCTTAATCATGATAGAGATTCCAAGGCTCATGAAGGGCTTGGAGAAGTCAATCACCTCTTCTCTCACAAGGGTGATAGTTAATGGAGCAATTGCAATGTCAGCTTTCTGTAAAGGAAAGAAAGGACAATAACAGGACCCAGAATTATAGCTAGAAAGGGCACATGGCTAAAATGTGGAATGGAAAGGGATGGGGATTAGAGGATGGCAATAATTATGGCTCTTGTTCTAAAAATAAGCAAGAGGCAATGCCTTTAACCACCTTGTATTACAAACAAATACTTGACCTATCTACCTTATCTAAAGTCATTGCCCACTTCACGTACTACATCCTTGAAGTATGGAGACAACGGCTGCACTTGAAGACAGGTGAAATGCAAGTTTCAGTTAATGTTCAAATTTACTTCTTGCTTCTGCCCCAACTTCCAAATTTTTTCCACAGAAACAAAACAATTGTTTGTCTAGAACAACATGGAATGCCAACAGCCTGAGAGATGGGCGTTTTAAAAAGAAGAGTGCCCATTCTGCCAACAATGGTTCAAACTGAGTTACTTTGCCTTTAAAGAGACATATACTTACCCCATACACAAGTTCTCCAACCATACCATTCCAAATTTTGGTGTCTGCATCCCTGGCCCCGTACTTGCCGTCCCCAACAATAGTCAACTTGTACTTGAACCCACAATGTTTGGCAATTTCTGCAGCTAAATCAACACAGTAGCCCTCATAACGCTCATTCCCTTCAAGCATTTCATGATTTTTCTTCATCATAACGTACGGAGATTCCTATAATCAAAGACAGTGTGTTCACTGGTTATCATACTCATTTATTCAAATGCTGTTATTTTTTGAAACTCATAGCTTAGCAATTGTTTGGCATATATAGTCATATAGTAGGTATAAAGATAATGTCATAGATATTGAAAGAAAAATATAAAGGCTTAGTTCTTTTCTACAACAAAGATCCTTAAATCTGTACATTAATGATCATGAAGATGATTTATATCTAATAATATCAGAATAAGATACTAAAAAGCTATTAGAATGGCTGTCTCATCTTATTTGTAATTCTTAAGCATGAGAGAGCGAAACTTTTGCTCAACAGTTACTATATTCAACTTTGGGTCTACCTCACCCTTC
Organism: Acomys russatus; assembly: GCF_903995435.1. NCBI lineage: Eukaryota > Metazoa > Chordata > Mammalia > Rodentia > Muridae > Acomys > Acomys russatus. Next base: position 54,005,769 of record NC_067151.1, read on the forward strand.
TTCAAGCCCAAGAACCAGAGTTCAACCAAGTTCTGTGTTATTGCTCTTCTAAGCACAAAACTTCAAGTAGGAAAAAGCTCCATGCAAGTGATCCCTAAACTGAAATGATCAGTGATTGTGGTCATAGCAACATACTGATTCTACTCCTGAAAGCTTCATGTCTCCCTTCATCTATGAGATAAAATAATGTTTCAAGTATAGTCATATAGACTCTCTATAAGTGCAGGAGAGAGTAAGAGCAATGAAAAGATCCAACAAATCTAATACTTTCCACTTTGGAGTACCATGGAATGTGAAACGAAATGAGATAGTAGCTCCTCTTAATAGCATGATGTGAGTATGACACTCATTAAGACATTCCAGGTGCCGCTAGTGTTTTATCCTAATCTCTTATAAGTGTATCTATATTTTCATCTCATGCTACAGGATAATGAATCCACAGATTTGTAACCTCACCGCAAATTAAAGCAGTGCACAATTATTTTATTTCAAAACTATGTCTCTATATGAATATCCTTTTCTCTCGTTCCCTTGCTCAGCATCGTGTCCTCCTGATCTGCATTTCCCTCCTTCAGTACATATCCTAGATGATCTACATTCAGATACGCTTTGTCTCCTCCATCTTTCACTATTCATGTATTTGGAAGCAGGCTTGTGGGAACCGAAGGATATAAAGGAGATCATCACTACCTTTAAGAAGTCTGTCTTCATTATGAAGAAAGAGAGCGTTATTACATCACAATACCAAATGGAAAGGTGGAGATGAGCCAGAGTTGGGTGAGATTTGAAAGGAAGTGTAAAGAAGAAATGAGACCTTGCTCTGCTGTTCAACTGTGTCAGCAGCAGGGTACCAATTAGCTGCCAAGCTAGACTTCAGCCTCCTAGAGGATGAGAACATTCTGAATACGTCAGCCTAGCCTATGTGTAATCCCTTCCTCATAAGCATGCAGTAAGTGACACACTGATATCTATACAATGAGTTAACATCAGGAACGCTGCCTGCTGTGGTTACTATCCTAAAACATAAGCAGAAACTCTCCAAGAGAATGCTTTGAATAAGGAAAACCTGAGTTAATTACCAGGATTGTGGTGACAACCACAGTTTTATTTTCAAGCCCAGATGTGTCGTTTCCGGAAGGGAGCTCAGTTAGGGTGACAACCATTTTGTCCAGTTCACTCCAGTACCCAATCTGAAAAAGGTTGCAGCTGATAAATGTGGAGAAATGGCCTGCCCACATGTGAAACATTTGATAGTCTTCCAACACGTGCTTACATCCAAACTAACACCCATATTAACCAGAATTCTAAACAACAGCAAAATTTGTACCATCATAAGGAAAATCTAACTGGGATTGAAATTGTAAAAATAATTTTTTAAAATTGGTTTGAATCTTCATTTTTATCATTTATTTACTTTTGTTTAATTGAGACAAGAACTTGTTATGAATTTAGATTGCTTTGTGTAGAACTCAACTCAAATCACAAATCCCTTCCCTCAGCATCTGTAGTTCTGAGACTAATGGCATGCACCAGTGCAATTGGCTCACTTTTCATATTCTTGGATAACTTAGGGGCAGAAGGAAGAATGTGTCCATGAAATATATCCCAAACAATGACATTTTAGCCAGACTACTTTAAGAAAAGATTTTGAGTTATACGGTTTTTAAAAAGGCTAACACATGCTATCGCTGCTATTAATTTCTTCTAAAATTATTACATCTTTAGCAATTGTTTTCTAACTTATATTAAAGTCTTCCTATTAATGTTTTCTAAAAAAATAGTGAAGCAGTTCTGATTACAGGTACTATTTCAGATTATATACCACTATCACTTGCCAAAGATAAATTTACTTGATTTAGAAAGCAACTCTCAAAACCGTATCTGTTTCTAGAAGACATTCGCTGCTACCTACATGCGCGTGCTCTGTGACCCCTGGCCTGAAGATGACGCCCTCACAGGGAGATCACACTTTAAAGCCTTAAACTTTTACCTTCCGGGGCCCATTTGTTTTGAGTTCCATGATATTAATTGTGTAGTTTATCCTTTTTCCATTCTGGTCAAACTTTATATTTCCAGAGAGACCTTCAACTTGAACCTGAAGATGGAATGGGAATAGAGTACAGTTATAATTTTATTAAGTCCAAGACACAAACTGCAAAGATTCTTACACTGACTTAAGAAGAAGGTTATTTTAATGGAGTTTCTGTTTACTCTTACGCCTACCTTTGTGTTCTGAGGGAAAATAAAGCAAACAAACAAACAAACAAAAAAAAAAAACCAAAAAAACAAAAACAAAAAAAACACCATGGCCTGTGTGTTCCACATAAATAAAACAAGGATGGCTTATTTGGTTTGGCAGTGAAAACAAAAGCCACCTTAAAAGACTGTGTGTAGTCCCATTAGCACTCATTCTGTGAAACTGACCTGTTTGAGGGCCCTTTCTATTTCTACACCTTGTCCCCAAGGCACAGCTGGGTTGGCCAAGCAATCGCCCGCATTTCCTCTTCGGGAGATTTCAATCCTCTGCTTCCGAAGGTTTCGGAATGCTTCTGTCATCACTTGGACAGCATCGTAGGTCAGGGCTGATGTATACTAAAAGGAACCGCACATTTTATAAGGATGGGAGAAAATTTGGAGCTTGGCTGCACACATGCCTCGTCTACTCTGCAACACCAGTCATCTAGGCTGTTCTTGCCTACCATGCAACACAGATACCAGACAAAAAGGTCCACGAAGGTCAACACAAGTCCTCTTGGACAAGTCCAAGAATCAGTGGACAGTGGGGTTAGAAGCATGCCTAATAGCTTAGTGTCTTAGCTATTTTAACTGCAACGTTATTACTTTTTTGAGATCAGTTTCTCATTGAACCGGTGCTTTATGGCCAGCTGTGATGACATATAAACTTTCAAAATAATAATAAACATATCCTTGATGTCCAGTAAGAAATTCATTAGATAAAATGGGCAAAAAAAAAAAAAATGAATTTTTGGACCCTGAATCTCCAATTCAACCTTGGTGGTACTAACATATACATTCGAGTGGTGCTTGACAATTTGTTTACATTCTCCTGGGTATTTCTAGGGGTGTTAAGGAAGAAACAAGCTCCACCCGCCATCACTCCTCAGCTATTTTTAATGCTTTAACAATCTATGAGAATGCTAGCTCAAGGTTATTATGGCTCAACAGGCATTACTGGGCATGCTTGTTTCCGTCATCTGTCCAAGGCTCTACCGTTGCTAGTGACCAGCTACACTTCAATAATAAAGATGTACTGAATGTTAGTGCGCATTTTCTAGTGTAAAAACACCAACAAGTGGAGTACAGCTGGAGAAAATGCAATGCCATGACTTGTGACATTGTAACACTAAATTCCTAATCTAAGTCCAAAATGGTGTGCAGTACTCCTGAGCAGTCTTAGTCACCCCATGCTTCTCCTCCCACTGGGACTCAGCTCCTTTTCTAAATACCATATAGCCTCCATCTGCTTCATTTTGCTAAACTCCTTCTGAAGATAGCAAGAGGTCCCCAAGTAAATGTTGGTTTTTTGTCACCTGGTGAAAAGCCTGAGACCCCTGCAATTCCTTTGCCCTCCTGAGCTGGCAGAAGAGAACTGGCCCATTTCCTCCAATGCCCCCCCACCCCCGCCTACAGTTCTTGCCTCTGGTTTCCCTAAACACATTTGTTTCTGGAGCCATGCATGCAATATGCCTCATCAGCTCAGGGTCGCTTGCTTTCTCTACTAAATCATCCTTAGAAGACCTTCAACTTCATTCTTTCGTTCTTTCTTTTTTTCTTTTTGTTTTGTTTTGTTTCGTTTCGTTTTGTTGTTTTGTTTTTTGTTTTTTCGAGACGAGTTTCTCTGTGTAGCCTTGGCAGTCCTAGACTCACTTTGTAGACCAGGCTGGCCTTGAATTCACAGTGATCCGCCTGCCTCTGCCTCCCGAGTGCTAGGATTAAAGGCGTGTGCCAGCACCCCCGATTCAATTTCTTTCTTATCTCCTACCACACTTATAAAGAGAAATAAGAGAAGACTGCAGGAGAAAACAAAGACAAGAGGAAGCAGGAATATGCTTTGTACCAGTATATCTTTCCAGTCCCTATCCCAGTTTGTCTATTTCTTTCTTAGGCAAATACTTTGAAAGGAACTTCTGAATCTGTCTCTCTCTATCAATCTTCTTTGCTTTCACTAAGGGATATTCTTTTCTTTTTTTTAATTTTATTAATTTATTTTGTTACATCTCAATGTTTATCCCATCCCTTGTATCCTCCCATTCCTCCCCCCCCCCATTTTCCCGTTATTCCCCTCCCCTATGACTGTTCCTGAGGGGGATTACCTCCCCCTGTATACTCTCATAGGGTATCAAGTCTCTTCTTGGCTACCAGCTGTTCTTCCTCTGAGTGCCACCAGGTCTCCCCCTCCAGGGGACATGGTCAAATGTGAGGCACCAGAGTACGTGAGAAAGTCATATCACACTCTCCACTCAACTGTGAAATTTGTGGATAAATGGATTGAGCTAGAAATGATCATAATGAGTGAGTTAACCCAGAAGCAGAAAGAATCAAATGGTATATACTCACTTATATCTGCATACTAGCCCAAGGGGCATGTCCCACGAAAGCCTTCACTTACCAGGAAACTGGGACAGAGGGGAGGGCATCCTATTGGGACTCTAAATGAGAGACGCATGGGAGAATAGCAAAATAAAAGGATACAGAGGGTCCTAGAAATCTACAAGGGATATTCTTTGGCTCGTGGATTCATAAACTGTTAAATGTGGCTTCCTCGGTGCTGCCTTCCTTACACAGCTATCCCTCAGCTCCTCCCCTGCTTCCCTTATTGATTGGATTTTCCAGCATGTGATCATGCTATGTGAAATTTCTTCATTGTAACCTTTAACTATCCTCCCCACTAGAATAAGCATGCCAGGGAAGCACAGCTCTAGTCTGTTAGCACTGAAGTCTTATAGACTACAATAGGGTTTGATATATTGAAAAGATTATAAGGGAAGAAGAAAGAATCAAGAATGAAAGAAGGAAGGGAGGAAGGAAGGAAGGAAAAAAAGGAAAAAGGGAAAGTAGGCCAGAGGTCATATATAGACCATGACTTTCCAAAGACTCATTTTCTCCTAGACCAGTGCAAGCACATATAAAGCAGACTTTCGTAATATGTAACACTTTAAGTTGGTCTTTGTAGCACTGGTGAACAGAGGTCTGTTTTCTTTCTTTTAATATGAGTTTTTTTATAAACAGGCAAATAAGAAGATTATGTGGTATCATTTATCTTCATGCAGTCTACAATTCTATGTCTAATTTTATGATAAAACGGTAGGGGAAAGTTCTTAATTTTTTAATTTATTCGTGGATTCTTTTAGTCAAAAGACTGTCAAAAATACGAGTGAATATTTTCATAAAAAATTTTCAGAGGAAGAAAACTGGGCATGAGGGTGTATGAAGTATATTATTATATTATATTATATTATATTATATATAATGCTATATTATTATATCTGTGTGCTGTAACTCCATTAATACATGCTTTATTTGTAAACCTTCACAGGTGTTGGTTTTGGTGGTACTATTTGGTGTTTTTGGAGTTGGTTTTTGGAACAGAGCCCAGGCTGATCATGAACTTTTAATTCTGCTGTTTCAGTTTTCCAAATACTTACATTTCAAGAATTAATTTTTTTACTATATTAAGCTTCTAGTTACTTTATAAAATTTCTCTTCAAATGTTAGTCATCAAAATGTCTATCATGATGTAATGTCACATCAGGTCATATGTGAAATTTTCACTTCCTGCATTTTCTGAGGAATGTACAAATCTTTCCTAGATAGAGATCTACATTCTCCAGAATGCATATACTAGGTATTTCCTGAATGCAGTTCTATACAGTCATCTGAATACAGATTATGTGTATATATGTGTGAGTGTGTGTATGTGTGCGTGTGTTTCCTAAATCACTATATTTCAGTTATTCAAGTTAACTCAAGCTCAACAGATTTAAATAAACTCATCTAATTTTTGCAAAACCTGTAACCTTAACCTATAAACGTATATGCTAAACATTAGACAAAATACAGAGCCACCAAAGCAAACTATATTATTTGATCTAAAATGGAATTTGTGTAACATATCCCCATAAAACATTATGATGTACAAAGCATTTTTTATAGACAATAATAAATTGACATTGGATTGTTTGCATTATGCAACGAGTAGAAGAAACTTAAATTCCCATCAATAATAGAATATGTTAGGGCTGGGTCAATGGCCAGTGGCAGAGCATCTGCTTGCTATGTGCACAAATAATGCTCATGATGAGGAAAAGGGCAAGATGCAATGTTACAACTAAGTTTTACATTCTAGTCAAAGAGCACAGTATAACAAGTCCATAACCTTTAAAAGTGGAAGGAGGAGCTAATAGAATGGAAATGCAGTCAAGTATTATACCCTCACAATGTCTTGAAACATTCATGTGTCATTTTAAAAAGCTGTATTATATTCCTATTGAAAATAATGTTGATTCAAGACAAGATTTGCTGACGCCAATAAGAAAGGCAGTGGCAGGTTTTGCCTACTTCGCTCTGTGTCTGTTTTGATTATCACAGAGCAAAAGCACTGATTAATATTCTTTCGGCAGCATATTCAGTTCACTGCCAAGTTAACTCTTAACGTTAATGCCTAGGTCTCTGACTAGGTAATGGACCTTAAATTGAGTAAGTTGGATATTAAGAAAATATTGCAATTTGCATTAAAATTATAATGGCTAAAAGCCAAGATCTTCATTAAGTTAGCTTGCTTTCATTATAGGGAGAAGGCCATGAAGCCACCTACTAACTGTTCTAGAGGACCATAAATGCCTGCAAACTACATTAGAAGTAGGATTAGGCTGAACTAAAAGCATTCCAAGCTGAGCGTGCTCGCAGGGGCAAATGTTCCCTCAACTTTTCTCAAATGCTCAAACATACGCGCGCGTTAAGCTTATTATCTTTTTAAATTAAAATTCACAGTCAGAAGCCCAGTTCTGAGCTCGGAGACAGTCAGCCGTCTGCGATTGCAGAGTCTTATAGCTTCGTTCCTGCAATTGTGGTTCATTTATTTTCCTAAACAAGTGTGCTCACGATGTGGACTGGAGAGTTAAATGTTTCCGTTTGATTCTACCACTTGCTCAAGTAGACATAAATTAATTTGAAGGGAACACGATGCCGGTGTAACTATCTTCCATCTCGGGAAATAACTGCTCCATCTTTGCCCTGATGTTGGCATGCTGTGTACTCTCACAGGTGAGTTGGGAATTTATCCTTCCCTGGGGGCGCCACTGGGTTTAGTGCCCCCCACCGGGCAAGCATCACCACACTAGCACAAGAAATCCAGGAAATGGTTTTCATGGTCCTTCCAAATGTTTGCTTTATTTCATTTTAAGTGCATATTTATTGAGACTTATTTTTCCAAAGGTAAAATGAAATATGCATTTAAAGTGTTTATTATGTCCAATAATATGCAAATCACACAGTAATACAGTGGTGTAATCACTGATACCAGGAGATGCTATTCTGAACGCCTGAAAAGGCAGCAGGGAGGGAAAACTTTGTCTTCATCTCATCCTCTACGTAAGGATGTAAAAAAGCAGAAGCCAGGACTACAATCTTTTGTTGATTATCATAGAGTGCCATGTTTTCTTATATGTTATCTAAATCTTGAAAACATAGGAAATGATATTTAAAACAAGAATATCAAACTTTATTCATTACTAAAATGTTTCCTAAAATCCTAGATAGTGCCACGTTTTCTATTTGTTCTGAAACTTGAAATTATTTGACTATAGTTTAGAATGCACAGAACTTGTCAGAAAGCAGGCCTACATTCAGATGGCTGCTTGCTTCTCTGTTATTTTTTGGTGGTGCTAAAGAGCTGCTGGTGGTGCTTCTTAGCAAAACAAAAACGATATCTGCCCTGTGTAGACAGATACTGAACAGCTCAGGGAAGAAAGAAAGTCCCCGGTCACTTCATTCTCTATATGGTTTGTGACCTGGTAGTTATAATAATAAACAAAACAACAACAAACCCTAAAAGCTACAAATAGTTTTTATTGTGATCTGATAGTTATAAAAAGTCCAAAGCTACACATTCTGATTTTATAGGTGAAGATTCCAGGTCAAAAAATTTTAATTTACACATAGTTCCAAAATTTTGCTACAAGGGAGGAATTTGAAGGCAGCTCTCAGTCACTCAGGGATAATGACTTGATTTTCTAGTTTGCTTAGGCCAGCTGTTCTCAACCTGTGGGTTATGAGCCCTTCGGAGGTAGAGCCCTCCCTTCACAGGCTATACCCAAGACCCTCGGAAAACACAGATATTTATATTACGATTCATAATAGCAACAAAGTCACAGTTATGAAACAGCAACAAAAATAATTTTACTGTTCGGGGTCACTACAACATGAGGAACTTTATTAAAGGGTCACAGCATTAGGAAGGTTGAGAGCCATTGGCCTAGATTGTCACTCTGTAAAACAGGAAGTCTTAAATTCTGAGAAGCTACACCATGACCTTTACCTCTTCGCTTGGTAAATATGAGTAAGTGGATAGATAGGAAATAAAGATTAGGCAAATTGTAAAACACGCTAAAGGTCTAAGTTATTGACCAGCAATCGGTTTCAATTACTATCAATCTTGTTGTGAAGCAAAGGTATTTTCACTTGCTTTGAAAATCACTACCTGTTTCACAAAAGCAGAATTCTGTAGAACAACCAGTGCAGAAAATAGGTCACCCATACAGTAAACAGCATAGACTAAGACATATGAGTGATAATTCTGACCTGCTCAAAACTGCCAGACAGTTAAACAGTCTTTAGCAATACCCTACTTTCTGTAAAAATCATGTTTTGCATGACATATTTCAGGTAAGAGAGCACAAGTTATTTAGTTAAACTAAATTTCTATATACTTAACAATATAATATTATGATTTATTTTGCTTTACAAAATAATTATCAACAGGGCCAAATTGGTGGGCTCTTAGGAAGTTAAGTACATTTATTGGAAATCTTAGGAAGTCTTTTATTTTAATTCCTCTCAAATAGAGACCAGAGGAAAAAAGAACAGCAGGACAAAGTGCGTTCTGAGACTAAAATTATTCACTTATCTTAATTTCAAATTCACCAACTGTCCACCCCCTGGAAGAGCTGTCTGTGATAAGGTCATCTTTAATGTACTGTAAAGCATCTTGAACATGTGCCCTTTGGAACTGCACCACATAGAGGCATGAAACCTTCATGGAACTCCCCCTCTTTGGCAATCCCGCCAGCAAGTCAGTTCCCAAGAGGGAAAGGGGAGCTCAGAGGAAAGAAACTGAATTGGCATCTTTTATTATTTTTTCATGATAACAAAACAATCTCATTGACTATGAAGAAAGTGTGCTATTTTCAAAGGAACACTCATTTATGCAGGTATATGCTTAAATATCAAGATTGACTGCGATTTCAATGCAAAATCTTACTTAAGGAGCAAGCATCTCACATTCTGACCCTTGGAATTGCATACTTACAGATTCGAAACTCTCACCTAAAGCTAAGTAGACAAACTGATATGGAACACAAAGATTCTTTTAAAGGACTGTCTCCTTCGATTCAGCCACAGTGAGGACCTGTCAATCTCTCTCCTCAGTCCCCTGCTGCCTCTGTGAACAGCTCCCTAGAGTTAACAACTGGCAAGTACGCAGACAGTCTAGGGCATAGACTCTCAACCTGTGGGTTGTAATTCTTAGGCCGTATATGAGACATCATGCACAGCACATATTTTCACTATGATTCATAACAGTAGGAAAATTACAGTTAGGAAGTAGCATCGACATGATTTTAATGGTTGGGGTTGCCACAGCATGAGAAAGTGTATTAAAGGGTTGCAGCATTAGGGAAGTTGAGAATCACTGTGCTAGGGTGATTCTGGCTTCAATTTCTACACTCGGTGATCAAAGATGTCTACCCACCAACAACTGGGTCATGGAGAGATCATGGGTGAAATCAGAGAGTCAGCTAAAATTAGAAATATCAGTGTAGCTTTTACGAAAGGCCCAATTTGGCTTTTTCAGAATTGTTGCAAAGAATTTTCAAAGAAATCTTGCTGACCTACAAGTGTTCTTTGCAGGAAGAAATGAGTAAACACAGCTAGCTGAGTACAGATGTCCTTCATTATAATTAGTAATATGAATAATTCATCTATATAGCACAATATAAATTTCTTTGCACATACTTTTTTTCAGGATACATAATTTTAGCAACATCAGTCTTGTAAGTATATGGTATTAATTTATATATGTCTTTTTAACTACAAAGTACAAGGGTTGAAATGCAACAAGCTTTGAGGTGAGGTAACTTGCTTCAATATTTGCAGTAGTAAATGCTGTGACTTAGCTGTGTCTGTAGTCACTTTAAATACTCAAAAAAAAAAAACCCAGAATTAATTATATTAGGCCACCAGGCTACTATTTAATACATGATAATTGGCAGACTGAAAAAGATTATACTATTTTCAGGCAGGCCTAACAATTCTCTTTGGGCAGCAATTAAGAGTTTGAGAATGTGTGTTAAGTCTATTCCTGAGTAAAATGAGATTCTTGTGGGAAAGCCATTATTTAAAGAGCCATACAAATGTTGGTCCCCAATGGTACTTGAGTTCCTTACTGGCTCAGGACATCTAAGACACAGAGTGTGGCAAAGGTTACTACATGAAAATGAGGCATAGATAGACATGCCTCGCAAGATGGAGACACTGAAAACAAAATTAGTGATGGGACATTACCAAGAACTGAAGTCACATGTAAGTGGCACACTGTGAGAAATTCCTATCATTATCAAGAAGATGGCTTTGGTGTATATGCCAAGTGTAAAAACTTACCAGAGCATTTGGAGCAAAATCACGGCAAACTCTAACTCCAGTTTAAAGAGAGCACAAAAATAGAAGGCATGGGAGACAGAGGAAGCAGGGGATCATTTCTCATGATGGCCCCATAACAGGGCAGACAGTGGGGTGGTGTTAGGGTTTGAGTTGACTGCAGAGGACAAGACAAGGCATGGTGAGAAGTGAAAGACAATGAGTAGATTTGCTGCATGTTGGATGTGAGCTCTGAGAGAAAGGTAGGTGCTCTTATTTTCAAATATTTGGTCTAACAGGGAAATAAAGGTAGGGGTTGCCATCATATGTTGTGGGAAAGACAATGTAAATAGGAGTTTTCAGAGTTTGAAGAGGATATAAGCGTCAAGAGGAAAATCAAACGTTGATGTTGATAAGGAATAATAAAGAGTTAAGTTTGCAAAGTCAATAGTGCCATGCCTGCCAAAGCCACAAAGTTCTTATTGGTTTCTGATGTAAAAGTCATCAATATTTTGTGTTTTCTCCCACACAGAAAAGTGCCTACTATAGAGTAGAGAGTCAACGCATATGTTTTGATCAGAGGAATGAATGCACGGATGTTGGTGAAAGTCATTAGACCATGAGTGAGAATCAGATTTAATGTCACAATGCTGTGACTCCAGGTATTTTTAATTATATAAGCAGTAAGAAATTTAAACATTGCTGTTTGTTTGATCTTTATGAAAATATGGAAGATATTAAATTAAGGGTTTACATGTACAATTGAGTATATTTAAATTAGGAAACTGGGAAATCTTTATTAAATTCTAGGAATATATCCTTTGAAACATTTATTTCTCCTTTCTGTAACCTGATATAATTTCTAAAGCCTAGACATGGAAAGAATTTGATTTTTATGAACTGGAATTTTACAGATTTTCATACCTACAGCTCCTATTCTATGATTCTTACAATTTTTATTATGGAGTACTAAAGTGTGGTTTTAGTCAACAGTATATCTGCTACAATCAACAAAGCATCCCCCATACACCAACATGAAAGAAAATCACCTCAGTAGATAGAAATCTTACTAGAGAATTTTTCTACCCTTCCTTTAAGCAAAAACGCACCAAGAATACACTTTTTATTTAAACACGTATAGAGCTCCTTCTTACTTATACCTATAAAAGTGGAAAATAACTATAAAAGTATTTGTTTTCTCATATCAATGTTTTTATCTTCATGGTTATAATTTTCAAGTTCAACTATACTCTAAAAGTATGCAGTAAAACTCTAGAAATAAGTAATCTTCAAATTGCATACTGTTCTGATACTCAGGGCATGGTTTCATGTTATTCCACTCAGTCCTGCACAGCATATGGCTCATCTTTGTTCAGTGTATCCAGCTTACATACATCATCTTCCTATTAATCATAGTGTCTATAACAGATCCAAGATAGAGAATTTACTCAGATTCTTCAAATGCTAGCCTCATCTTATGTAATAGTGTCACCAAAGTACAGGAGTAAAGCAAGTCTGATATGTTGGTAAGATGTTGTAAAGAACTTTTTAGTGTGAAAAATTAAAAGTTCTCAAGTTAATACGGAAAGAAGGAGAGTAACAATGCCTGAACCATCTACCATGTGTCACTTCATCACAGAGGCACTGTATCACCGTCTCAAATTATCACCTAAAGAAAAATTTAGGGGAATAAGGTGAAAATGGGAGGAAGGGAGAAATGGGAGGATACAAGTGATAGGATAACAATTGAGATGTAATCTGAATAAATTAATTAAATAAAATTTAAAAAAGAAAAATTTAGTATAGCACAAGATGATCTGAGAACACATTTACATTACACTTATTAGAGTATATTGCCATATCTCTTTTCTTAACTGTTGTTAACGTCTAACTGTGCTTAATGTATAAATTGAACTTTATAATCAAATACACATATACATTGAAATACATATTTATATATGTATACATATACACACACACATATATATATAAATACATTGTATATGTGCATGTGGAGGATAGGGTAGAGGGAAAGATGGAGGTTAAGAGCACTGTCTGTTCCTCCAAAGGTCCTGAGTTCAATTCCCAGCAACCACATGGTGGCTCACAACCATCTATAATGAAATTTGGTGCCCTCTTCTGGAATGCGGGCCGAACACTGTATACATAATAAATAAATCTTAAAAAAAAAAAAAAGATTTAAGGAAGGGTTGGGGAAAGAAATGACCTTTTCTTCTTTTATTTTTTCTAATACCATGCTAAAATTCTGTAAATATTTCATCTCTGGCACAGCCTGTAATTACCAGCTTGGTTTCAAGTACAGAGAAGAGAACTATTGATCCAAGGTCAAACAGTAATTCAATAAAGACTACTGTAGAGTTTGATACTCTCTATGGTTTCAGGCATCCACTTAGGTCTAGGCTCATTTCCTGTGGGTGTTTAGGGAGCCCTCTCTTGTAATATAGCCTCTCACATCTAGGGGCAACTAAACAGCTGTACTGCTTATGAGACCAAGCTGCCCTTTTCACAGGTCCCCAATGATTTCTTACAATCACATAAGGCAAGAGGCTTTCTGTTTGTCATGACATTGAGTCTCTGCAGAATGCTCTTTGCCAAGTGCCCTTCCATATGTTTCTTTGAGTTGTGGCTTCATTTAAAGAGGACTCTGCTGTCCCCAGAGAAAACCTTCCTAAACCTCCTTTCCACATTGTGTCCTAATCATCTTCAGGGAATTGGCTCCCTTGATCACTCATCCACATATTTGAGTTTTCTTTTAGACTGTGCATTCTCAAGGGCAAACTCCATATAGTTTTCATTTCTTTTCTGTGATTCATTTCCTAGCCTTCTAGTACAAGAGCAATAAGTATCTACAGTAGAATGAGCTCCTGCCTAGAGATAAATTTCCCCCTAAAGGCTTTTAGGGATCTGTACAAAGCCTCTGGGGTAAAATAGAGGAATTATAACATGCTCAACCTTCACAACTGGCTGAAACTCCCTGGATTTTGGAAAAGGATAGGCGACACAATGAGCCTTTATTAGGATCTACGGTTTTCCCACTGTGCTAACATCTACTGAATGGTATTTAGTCTTCACAAGAGCTGGGAATTAGCAGCAATGATTGTGCTGAATGAATGAGAACACTCATCTGGGTCAAATGCAGAATCCAAACCTTTTTCAAACCCATAAGCCTTTCTCCTTTGCAGTATCCCACTATGAAGTACCATCATGAACTCTCTGGAAATTAACTGAAGCAGCCAAAAGAAAGACGTCATGGAGGGAAAGGGAAGAAAGAAAAGGCACATTGTGTGAGTCCACAGTTTGAATTCTGGAACTAAGTCTTGACAAAAAAATTAACAGAATGCATTCTAGATTGCTCATTTCCCATGCATCTTGATGTGACATACAGGATACCAAATAATGATGTGGAGTCTAGGAGTTAAAAACATGTTTCTCAGAGCAGCAGTGTGAGTTCACTAATGCAATCTAGAAAACTTTGAAAGGCTCTTAAAAAGCTTTGCACCTCTCTCTCCATCACTTTTCTTAAACTGAACCGCCTATCAAGCATCCGATGCCTGAAGTCCAGGGGAGGGATGGGTAAGCAGTGAAACTTCCATTAAGGCAGATGGAGACCTACCTTGTGACACTGAGTGTCCATTGTCACTCTTGGAAGCTGTGTTACATGACAGCATCCCACAAGATCACATATTATATGAATGCTCAAGCCAAGGTTACCAAACAGGACATCACTTACATTTTAGGAAAGGGTAAGGAAAGGTGAACTTTAAAAAAAAATCTTACAAAATGTTCTCTGAAATTGACTTAAACATAAAGGAATCTATTTATATACCCTACATATAAAATTTCAAATTTTCTATACTATGTCTAGGAAAAATTCATAACCAGATACAAATATATAGTCATATACCCACTTTATGTGTGATCAACTAGTTCCCAGATAACTTTATACATAATATATTTCACAATACATGCACCACCGTATATTTTTAAACTATGTGTCATCTTTTCTTTTTAATTTTAACATATTTCTGACTCCACAAGGGATGGGATAAACATTGAGATGTAACAAGAATAAATTAACTAAAAAAAAAAAAAAGCCAAAAAAAAAAAAAATCATTAGATATACTCCAATCCAGTCTTCCTCAGTGCAATCCACTCAGCTCTCAATACCATCTTACCAAGGCTGATTCTTAATTCTGCTCTTAGTAAGATCAGCCACAAAAGATAAGTCATCTCATCTCATCAGCAGAAGTATCTCAGTGCCTGTGTGTCTACACAGTATACAGAGGAAGAGCCCAGTGTCCGAATGCATGTAGGACAAAGCAAGACTGAACAGGCAATGGCAAGGCACTTCCGTCAGCTTTCAGATATTCCGATCGACTCTGCAAGCATCATATTCATCTTTCCATTATTAAAATGATCATGGTTTTATCAGCCTTATATATCATGTCCAGATTACTCATACTAAATTATTTTATACGTACCCCATAAAACATAGCATCTGTGTACATGTGTGTGGCCCTATGCTTCTTGTCCAAACTGTATGCTAGTGAGTTGATCGAAAATTGAAAAAAAGTTCATATCTCTTGTCCTTTATTTTATTTATACACAGAACATTGTGACAGCCAGAGCTTTTTTAGCCTTGGGTCTTAAGTTTAAAAAAATTCCTTCTCAGACAAGGCTTCCTAGGGCATATGATTATGTTCTTGCCTGTCATCTGGTTCATGACTTACTGTTTCTTCCCATATTATGGTCTTTTAATTGTCTGTCCTCACCATACAGTGAGTGCAGGCAGCAATCTGTCCTTTGGTTGGCTACCAATGTTCCTAGTTGATAAACCACACAATATAAAATTTCCACTGGATAGATAAATGAATTAAGACATTGTGGAGATGCAGACACAGAAGAACACTATGGTGAAACACGATTTTTCTGATCTGATGATGCAAAATGTAAAAAATGTGTTCATCAGCCTCTGTGTTCATCATCTTTTGGACTGACTACACACTACTCTTAGTATTTTCTAAGCCCCATCTTCCCGTAATGCAAACCTTAATTGTCGCGGTGTGTGCTCCAGGATATTCTTTCTCTTCTAGTGTCGACCACCTTTCTATAAATTTAGACACCAGGGAATCATCGTAGTCCACAATCTGAAATCCAGAGACATTTGCTCCTCCAAACTGAATTTTCAGCAGGTCTCCATCAGTAAATCCCTAGATATGAAACACATTTGTGTTATCCCTGTGGGTTGTAACCTTTCTGATACCCCTCTATAAATTGTGTGTTGGCATGTTAAACACAGGAGAGATAAAATGCCTACGTAAAAGGTTCCTTGCATTTAATGCCATTTTCTGCACACATCAAATCACATAGGCATCATAGCAGGTCCCTAATCAATATGTTTACTGACTGATCATCTCATGAAAAACTCACAGGGGTGTTTACATAGAAGATAACTCTTCACTGAGATAGCTGCCATGGGTTCTGTATGGACTGGTTTTCCTCATAGAATTACAATTTTTTTTAACCAGGCAGAAAGGGATACTTGTTAGCCCACAATTTTGTTTTTACATCACTGGTGCCAAATGGACTCTTTGGGTCTCTAGTGTGCGAGTGATGCTCTTTCAGATGCTTAGTTATAATTCATGGGGGCAGGAGGCCTGGGTGGGTTTGGTTCTTAGTTCTGTGACATTTAGAAACTTCCAGTCTTCTATGCAAACATGTATGTAGGTATGTGTCTAAACTCTGGGAACAGGATGATAGGAAACTTGAGGTGGACTCAGGACTCTGCATGAAGACTTTCACCTCTAGCCATGTGGAGCCTACACTCTCTGGACAATTCTTGATAAGTTAAATCCATGAAAATAGCAGAGATAAGAAACATGAGCATAGGATCTTATGACTAATCCCTCATCTTATTTTGGATCAATTGTCATTTAAAACTCCACAAGAGAACGTAACCATAGCCTATAATGTAAAGAACCTAGCCCATTGTTTAACAAATCTTAGAGTGATTTATCAATATGTGAGGATTTTAAAGAATCTTCTACTACCACATCTTCTACCAGGCATAGGACACTGGACAGAGGAGAGTGTCACATTTCTATTGAGAACTTGAAAGATGAGAACCCTTCAACTTCAGGTGGTGGTTTTAAGATTTCAACATTATGAAATGTCTGAATGCTCATAAATTATGACAGAGTCTGGATTCTTTCACAACTCAATTACCAGGAGTTTGGGAGTAGAGGAAATCAGGGGTTCAGAAAAGAGAAAACAAACCCAAATTCAGCATCAGTATTAATTTAGGCAGATTTCTAAATAGAATCATGATAAGAGCATTGACTTGCCCACTTAGACAGTTTTTTCATTTTTCATGGCACTGCATATCAACTCTCAAACTGATGAGACACCTTCTGTCATTATTACTCAGTGTTCCAATATCATCTTCTCCATCTGGACATTTTAAAAGATCACAGCTTTCACTATGGCTCTGTGCTGTTCATCAAGTGGCACAGTTCACACAAGGGACTGAGTGTACAGGCTGTTCCAGGCATGGAACACAGCTCAGCAAAGACTCTCATTGCAGAGCCTCATTTCCTTTTAACCCTTGTGTCTACACAGTCTTTTCTAGTCTCCCAGAGGATTGCCATAGTAACTTGTATTCATGCCAACAGATAGAAATTCCATCTTGAACAGCCAACATCTTCCAGACTCAGGACACTCACTGATGCTGACTTGAGTGTTTTCAGTGAAAACACTTTACTTACGGAAACTTTTGTTCTGTTTTTTTGCCTTCCTGTCATACTAGGGACATTTTCTGAGATATATAAGCTGATACTCCATAAATCATAAAAAGGAAGTTCATATTTGCATAAATACAATACTTTTGTGGACTTCTATCACATGATTTGGAATAAATTTGCATTTTCTGCCTTTTTCTCCTTCCTCACCATATTTTTCTGGGGTTTTGCATGCAGTGGTATGGAGAGAATACTCTGAAAACAACAGGGTCATAGCTACTCAAAGACCATGAAAAAAAAACCAGTTTGTTTTATTGACACTTTTATGCCCGTTTTGAAAATAAAAATAAATATTTATCAATTTAAATTGATTGGCTATAATTAAGAAAAATATTACTTCAAAGAAAGATAATTAACAATCTACTTTTTCAACATATTCTGAATTGATAATAATCCTGATGAGAACAGAATCAATTCCTCTAAGAATCCTGTTTTCATTTCATTGTGTTACTTATATACTATGTAGAAAATCAGAATAAAATATTTTCGAAACATTACTATTACATGCACTACAATATGTAATTGATAGTTATATTGATATTATACTACCATATTTCTATAACGTATTTCCTCATAAATATCCATCAACATCAGATATGTATGTATTAAAAACTCAAGTGAGTATGCATACAGTAAGTTTACAGAATACAGTGACATAAAAATGGATGATTATACAGTTAAACTTTATATTTTGAAGGTTTCCCTTAGTATAGAGTTTTCAAGATAATTATTTGGCCAAATAATGTTGTGAAAATATTTATGTCACATATAATAACTGGAACTAATTTAAAGTTGTGGAGTGGGAAGTAAACCTAAAGCAACCAAATGAAATACATATAGAATAAAATCAGACTATATTCTTAAAATTTCTTTATGAATGATTATAACTTCATATTAATATTTTCAATTACAAAGATCAAAAAGGGGGGCTGGGAAGATGGCTCTGTAGTTAAGAGTACTGATTAATTCTCCAGAAGCCCAGGGTTAAGTTCTCAACAACCACATGATGGGTCCCAACTATCAGTAACTCCAGTTGTAGGGGACCATAGGCCCTCATTTGGAAACTCTAGGTACTGCATGCAGATGGTGCACAGACATATATGCAGACAAAATACTTATATACATAAAGTATAAATAAATATATCTAATAGCAACTTAGTATATAGTAAAACAATGCCAATTAATTCACCTACCAGATTTGCTATGATATAATGGTACCCTTTAACGTGTTTTCCAATGGTAATAACCTAACAAGGATAAAAACACAAACATTTAATACTTGTGAATAAGAACAATAAAAAAGATGAAATCTTGAGTTTTATGTTCCACAAGTCATTTTTAATAATTTTTTTTTACCAAATACAGAGATTATTTATCAGTAAAATACAGGAATTCACCTCAGTGCTTGATAAATATTATCTATTAAGAAGTCAACCACAAAATAATACTTTTAAATTTTATTGATCTATTATTTCAGGAAGGATCCCTGTATGTAGCCCAGACTCTCCTTGAATTCACAGTGTAGGCCAACCTGGCCTAAAACTCTCAGTGACCCTTCTGCCTCAGACTCCAGAGTGCTGGGGTTTCAAGTATGCACCACCATCCTTCTCATTTTAAAGAAAATAATGAAACCAGGAAAACATGAAACAGCAAGCAGCAAGCTACAAAGAATATGCAAATCATTAATTTACTTTGTGATTTTCTGGATCCCCATGTCTTTAAGCAAATCCCTACACCTGAATATTACAGGGATCCTACAAGAGTCTCCAGGTCCTTTTCTTCCCTTCATCCTTACTCAGACCATAGAGGTTTTCTTGGCTGTTTTGCATAATAGCACACTTCTTGTAAACACCTTCTAGGGCAACCTTATTTCTACCACAGACAGAATTCTGCCTAAAAATAGGGCAAGCTTGGATGCAGCTAGAGTCGATGGCCAAACTGTGCCAAGACAGGGTAAGCCCTCAATAGTTCCTGCCTCACAAATATGTCTGTCAGATATATGAGGCCAGAAGGCTGAAGAAGATGCTCCAATGTTATAGAGAGTTTTGGATGACAGTAGAAAACTGTCTTTGTCATCTTTTCATTTGGAAAGCTACTAACCTGAACTCCTGGCATACTCAGGTAATCATGTTTATTCCTTCTCAAGTCTCTGAGGGAGTTGAAGACCAGGTAGCCTAGTTTTACAATGAAGCTTAATTGTTTAGGGGTTAAGATGTTTTTAGGTCTAGATAGGTGTTCTAAGTTGATAATGACAATATGTGATGGAGATTGATTTACATTCAGAAATTTAGATGCACCAAGATAGGAAAGATGGCATTTTCAAGGCTGTCAGAGCAAATAGCCAAAACACTAAGAATTTAACATTTATATAATTCCCGATTGTATCATGGTTCTTCTTGCCACAGGTAATCTATTGTGTATACATGTAATAATATAAATGTATGTATAAAAAAAATTAAAAGAAAGAAAAAAGAGAAGAGAAAATGCCTTCTATATCCTAACTTGGAAATGTCTCCATTTTCCCACAACTGTTTAGGATTAACATTCAAAGTGTAACCAGTCTCGGCCTGGTGGCCACCTCCTGGCTGAAGAGTCACATGATTGTCCATCACCTGAGACAAAGTCAGGCACTTGAATCAAAACATTTGGCCCAGGTTCAAGGACAGGATTTTTACAAAACATTCTGTAGAATATCATGGCTATCTTGTGTAGCATCTATTTGAAGGGAAATTGGGGTTTACATTCTCTTCATATCCATTTTTGCATCACACACCTAAATTTCATTTTCCAAGAAACTGGATTCCCCCCAAGGTTGAAGGCAGAAGCTTGAAGGGAAGATGTTCTTCTAAGTGAAAAATATTGTAATTTATTTCAGCTTAATTAACATGCATTGTAGCTATAAATATCTTAGGAACATCTGTTGATTCTGTTTACTGAGCAAGCTACAGTGTAAATGCCCCTGTTTTCCATCTGAAAATTAAAATAAGCAGTACAAATTATACCAGTTGTTCTTCTGCTTACTGAGAAAGAGGTGGAATATAAAAATTCACTAGGTTCAGGTCTTTATAAATGTTACTGTTGGCCATAGGAGCTATTGTAACTTTGCTTTATAATAGCAATTAGCATTATACAATAGAAAATTTATGTTAATTTATGAGTGTTTTGATGGCTGGATACTTTCCCCCATCTGATCACAGCTAGAATTATGTGTCTTTGGGGTTTTAGCAAATATTAAAATAGTCTTAATCTAATGCAAGTTAATTCTGTTGCTAATTTCCAGCTGATATGAAGATAAAGAGTTTCATCCTATCTCTACTATCCTGCAAATACTTGCTGAGTGGATTAATAATAGAGTGTCCTTTCTCTTATTATGTGCCTTATCATCACCTTGTACTTAGTGATTGCTGTTCCTTTCTCTTAGGATGTGCCTTATCATCACCCTGTACTTGGTGAAAGCTGTTCCTAGGAGAACATCCTAGCCTAATCTAAAAGATTTCTTTCTGTAATCCTCTCCCAGAACAGCTTGTTCTTTTCAGCCACTGTGCATTCATGTTATAATTAAGTAACTACAGCATTAACATGTTTTCGTGGGGCGTGCCACGCTTCATTTAAGAGTGCTTCTTCTTTAGACATGTGGCAGCATCTACACAGCAAACACTAGAGACTTGGAGAACTTTCTACAGACCATCTCTCTCAAGACATAGGTAGCTCCTCCTCCATTCATCATAGAGCAATTACATAGCTTAGGTCTTATATGCTCTACCCAGAGCTCATCGAGGACCCTGCGGTTTGATCATCGCTTTGGAAGGTGGTGCAAGCTTTATGAGATAGAACACAGTGTAAGGCCTTAAGAACATTTGAGGACTCCCCTTGAGTGGGTAGGGGGACTCTAGTTTCTTTTTGTCTCTCCTTTGTGTCTCAGATATGCTGAAGTAAGCAGTGTCCTCCAACACACACATACCTGTTGCTGTCTGTAGTCTGGCCACTAGCTGGAAAATCATATGCAGGTGACCACGGACAAAAGTTCCCAACATAATGAGCCCAAATAAATATGACCTGTCCATAATTTGATTACCCTATTCTTTTTATAATGAAAAACTGAGTTGCACAACTTTTTATGCTATAGTTTTTAGTACTGTATCTGCATGCTTTTTCTTCCCCTATAAGTAAATTAAAGAGGTTCAAAGAGCAACTTTTCTAGTCATTCTGTGCATCCTTTACTTAAAAGTGCTTTTAATAAATGCCTATTAACTAATATGCCATCTATTCTGTGCATTCATTTAATGTATTAATAGAGGTGCTTATTTGTGATATGTGATGTGTGTGTGTGTGTGTGTGTGTGTGTGTAAAATTCTTTTGAAATCGTAAGTCATGTACTACGTGAACACTTACATAACTGTAATTGTAGCTTTGGCTTCAAACATTGTTTTTTATGGTCTCAGTTTGCTGTGCAACTTCCCTTTTCAAAGTTTTGAAAGACAAAATTGTGGCTTTTGCTTGCATTTATTATTAAAAAACAAAAATATTTAAAAATTTAAACCAGACTACTGAGTATTATTAAAATTCATCTCCAATGAGAACCCCCTATGAAATTCAAATGCGATTTTAAAGTGCACATTTCAACAAGACACCTACATTCACAGCAATCCTAACTTTATCTCCTGAGACCAGAACCTAGATTTTTCAATTGAAATTATTCTCCTTTCTTGCATACATTTGATTCTTTTTCAGGTCATATTGTTTGATATAGTTATTTAGTTCTTCATAAGATGCTTCATTTTTATTTCTCAAGGCCTATATTATATATCAATTAAGGCTTCATAAACACTTGTTTTAGATTTTTAAAATCATGAATCCATTAGTGAATTTCAATTTTTATCTCAAAGGCTAGAGAGAGCATAAATGCATATACAGCTGTGTATTTTCTTTCCAATCTTATGTACTTATGTACTTTCAAGGAAGAAGCAGTTGCAATCTGTCTGTCTGTCTGTCTGTCTGTCTGCTGTCTCTCTCTCTTCTTCTTCTTCTCTCTCTCTCTCTCTCTCTCTCTCTCTCTCTCTCTCTCTCTCTCTCTCTCTCTCTCTCTCACACACACACACACACACACACACACACACACACACACACGAGGAGGGAAGGTTAGTGAAGGAAGGATACTCTACAGGGCAAGCTGTGAAGCACTGTGGATTTGGTTTGTTACTGTGTATCTTATGTTATCACTCTGTGGTTGTCCTATCCTGAAAGATCTTATCTGAAGCAAGGCAATATGATAAGTTCAGAAAGAAAAAAAAACATTCTATCTGATAGTGTTATTTTTTCTAAGACTCAAATGAACACTGTTGATGTCCATACATACTGAATGTGGTCTAAATGTATTTCCTTCAATTTCAAAGATTACAATTTTAAGTGGATACAAACTTTCTGATATATCCGCAAAACCAAAATTTACTTCTTATAAAAAACAAACAAACAAACAAACAACAACAACAAAAACACTCTCCTCTCTTTAGACATGTAGACATAGCGTGGTGGTTTGAATACTAATAGCCCCAATAGACTCATCTATTTAAATATTTAGTCACCAGGGAGTAGAGCTGGTTGATAGGATTAAAGGATTAAAAGGTGTGGCCTTGCTGGAGGAAGTGGGTCACCAAGGATGGACTTGGAGGTTTCAAAAGCTCATGCCAGACCCTACCTCCCTCTCTGTTCCTGCAGATCAGGAGGGAGCTCTTCTGCACCATGCCTGCCAAACCTGCTACCATGCTATCAGCTGTGATAATGGACTAACCTTCTAAACCTGCCAGCAAGTCCCTAATTAAATGCTTCTTCTTCTAAGGGTTGACACGGTTGTAATGTCTCTTCATTTCAAGAGAATAGTGACTACAACTCCTAGGTTTAAAATAACATAGGCTCAGCACTTTGAAGTACATTATATAAAAATGATCATGTATAAACCTCAAACTAATTGACTTTTGCCATATCACTCAGACTTGTTTTGACTTAATTGCATATTCTTAAAATGTTGAGACAGACTTAAATTTAAAGTTTCCAACTCAGAAAAGCATGAAGGTTTAGGACAAAGCCTGTGTAATATGTAAAGTTTATGTCATACATTGAAGTTATTCAGTGAATAAAACCAATCTGTCAGCATAGTTGACAGCCATCCGCCATTGCTTATTGAAGCTGGGGATAATTCAATTGATGATTTTTGCTGCGTTGTACATGAACTATAAACTGAGAACTGCTGTCCAAGCATCTTGCAAAATGATCCTTGCCAATGCTGACGCTGCACGCATAGGCTATATTTGGCTGAAAACAGAGAGGAACAAACCTGGTCCACAATGTCATTTACTTTATCCCTTTCACAGTCAAGGATTACGCGCCGTTCTTTTTTTAACTCCAAATCTTGAAAGAGCGATCTGTATGTCTCATCTTTCTTGTCATTGTTAATGTTCCCCACATTGATGGCAGTCACCTGCCACTTCTTCTCAGCGGCAGAATCCAGCACAGCTTGCAGTGTTGATAAGCCTGGAAAGACAATGGGCAAGGATGACTTATAAAGATGCTAAAGCATCTCAGAACCAGAGTGTGAAAGGGCCAGATCCATGATGCTAAGCCTGATGTGCTTGTGCAGCTATGGGGAGGATGAATTCTGAGAGAAGCTGTGATTTTATCAGTATCTGCTTATGTCTGTGTCACGCTACAGAGGCATAAACAGACTGCCAAAGGAAAATTACGTCACTAACATCTTCTAACATGGTGACATCCAAGATCTTTCATATCTCCAAATTAAGTAAAATAAAAAAGATATCCCAGCATATCGTGCTTTAGAGAGGTATACTAGTTTTAGCTTCCTGTGATAAGCTGCCATTTTTATACTAGTAGCCTCATGGGGGTTTAGCACATTTCCATGCAGAATCTCTGAGCAGGTGAACAGTTCAGCCACAGATGTCTATAAAAGGCTGCCATGGACCCTCTGTTGTCTCCAGTCAGCAGCAGACTGATAGCTTCTTCTTCTCCTTTTTTTTTTTTTTTTTTTTTGTGCCAGCTTCTGTTATATTTTTGTTGTTGGAACTAATATCATGGAGATTAAATTGCTCATCTATTAAACAGATGGTGGCAACTATTTCTCTAGTGAACATTTTTTCTCATTTCCTAAATACAAGACTATTTTTATATTTGTAAGTAACTGTTTTTAGAGACAAGGTTTCTCTGTGTAGCCTTGGCTTTCCTGGACTCACTTTGTAGAGCTGGCTGGCCTCAAACTCAGAGAGATATGCCTGCCTCTGCCTCCCGGAGTACTGGGATTACAGGTGTGCACCACTGTGACCTGATTATTAATAACTTTTGCTATAGTTTGGGATAACTTCATCAAGTGTCCATTGTGGCATTTAATTCTACAAAAACCACACCATGTTTATAACTTTAGGATAAAAAACCAAGGGATGAAGGAGATTTTTTCTTGATGAACTGAATTTACAGTTTAGTACTAGAAAAAAAGTAGACGTCCTTGTCTCCCAGATAACTTCAGCTGTTCTCACCAAAGCCAAGTTCATCATGTCTTAGAATAACTACATGGAAACGTGATCTCAAAGCTTCAGAAAGAATTCAGGCTCAATATATCATCTTCCTCATTACAGAATGATCCGCACACTTCAAAGTCTGTACTAATCTGTTTTTATCTGTATGATGTGTGATTCATCTAATGTGAGTCAATCTGTCTATAATATAAATTCAAATACCAAAAGTTATTTTAGATTATTTACAGTGGCAAGGAATGGAGCTACTATCTATTTTGTCCATTATATCCCAAGCTATAAAAGGTCATTGATAATCTTATAGTTTTAGCATTAGTCATGAGTAGACAACGTGAGCTTAGGATATCTTCTGATACTGGCAAACAAGTAAGTTACCCCAAAAGGATATAAACCAGAAACTGAAGGAGCCATTTGTAGCTCTTTCAATAAAGACAAGGAACATGCAACACCAATCCAATCATAATGGCAACAGACTAAAGGGCCGAATGTTTATTTTAAAGCCCATGAAATCATAATTAAAATAAGTATTAAGAATATACATTTGCTTTTATTGGGTTAGAACCAATTGACTATTTTGAAAATGTAAATAAACAAGAACTGTGGGTACCAAGGCAATTTTTTTTTATATGAGATATTCTCAAGGTGAAGACCAAAATCAAATTTCTTTCTTTCCTTCTTCTTTTAGACACAATTCAGATAATGCATAGCAAACTAACATGAGTTAATACTGTGTAACTCCCACTCAAGTTAGTGAGACAAGGCGACAACTGTCCACTATTGTGCACCACTTTTAACACAGTCATGCTGAAAAGCAAACCTTGATCTTATCAAGCTATCAGTGAGCAGGCAATGTATTAGCCAGCAAGATGTTCATATCATAAAAATATAGTCCAGAAAACATATCATAGAGTAACAACTCTGACAAAATATATTAGCCAACTATGCTACTGAGAGCTCATTTTTTATCCTTCACTGAATAAGCACTTAAGATGACAAGGCTACTGGATTTTTGCTAAGTGTGACAGGGATGTTGTAGTCACATAGGACATAAGAGTCATAAAATACCAACAGATGAAAAAAACGATGCTAGTATTTTCATCAAAAGAATTGCAGAGTGTCAAGGAAATACCATGTAGAACAATACATTTTTTTCTGGTAATTGTCATTGAGAAAGGGGTTAAAAGTTCATGCCGTGTGCGTGTGGTGCCACTGCTCTGAAATATCAGCTCCGTAAAGGTTGAAGCAGGAAAATTATGAGTTTTAAACCTGCGCTCAAAACAAATGCTTGGCAATTTTCTAATATATTTTATAAGGAAGATTTAGGATGCATAGTTCACAATAGAGTAAACTTAAAGCAGTCTGAGATAGAGTAAACAAAATCTGCTCCTTGTATCTGTTTTTATGATAAAGGGCAGAGAAAACCATGGATTTTTCAAGCGGAGACATAAACCTCTCATCACTTGTTAAAAAACAAAAACAAAAAAAAAAACCTTTCAGAGATAAAAACCCTAGAACCCATCATAAAACATCTGTGATAGTTGTTCACTCCGGGCAAATTCAACCCCCCGCCCCACAGGCTGTAACTCAATTCCATGTGTGCTTTTCAAGTGAAGGTAGGACACACACAACTGGTCACCTCAGCAATTCAATAGCTACAAGCTGCTTGAAAATATGTTTTCTAGCTTCTCCACTGTCTTTCCTACCTTCCAGTTATCATACACAGGTCTCCGGTAACCTTCAAAACATGACCACCCATAAGGGACATGCTCTCCCCCGCATCTTACCACGTACCAATCCTGGGGAACAGCCTTTATTCTATGCTTTAACATATTTCATTGTATTTTTTTTAAATCATAAAATTTCCAAACCCAAAACTCCCAGTGCTAATTAATTTGGCACTGCTTTGTCTTTGGCAGATACTATAAGAAAATTTACATATAAATTTGCTTATAAATTCATAGGTAGATTTCATCAGGTGATAAAGCGTAAACCTAAAATGTATTGGAAGTCCATGATGTCAAGGAACATAGAGATAATATATAAAATAAATTTAAAAATAGTAGATTTTAAAAATTCCTTTCTTCCAAATTCATTGTTGTAAGTAATGCGCACTCAGAGTAGACTATCCATTATTAAAAATATTAGGATTAATATTTTGGAAGCTGTGTGACTTAACATAAATTACATCTATTTATTAAAAAGCCCATCTCCTCAATTTGTACTATATCAGATTTGATACGGTCTTTCACTTGACACTGAATAATATTGCATCAGTCACTCACAAGCTGGGGTCCGACCTCACACAGAATTTGAAGAAACTGCACATCGTTGCTCAGGAATCCTCTCTCTTAAATTATTTTTCAGGGATAGCTACATACTCTGTTAGCATCAGTTACTCAATTTCTTCATCCCTCTCAGCTACCATCTTTTAGGATTTCCACTGACAGATTTCTTCATAGTTCACACAAGACTTTTGAAGTCCCAAGACTAACTCACTGTCTGCTGTGCCAAGAAGGCAATGATTTTTAAACTTATATACCACCAAAAATGTGTATTCTAGCTATGAAGACATGATTAAACTTGTCATTTGCAACCCAAGTCCACACTGTTGTTCTCTCAGCCTTACAATTTACTGAGAAAACGAAGCTGAGATTTTTTTCTTCCAGTATGAAACAGAACAGAGATTTCATCATTAGTACATGAATCCCTTAATTCAGGCAGAAATATGTGTGGGAATCAGATGCTCAGCATAAAAACTGGTTCGTGTAAAGGTATTAGTGAGTGCTATTTGGTCAATCCCAATACTTAGTCTACTCTATCATGTCAGCTAGCTTACTTCTTATTTCTGAAAAATTTAGAACAACAACAACAACAACAAAAACCCCAAAACATTAAGATAAAATGCTGTCTCTATAAAATCAGAAGAAAATTGGAAAATTAACTATCCCCTTTAATAATTTTAAATATAACCTTAAAACTTTCCAACTATATCATGTTTAGAATTAAGTTCTTAATGCCACTGAATATATAAACATTTGCATATAGAAAGAAATGGATAATTTAACATTGTTGACTCTAGGCACGGTATGTATGACCTACTTATAAGCTTTACCTAAAACTAAAAGAAAAATGGCTAGCAGTAAACGTACATTTCATTTAGACCTACAATCAACAACAGTGATAGAAAATGAAAGAAAAACTTCTACTTACATTGTCCTTGAGTTTTTTTTTTTATGGGCTGAAATTTAAACTAAGTGTGAAAAGTATATTCTACCCAGTAGTCTTCATTCTTAAAAATATTTGTTGCATAAAAATTTCACTACCTCATTCATCCTTCCAGGCAATGTAATTAATATGTGTGCTTACTCGCTCATGGCACTGTGCCTGGACTAGATTAGACCATCATGCATTTCCCTCATCATCTTTCTCAAGACAGCAGAAAAAAATTGTAGTTTGGAAGCAATTTAGTTCCTTGCTAGATGATTTCTTTAACCTGGAGTCAAGTTCTTTCCCTTTGGGGGATAAATAGTATTTGCTCAACATTAAAAATCAAAACATAAATAGAGAAATGAGGCATTAACTTACTGTGAAGAGAGAAATATATTACCTTCCTTCATTGACACTGAACCAACAAACACGTCATTGGACTCAAATTCAAATATGCTTTCCCTGTGCAAAGATTAGAATTCGGAGGCCTAGTGGGATGACAAAGGTGGCCCGTTACTTTCTGGTTAAACATATTACAGAGCTCTATTAATCTCCTCGCAGTGCAGTGATAGCACAAGGCTTTCAGGAAGGGCAAGGAATCCTCAAGGAGTGTCAGACTGCTGCCAAGTGGCTGGGTAAAGAGAAGAAACCAGAAATTCTGAAATTTCAGTGTGCATCGGAAGAATAGCATCTGATTTCCTGTCATCAGGAAACCACTGAGACTGGTGGCAGACGACTCCATACAAAGATTAGAGCACTCAGGCTCCCCATGTTTTTGCTGTGGTGTTAACCTCAATAATTTGGGTGGATTTTGGAAAACAGGGATAAATTATTTACAGCATTTGTTAAAAGCAGCACGGTGAAACAAAAAAGATATGTCGGAGTCTCTTTCCCTAGTTTATAAATCTGGCCATAATACTGTCGGGGAGGGAGTTTCCATGTCTGGAACTCAGGCTGTTCAAAGAACATTTATTTTCTGGGACATCATAGAGTAACACTATAACTTACAGAAATCCATGTAGTCAAGGAGGTAGGGAGGAGATCACATGGAGAATGGCTCAAATTGTTTGAAACAGGAGCCTGAAGTGAGGTCTTTTAGAATGGGGAAATTATGGAACCTCTTTAAAAAACGTGATCAGCAAGATTGAGGGACCCCAACATCATGCATCATGCAATGAGGCAGAACCATGTAAAAGCAGCACGGAAAGCGGAAAGAAGGCAGCTCCCAGAATGAGTGTGTGGATAATTTTAGCATTACGCAAAGTCATAAAAATTAAGTCATTGATAAGGCAGCAATAATCCCATTTCCATGAGCAAAGGAAAACGCTTCGCAAAGGCCACCGCTATGTCAGTGTTTTGAGAGTCTCACACATTTATCTCTGCAAACGGCTGCCAATGGAAGGCCTACTTAACCTTCTGCACATTAAAACATCGACAGCTACTTGATAATAACCTCAAAAGTGTGGCCGTAAGGTCACTTTGGCTTTAATGTATAATTACTTAATATTATCACACTAATGTTCTTTGGCCAGCAGATGCACTTGAATTGAATCAATTTGGATAATTTAATAATTGGAGATTATCTCATCCTTCCACTTTCATTTAATATTTTGAAAGTATTAATAAAATCATTGTGAAGTGCCCTAGATTCTCTTTGCAAATACACAGTCCACCAACCCTCACTTGCAAGCTTCCCAGCTGGTTTTCTAAGTATTTTTCTTCAAATGTTTGTGCCCCTCTCTCTTTCTCTCTGCCTCTGTCTGTCTCTGTCTCTCTCTCTTTCTCTGTCTCTCTCTCTCTGTCTCTCTGTATCTCTGTCCCTGTCTCTGTCTCTCTCTGTCTATCTGTCTGTCTGTTTGCTTGCCTGCCTGCCTGTCTGTCTGTCTCCCCCCCCCCCGTGTGTGTGTGTGTTTATGTCAGTTTTTTCTATTTGAATATTTTTGAGGCTCACTTTTAGCCAATGTGAATAACATGAGGAAGGCAAGGGTAAGGGTGAAGTATGTTTCTAAACAAAAAACTATCCTTGGCCTTGTCCATGAATCAAAGGTTGTTCATCTTCTGGTCCTTCAACTTCGCAAGCATGATTCAGCTTTTAATTTAATCAGATCAAATTTAAGATGCTCAACCCTTTAACTCATTCACTTCTTGTTGCTGTTTACTGTATGCAAACCCTGTGTCTAGTATTGTCTGTAGCTCTATATATCTAGTTATGAATTTACACCCAGTGTGCTGGTGGACATTGCCTTCCAGCAGCTAATAGTAAAACCATAAATAACAAACAGATCTTTGTTCTTGGTGGCTGTCAGCTCCTGAAATATATAAGGAGCTCAAGAAATAGCTCCTGGGTGACAGAATCAATGTCACTACTAATAAGAAATTGTTATACACCCTAGGAAAGGGACTAAGAGATTATTTGGTGAGAGAACACCAGTATGGAGGGTGTCTCTCAGGAAATGATATGTTGAAGCAGACACCAAGAAGCTCTACAAATTTAAGCTATGTACAGACATTCGAGGTGAAAGAGTTTGGCTCATCTCAGAAAGTGAAAGAAGGTCAATAAGATTTAGGATTTCTATTTAGTGAATGAGCGAGTCTGCGGAACTCACTAGAGAACCGGGCAGGACCAAAGGATCATAAAGCCTGAAAGCCAGGCTGAGAAATTTCATGTTATCCTCATTACAATGCAAAGAAGTCACTGAAGTGTTTCAAGCACGTGTGGGAGAGGGATTGATGCTGCCAAAGAAATACATTTAAAATAATTCTAATGGCTTTAAAAAAAAAATGGATCCCATGGAGATGAGGTACTCAAAGTGTGGTGCTACGTTGAACTGGGGAGATGGTTCCAAAAAAGAAGCCTCTAAATATGAAATGTATATGAATGGGGGAAATAATATCACTAGGATGCAGGTGTGAGAAACTGATTTAAAAGTTGCATAATGTCTAGAAGAGTTCTGGAGAGACCAAATTCTTTTTTAATAAAAATTGCCAGAAGGCAAAAGAAAAAGCTAAAAACCAATAAGCTCAGTTTTAAAAGTCATTTTATCACATTCACAGGAAGTCCGTGTAAAGTCATTGTGAACCTTGAAATCCACATTTACTGTACATGATTCTGTCTATAGTTTTCATTCACCATGTGGGTAATAAATCTCCATTCTCAAAGCAGGCACAAAGCTGCTGACATAGTTTCTCCCCCCCCCACCCCATTTTATAAAGTGCTAACTGGGTTTTGCCTGGAGGGAAGTCATGCCATGGTTCAGGAGGACACGGCCAAGGAAAGACATCTAGTTTGGGCAGGGCTGCATTAGGACCATTGCTGCCAAGGGAGTCTAAGTGATCAATGGAGAAATGGACTGATGCTGGCCCCCTTCCAGCCTGCCCTTCAGCATAACAAGGTGCCCTATGTTGGCCAAAAGGGGCTTCTGGGTTTCATTTAAAATTATGTGCTCCAGGAAGTGAGCTGCTGAAGGCAGCACTGTGGAGTTTAGCTATTCTTATACCAAGTTCATTACCTTCTTCCTTTTGCTTATGGGTGGTCTCCAAAGACACAAGAAAATCAACACAAAATGGTTCATATGATGCGAGGTGCACACAGACTCACTCATGCCCTTCGTGGTTCTAGTGGATGCTAAGAAGACATCGGCCACTAAAGCCCAGAACAGGAGCGCTAACAATGACCTTCATACCTAAGAACATAGACACCTAAGAAAGAATTCCCCATCACCGAATGATGCAGTGATTTAACAAAAAACAATCATGAAAAATTACATAAGGCAGCTTGAGCTGGGTACCAGGCTGTGTGGGCTATCCCATACACCAGTGGGTCATGACCTTATGAGCAACCTGGGATTTCTCTGAGGATTCAGAGGCCTTATTTTAAAGCAAGGCTAGAATCGACACTTGCTGCCTGATAAATCTTTTATATTGAGCAAGTTTTAGTAACTATGAATTAATTCAGGGCTTTCTATTTTGATGCTTATATAAATTGCATTATACCACTGCTCTTGGGTTTTTTGTTTTGTTTTGTTTTTCCGCTTTAGTTTCATAATGCGTCCATATTGAAACTGCATTATTCATCTATACAGCAAAATTAAATGAAGAAATTCTTAGATGTTCATATACCTTCACAGCACAACAGCACCACATATAAATGCCAAGGACAAGTGGTGACACATCCTGTCACTTACCTCTGTCACTGTCGTAGAGGTATGCGAACTTGTCCCATTGGTAGTACTCGATCAAGCTCAGGAGTGCTCCTTTGAGGTCAGGTCGCATCTGGATGACAAATGGATGCGTGCCATCTGTTGGGAAGCTAGGTGTGATGAAGGACACGTGGAGTGTCCCACAGAATGATGTGATGGTGTTTACAGACTTCTTGTCGTAAAATCCAAAAATCGCATAGACTCCTCTCGAAAACTGGGAGCAGACTGGAAATTTGGAAGACAGAAGTGATAAGTCATTTCATCATAATGTAATTACATAGATTGCAATATTCCTTCACATAAAGTACAAAACGCTCACAGATCAAAGGAAAAACTAAGTTAATATTAATGGTCCACCAAAATTTATGAGAACTTATTCATTTAGCATTCAGTTTGATGATTTAAAAAAGTATAAAGGATAAAATGTAGCAACTAAGGCTACAAAAATGCATAGATATTTAACAAGCTTTACATGGATAAATATATTTTATGATTCTTTAAAAAACACATATATCACTATGGTTTTAAAATTTTTTTATTTTAATTAAAATAAAATTAAATCCTTTCCCACGTTCCCTTTCCTCCTTCTAGCTCCTCCTATATCCCTCTGCCTCATTCCCGCTCAAATCTACGGCCTCCTTTTCTTATTAATGTCACATGTGCATAAATATATAAATAATACGTAATACAACCCCCTGAGTCTAGTTGTGTTTTTGTTTGCTTATTTATTTGTTTTTGCCTCTGTTCATATAATTTCAAGGCTGTACACTTTTTATAGGGTAACCACCCAGTGGGCTCATCCCTGAAAGAGGCTAGTGCGCTCTCTCTCTCTCTCTCTCTGTCTCTCTCTCTCTACCTCTCCCTCTCTCTCCCTTTCTCTCTTTCTCAGCAGTCAATAGTTTCCTTTAGTTATTTTGTCTAGGAATGGCACCCCACAAGATTTATCTCATTTACTTTAGCAAGTCTATTGTAAATTTTGGAAATAAACTGTAGTTGCATAGATAATATACTCTCTCAAAACAGCTCATTCTTAAGAAAATCACATTGCTTAAAAGGCTTTATGTGAAGCGAGGAGATGGCACGGTTTGTTAAATGCATGCCTCAAAAGCAATTGATAAAATGCATGCCTCACAAGCAGATAGCTCAGTTTGAGCAGTAGACCTCACATAAAAACCAGCCGTAGTTTCATGCATTATTAACACCATCACTGGGGAGGCAGAGACATGAGGATCTCTGGGATTGAAGGGTCAACTGGCTTAGCCAATCAGCAAGCCTCAGATTCAATAAAAGACCTTGTATCAAAAATAAGGTAGACTGCTATTATGAGAAACAACACCCAAAGATGACGTCTGTCTTCTTCATACACTTGCACGCATGAGCGTGTTCATCAACACGCATGCACACGCACTATCACTGATAGGTGGGTACACATATAAGAATTAGGCAATATTTTTTTTGATCTTTATATTACAGGGCCATGTGTTTTTCCATAGTTCTAGTATTATCGAAAATCTCTGTGAGAAAAAAACACTACTTTTACTTCAGAAATACAGAGATCTTTCATCAGAGAGGCATTTTCTGCATTGTGTCACTCAGTCAAGTAGTATTAAGTTAATAAAATATTTTGCTTAAAGACCATTATTTTTACTATAATATGTATTGTGTTTGAAAATATTCATTCCTAAGCCTGGCAGTGGTGGTACATGCCTTTAATCCCACCACTCAGGAGGCAGAGGCAGGTGGATTTCTGTGAGTTCAAAGCCAGCCTGGTCTACAGAGTGACTCTAGGACACAGAGAAACCCTGTCTCAAAAAAACAAAAACTAACAAAATAGATAATCATCATCATCATCATTCCTTCCACACCTTAGTGATTTCTTCAAATGTTTCTATCTCAGTAAATAGCACATGACTATTTCCCCCACCCACCTTCTTGGAAGTTACATGCTGAGATCAATATATTTCACTATTCTTCACTAATAGAAAATATTTACATTGTGCATATCATGTGTCGGCTAGGTTTTATGTTGTCATTTTTACTCACAATAACTCTTGATAGAAACTATTATTATTCCCAAAATAAATGATAGAAAAATTGCCATATAGAGAAAATAGCTTATCTAAGTCACATGGATAGTCACTAAGAGAGGCTGTGTTCAAAACTAAACAGTTTAGATTCAGACTCTGCATTCACACCTAGTGTACAATACCTTTAAAAACCACAACTAATGAGCTATCTACACAAATGTTATTGTTCCTGCCCTCATGGACCTCTCTATTTAGCTGTCTTCATTATAATTAGAATGCTCTTTTGAAACATTAATACGACTGTATCTCTTTCTGGGAAGTAAGAGCTACTTAGCCTAGGACTGCAATGCTCTATAGAAGTCATCTGTAACCATCTTCTAGCCACCAATCCTGGTTACCAAATGCTTTCGATGACTGTTTGGCTGGGTTTTCCAAATGGCCCTGGACATATAAGCATCTTAAAAATGAACTGCCTCTATTTGAAGGAAAAAAAAAAAAACCAATGCTTTCTTATTTCACTGTGTGTCCTACACAAAGATATGTAGAAATATATTTGTCTTATCAAAAGAATCTTGCTAAAATAGATTCAGATTCCAATGACAATAATAGGTACAGATGAGCAATAAACAATAGCCAACATTTTAGTAATTATGTGATATTTATTGAAAGGATAGTGATATCAGATATTGCTCTGAGTGGTCCTCATTCCTAAAACATTTCTATTTTTCCTTAAATATTTCTTGGCATACCATATACTTCTATCTTTCCAATATAAGCTCTCTTGCTTTTTTTTGTTTTTTGTTTTTTGTTTTTTTTAAATCTCAGGATAGGCTGATACACCATAGAAAAACCAAATGGCATTTCAGACATTTCATGTAACTCCAAAATAAGACTGTAGTATTTTATTCATGCCTAAAGTACTTATTCTCTAGGCAAAAAAAATGTAGTCTTTAATATCTTTGATGACTGTGTTCACCATCTAGATGAAAACGTCTTTGACTCTAGACAAACTGCAGTGATCTCTCATCTTGTGCATGGATACATGTGTCCCGACATGCATATCTTAAACTTAAACTGGATACAATTTTTGTTAAATCTTAGATTGATGGAGTATGATATCTGAAGAGGGAGGATTGCTTTAAATATTTTCCCTGGGTCTATATTATTTGATTTCCTCTCAAAGGTTGGCATGGAATGCAGACACTGTGGGAATATCCAGCATTATGATTTATTGATGAAACTTCTTCTCTTGAATGCCGTGGTTTCTGTGATGGAGAGAGCAGTCACAGGACCACTGGAATGCTTGGGAAGGAAGCCCCTGCTTGAATACAGATGTTCAGTGAGGAGCCATACCCCCTCTCATTTTCCACTGGTGTGAAGTTGTGAAGACACCTCTTTGTTTTGCTACCAGCTGGAAGCAGTACCTTTGTCTCAATAAGAAGAACAAATTGTACAAAACTTTGTAAGGAATTACAGCTCTTTTAGCCGAGAAACCAGTTTTTCTAAGCAATTCTGGCAACTCTTCAGTGGATGTTATTTTACAACGGCCTTTGTCTCCTGCCAAACTTTGGTAACCCACAATCCTAGGACATTATCTTTCATGGCATATAATGACTTTCTTTTTTCCTAATGTACTCAATCTTTGATATTTCTTTGTTAATACCCCATTTCTATATGCCATTTGTCAATATTGCTCAGCCACAGTCACTACCTCCATATATGTACGAGTGACAGTAAGATCTACGAGCAAGCATCTTAGCTGAGGTACTCTTTGCAAGTTCGAAACAGCGGCTCGAGAGGGGGAAACTGAATGTTACATTACTTGAGTACCTCACAACCAAACCTCCAAATGTCTGATAGGTATTTGATAAGAAAGCTCTGTTTTTCACTCTGTTTACATACTTGTAGTGGAAGACTGTGGTAGAACTGAGTTCAGTTCATTGAAGCAAGAAATCAGAGGAAGATGAAGAAGGGACTTATGGAACTCAGTAACTCACAGGAGCATACCCACAGTGACCTATGTTCTCCATCTGTGTGCTAACTTCCACTTCTACCACTTTCTTAAAACCATATAAGCTAGGGAACAAGCATTTATTATTAGCACGAGGCTTGGGGAGTATTGTTTACTTAAAATTTAACATTTGGCCCTGGCTTCCACAGGCTTCCATCTGTCTCATAAGGCAGAATGAGTTGCCTGCTGCTGAGAGCCAGCACCATTTTATCATTATGGAATTGGTTTAAAGTTAAATTGCAAAGTCTCTTCTGAGACCCAAGCCAAACTGTTACCCGTGACCCACTATAATGTCAAACAGAAAGTTATGTATTTCTAAGAAGCAAGTAACAAAATAAAAATCGCAATTCTAAAGTGAGGTAACAAGGAATACCAAGGAAGACACAGATATCTCCCCAATGGAATCAAACAGGGAAAACACTAAATTCTTTTAGCTCCAAGATGCCTGATGCCATGATGTAAAGTTTAAGGGGTTTTAGTAGCTCCATCACTATGGCTTTGCAATCCTGTATCCCACACTGTATCTCATCTTTCCTAGAGTGACTGTTTCCTGTCTGCACCTTTCCTCGGGAGACATTACACATTCCTGGCATCTTTGAGTGAGTTCACACTCAAAGATTTGTACACTCTGCTCCCAGGGAATCTTTTGGGGGGATTGGGATTCTCATATATTCTCTTTTGCATCTTGTGTTTTTCTTTCAAATCTAGATGGGACCCTCCATGACACTGTGACACTTGCTATTTCATCCTGCAACAGTTCCCAGGGATCGACGTGACTATAGTGAAAATGGAATGAAGAAATGGCACACACACACACACACACACACACACACACACACACACACACACACACACACACAAATATTTGAGTAGCACACCCGAACCTCAGCATGCTTTATATAGAGAGTTGAGCAGAGAGACAAGTTTATTGCATGCAAGTGAATATGAAGGTAGGGTTCGTCTGGATAAGTAAGGATGCAAGGTTTATGGATTATGACTGCATCAAGGAGGCAAGTTTAGTTAATCTTGGTAGGAGCAGTCTCTGTAAGAGAGCAGTCATCAGGCTGTACAAATCTAGGAAGGAAAGTGGCAGTGGGTATTTTCTGTACATACTATTAACACCCACACTTGGACCCCTTGTAAGGCTTTGCTATTTTCTTTTGAGCCTCATTGTAGTCACAGGCTCTTTGCTAACTCCCCCTGGGTCTGAAGCTTGGGTCCTCAACATGGCCATACACTTGTCAATAGCAAGCATTCAGTCAAGAATTCATTAACACCAGGTTTCCTCCTGTCCTCACATCTTGCCATCCTGTCCTCGTATCTTAGCATCTATGGGTATATAAAACTAGCATCATGTGGATAACATCAAGGCCTCCTGCCCTCCTGCAGTGGCTACCATTCATTGGCCTCTGAGTGCTTCTGTTACTCAACATGAAGAAACACTTGCCTCAACAACCCTGTGTAACCAGAGGACCATAGATGAATTTTAAGCATTTTTACCTTTTATAAACTAATTAGACAAAATTTTACGTGGTCTTATTTAGTCCTAGGATGTCTTTACAGTATCTCTTCTTTTTCCCAGTTGAAAGTCATTGGATTATGTTCAACAGTGCTAATCTTGTTAACAAGCACATCTTGCTTGCCCTCAAGTTTGCTCCTTTTCTGGCAAAACTGTACTTTTTCAAAATTTTCTCCTCTACTAGTTTTTCACAATTCTCCCTATAAATCTGTCTAAATAACACTTTTTCTAACAATGCCACAGCCAATATGAGTCAATGGACAACAAGTAGAGAAATTCACCATCATAACAAAACAAAAATAGCCTTATTCCTACAATCAGGGTCTTTCTTTTTATCTCCATCTTTCTGAGTTCACTCCTTGCTGTCTGCATTCTTGACCTCTGAGCTCACACTGAAATCACTCAGTCAACTCTACCCACAGAACTCTGGGCCCTGACTAGCACTAACCTTTGTACATTTCCAAATCCTTCTCATAAGCCTATTTCCAAAATTTCAGAATTTCATATTAGATTTACTGGGAGCAATGACCTCACTCTTAGTGTTACCTTTCTGCATTAGCTGAAACATAAGACACAATGAATGTAATGAATAAAGAACTTCTTTTAGTATGTTGTTGCTGTTTTTGTTTGCTTGTTGTTTTGGTTTGGGATTTGGTTTTAGAATTTTTATCCATAATTCCTTGTTCCTCCTATTCTGGGCACTTGGATCATGCATTCCATCATGGATATACAAATATGTGGCTCCCCTTGTGGCAGATAGGAAGCAAAGAGACAGAAACAACCTGCCAGCCAATCTCTATTAAGATACCTATAGTAACTTTGTTAAATATCAGCATATCATCTAAATTCTTACTACTTTCCCAAATAATTCTACTAGGAGGGAACCAAACAATCAACTTATAAACCTGTAAGAACGTTTCATACTGAAATTGTAGTCAGCATGAGTGGATACAGAAGCCTGCAGACACATTAAACACTAAAATTGAGTAAGGTATTGTGAATTAATCAGAAATGTGTTTGTTTGTTTCATTTTATCTCTGTTTATTTCCCAAGGATGCTTTCAAAAGGTAAAGCTACCTATGTGTTCCATATATTCTAAAGGAAGAAGGTTTAGAAGTGCCTAGAGTATCCAATACACTTTGCTATTAACTCTGGGAAAAAGTGCAAAAAGACCTTTCTAACATGAGGAAGACAATATATGAATTACTGTACAGTCATCTATGGAGACAGAGGACAGAGAATAAAAACACATAGCTTCAGCTCTTACACACTATTGTAAGTTTCTGAATAAATAGGCTGATTAACATCAGAGGGTCATGTATGGCTCGAGGCTTAAAAATGATTGAAAAGGAGTTATTGAAGACACTCTTGTTGAGTTATACTTTGAGCTAAATATTTAATAACAACTTTGAAAAATTCAGCAAAGTCAAGTTCTTCCATAAGATGTTTTAGGTCAAACCACAGAAGTAATAATCTCCTGGGTACAAGTAACATGCTGATTATTTCACTTTTTATTACAAGCACAGATGATAGAAGCCAGCAACAATGCTGATGGTGCATCCAACCCTTCCTTACTCTTGGGTCATTGTGCTCACTGGTGCTGCTAATGTGGCATTCACGATCCAGCCTGGAAGACTTCACACCATTAGTAGAAGGGGAAAAGAGCTGAGCATGAGAGTTAGTTTTGTTTTCTATTTTTGCACTCAGACATTGGCATTCGCTTTAATGAAATGGTGTGAGCTGATTCAGAAGCAGGAAGCCCCTTTGCGGCCTGTTGTCAGCCATAGCTCCATGAAAAAGGAACACTGCCCTTAAAAACAGACAGCACAGAAGACCTTCACAACTCAGGGCGCT
Source organism: Acomys russatus (assembly GCF_903995435.1). Lineage (NCBI taxonomy): Eukaryota > Metazoa > Chordata > Mammalia > Rodentia > Muridae > Acomys > Acomys russatus. The sequence continues at coordinate 54,045,814 of NC_067151.1, forward strand.
TGAGCAGATTTTACTACTGACAAATGACACACATGCTTCTTCAATCTTTATCATCAGCACTGCTGCTCCTCATAACTATTTCAGTGACCTAGAAAAAAAGTTGGAAACTGCAATTTCTTGAAGAACAACAAAAACAAAAGTTATTAATAAAACAGAAATTAAGAAGAAAGAAAAGAAAACTTGGAGGATTTTAGCCCAGGGACATTTATATTCCTGCAGGTCTCTTTGTCGGTCAAAGCATCGTAATTACTGAAGTTACTTATATTTAGAATTTGTTGCTCTTCCCCAGTTCATGCAACCCTCACCATCTCTTTTATTCTGCTTCATTCACTCCATAGTGACCACGTGCTGCTTAAAACATGCTAAGGTTTGGTCTAATGTTGGATAAGTGTGACCTTAACAGGAAAGTATCTATTAGCTCAGCTTTAATGAGATGGATTTTCTAAGCTTTTCCTACATTTCCATCTCTCTCTCTCTCTCCTTTTTTTCAGTTTATATTCTTTCCTAAAGGTCTTCCAAAATCACCCTCCCTAAAAGGCATTCTCCACCAATGTGTCCCCAACTTCTTTTGTCCTTTTTTCATTCTATTTTTTAGGAATCTCATCCTTATTACCAAGGACCAATTCAAACCTTTCGTGTAAATGTTTCAAGGATCTCCATCTTCCCTGATGCTTATTGGTTTGTACCTTTTTACTTACCAAGAAAATACACAGTATAAATATTACATGCACTATTAATGTTATGTGCCCATGGATATACTACATTTTTTCCAAATAGTTGGTAATTAAAATACTTTCAGCAAAAAAAATCAAGGTTTTGCTTTATAGAATAAAATAGGAAAAGATATATAAGTAACACTTGTTTCACAGCATCTAAAAGCACATCATTTATTCTTAAAAGCTTAAAGATGTGGAGACATTATTCAGTATTCAAGAACGTGCTAGCCAAGACTGTGTACAGAAGTTAAAAATTCTAATAATAAGGGCAATCTATTTGAATCTGGAATTGAGTTTGGAGAGGCAAATTACACTGCTTTGCCTCAGCCTGAGGGTAGAACACTTCCTATCTCATTGCAAGATATGAAGGCATTAACAAAGCATGTGTGTGTGTGTGCGTGCATGTGTTCACGTGTGCACGCACACACACACACACACTGTCACCAGCTTATTAACCATGTGAAAACCTCTGTCTCTCCATCTTAGCTTAAATATTTAAACTAGTTAATATTTGTTATGCATCTATCAATTAGGCATGAAAAATTTGCCTATATTTTCATTTAGCTTGAAATTTATCCCTTACACAAGACAGCGTTCTTGTGTTGAAAATCAGACCCATCTTCTCAGGCCAAAAGATGTAAGCATCTTCCCAAATTTGATCCCAGAAGACAAGTGTTCAGCAAACACTGTCCATCTCAGCTCTCCAGTCTATTCCTCAACTCTGCTGACAGTGCCTGATAAAGTCTTTAAGCACCTATTCACTAAATTCCTGCACTAACTTCTCAAACAGCATCCTCTGTAATACATCTCTTTCCTATCACAGCAACAGTTACCCGCTTGCTTAAAGACTGTCTCTGCGAGCCAGTTCGTGAGTGCTCCAAATTCTGTAAATAACAAACAGTATTGCTATTGCTCTAGTTTTATCAGTTCTGCGGTGTCTGAGTCAGATCTGTTTATCATATGTGATTCTAAAGCCATTTACATGGCTGTGTGTTAGCCAGTATTTTTGCTGCTTAGCTTTCTCATTAAATAGTGACCCAACTGAGAAGAGAATAAAGAGCCACTCATCTGTACAAGACTAACAAGTACACAGCACCCAGCAGGCCCGTAATAAATGGCACTTAATAAAATACTAGTTCTTCCAAGAGTGGTATCCTGTTTGTGATCATGTGAATGCCACCTTTCCTGACTGTATCTGTCCTATTGTCACTCCATCTTGACCTCATCTGCAGCCTGAGTTGCAGACCTTTGTTAGGGTGTCTTGCTGATTTATGACTTTCCTAAAGGGGTCAGGATGACAACAGAATGAAGAGCAGGGCATTAGAAGCCAGCTCTATCTTTTCTTGACCACCTGGTAGGAGAACTGCTGATCTTGAACGTCAGTTCCTAATCTGGTACCCGGGGATGTCTATCTTGTCTACCTACTCCACAGGGATGCTTTAATGTTTGTGTGGTTAAACCTATAGAAATTACTCAATAAAATACTAATGATTAGATAAGTATGCTTTTAACAATGAGTCCAGTCTTAATGACTTTCATTTCTTCTGCAATACCCAAATCAGATATTTTATAATTATGTCATAATATTTATTACTTAATAAATATATGCTCAGAACAAAATGGTTAATAAAAGTAAATGACTGGATCTTATACTGAATTTTCATTTCTGTTGATACTCAAACTTCTTGGAAATCAATACTTCCCTCCTAAATTGCCATTTTTTTCAGGATCACTGTCTTAGTTTTAAAATCCATACAAAACTTGTTCAATCTTTAGTGAAACAACCAACCAACCAAACAAACAAGAAATGACACTCTTTGAAATATCTATGGCATCCAATTATGTTACTATTCCTAAATTTATTTTGTATAGAGAGAATTTTACACTCCAAATGAAGAATTGAACAACATGGCGAGGTCCACAATGAAGGAGGAAGCTCCACAAAGGAAGGCGCTCCCCTATACTGTGCACGTATCAAGCCTCAAGGCTTAATTTAAGTGACATTTATTCCCTTAGCACATAATTATACATACATCATTAGAATTTTACATAAAAAATTTCAGAGAATGTTAGAAATTGAACAATGATTTCATGAATTATGGAAATTTTAGGTCCATACAGTTTTCTAAGATATCGATGAAATGGAGTGAAACTGCCCTTTCTCTGTAAATATAGCTGTTTTAAAGTTTACATGACTACTGAAAGACTTTCTTTTCTCATCTGTGGACTCAAGGGCTTCTACTCACTAGATCGTCGTTTAACATCTATACAGTTCTCCCTGAAATCCAAGCAATCGCTGCGTAGCTAGTGAACCCAACATTAAATGGCTCTAAGGCAACGTGTAGAATAATAAGCACGTGTCCAAGTGACAGTCTCCATAAATTTCTCACTAATATTTAACCTACAGCCGTGACAACCATCTATTCTATGATAACTTACTTCCCTTTCGCATACATCTTGAGCGCATTTTTCACAGAAATAGTTAGCATGATGCAACGTAATCTCTTAGTTGTAGAAGACTGTGAAGTAGTAAGAAGGCATTTTTCTTTCTCCCTAGGAAATATCCGTCCTTCCTGACTTTCATGCTAAATAGTCGGAGTGAGGTTAAATGGCCTAAGTTTATTGCTGTGGCCTTTATTATACGCCACTTTAAAAATTCTATAACATTTATTTTTGCTTCATTGTTCATCGAAGATGGCAAGCGATAATGGGATCAGCAGTGATGGGCAATAACTCTAATGCAAATTTTAACAATGGGACCTGGACATGGAAGTGAAGGAGAATTGCCACTATTTACATAAGATGCTATTTCACAAGAGGTGGATCTAGTCTTCATCTTGGCCATGGATTTTCTTGTCACACACACACTGGTTCTGACCTCTGACAAGTATTGCCTGCTTAAGGCTTAGCTGAAGCCTGGATCTCTATGCAGTGGCGTGGGCTGAGTGGTATATATAGCATTGCCGGCTGAATGACTGCCCGGGGCCTTGGTTCTCATCTTACCATGCCAAGAGCCAGTTGTGTGTTTCTGTAAAGTGGCAGAATTCAAAAGTCTCAGTGTCCTCAAAGGTCCCAATTAGATTAAACATAGCTCCAAAATGGTTGAATATTCAAGAGATAAATTCTCCCTAAAATCCATGTGAATTATTATCAACTTTAAGAGACTCAGCCCATCATTCTCTGCATATTTTATTAGTCTTTCTTACATTCATCATTCATTTTATATTTCTTCTCTGACCTCTTCTGTTTTCTCCTAACTCATGTTATTCTTTATGTCCCTTTTGGCCTTGAGATTCTGCACACTGACTAGGCTAATCCTTCCACAGTTTGCGGTATTACAATGTTGTTGTCAGTTTCCTTTAATCCTCTGATTTAGACGTGCTGCTTTAAAGCGCTGCATACTGTCCAAACACAACACTAAGCCTAGAGCTGGAGATCCTACTGACCCCTAAGCATCTACAGCAAGTACCTGGTTGATTTGTTTGTATTTTTTTTCAACAGTGTATAATGTGTTTTAAACAAATCCACCTTTACACCCTCCCCTCCAGTTCTTCCGGTTCTCTAGCCCCACTGCCACCATGTTTTCTTCCTGACTTAGTGTATTCTCTTCCTCTAATTAAAACCTGGTGGCTCTACTTAGTACACCTATGTACATGGGTATAGGACCATCTGCTGGAGCATGGGTGGCTTTTGAGAAACATTTTTTTATGTGGGCTACATTTCTCAAAAGCAACACATTTTAAAGGCATTCCATCAATGCATTATTGGGGCAATAAAAATTGAGTGGGAATTTGAATAAGTATCTGACATACTTGACCAATGAGTATAATTAAACCCTTTTATCCAGCTCATAATTCTCCCTTTCTAATAGTAGATAGGTTTTTTTTTTTTTTTTTTTTTTTTTTTTTTTTTTTTTTTTTTTTTTTACGCTCACACATTATTAATGATTGTTCAACTCACTAACACGTGGTCTGTAGTGTATGGAAATATGGGAGAAAATATGATGTAGGTCACATGATATCAATATTTAGTCAATATCAATATGACTTCATAGTTATTCATACCTTATTTGCAGAATACTACCATAGATAATATAAGAAGAGAGAAAAATAATTATCCAGACAATATATCTCTATTACTAAAATGGACCAAAGTTATCCAGAGGGATGAAATAAAGAGAATAGTCAATGAATAAGGAAAGAAACAAAAGTCTCAGTTAGTATGGCAAGTAACTATTTCTATGAAAGACAAAGCTAGAGAAACTAAAAATGAGTTGATGCAAGCTGATTACAGGGGGATATAGTGATAATATATTTTGACTCACATATCTCAAGTTATTTCAGCTTCATGTGATCACTGAACAAAGGCACATGTGAAGTCAGTTAAAGTCATTATTTCAGGGACCTAAATGAATGTGTGTCTGGTTCTAGAGGATATGTATAATTCTATGTATAAATCACAGAGGAAATTGTAAAGTTAGCAATTTAAGAGCATCTAACTTGAATGCAACTGGTGAGAGTTAGAGGCAGGAACAAAAGTCCATACTGAAATCTGAACTCTTTACTTTGGTTTCCTGTCTACTTCAAGCTGTGCAATAGCTGCCCAGACTGCAAAGAAAATGTAAAAATAAACAGCTCTGATATACCTAGGGCTTCTAAGATAAATTATCAAATAACTAAAACATGTGTCTGGTTTCAATTTTTTAAGAGTAAAATTATGGTGCATGCCACATTTCAGTAAGAATGACAAGAGATTTTCATTCAGTAGGAATGAAATAAAGTAAGTCATAATGGCCAAGCTAGAGGTGATAAGCTATACCATCTGGACCAATATTTGAATTAAGTGCTAGTCTATTTATAAGAAATAATTTCTTCTGGAAATATTTGAAAAATCAAGAAAGAAAAAGCAAAAATGGAATTCTATGAGGATTGATCATGTAGGATGTCAAACACAAGAGCAAGACTAATGAAGACAAAGTATTGATAATTCATAAAGTATTAATATCTTAATAAAATCATAGTAGTTTCTTATCTCTGTGTCTATACCCAGATTCATAAGGTGGGTCACAGCAAGAGTTTGCATAACTGAATCCCAACAATCATATAAAATACTTACACAGTCTTATGAATTTTATAACTTCTAGACCATAATGCTTTGTGATTTGGTTTCCATGAACACATCACTTGAGAGTATTAATACTTTCATAGGGAAAGTTGGATTGTTTTTGTTTGTTTGTTTGAGAAAAATCAAATACAAAGCTCTAATGATCTTAATTGTAAGTCCTTATTTGTAGGTGTGAGGGCTATTCTGGAAAACATCAATGGGTATAAATTATATTGTTTATAACCCTTGTTCAAAATGACCATTTTTCCTTGCATGGGTTTTGAACATTCATAATGAGAGCAATTCCAAATAAATCATATAACCACCTTTTGTTAATTAAAAAAAAAAAGAATTAAGGCTGAGCAAGCGATGATAAGAAAGCTAGTAATCACCACTCTTTCGTGATTTGTCTGCATCAGCGCCTGTCTTCAGGTTCCTGCCCTACTTGAGTTCCTGTTCTGACTTCCTCTGCCGGTGATGCAGAAGAATAAGCTGAATATCATCTGCTCCCCCTGCCCCCCGCAAAAAAGAAGTCACAGCAAAGTTCTATTTTGCTTTTATTATATCACACCTGGGTCAGCAATGAAGTTGTAAAGGAAAGGAAATGTCAATGAAAGTACATTTTATTACAACGTCAAATAGGCTTGTAATATTCTATTTCTAAATTTGCAAGGCTCAACTTTTCTTCAGTATCCTTTCTTTCTTTCTCAGTATCTTTCTCAGTATCCTATTGATTATACCATGACCTCACATCTAATGAACACTGAAAGCCATGTATTTTCCCCCAAGACATCCCAAAAATTACATAGTTAAGATAAATGCAGCTATTTGTGCAAAGAACATCTACTTATACCAATATGTTATAATTCCCCAATATCACTGGTGGAAAACACAGTGCTTGAATTCAGAATCTCGGTTGTTTCTGATAGTGAAGGGTAATTAGACAGAAACAAAGCAATGTCTGGATTATATGCATATATATCTGTAGGTAATTTATTAATTAAAAAAAGTGTTTGGGAGACTCAGAACATGTGAACAGCTTAAAGCATGTCACTGAGGAGCCAATAGAAACCTGAAAACATATCACTGAAAATAGGTTTTAAAAGGAAAAATTTAATGTGACTTGCTTAAATATCTTTAAGGGGTCTCAGAACCCTGCTGTGTGAGGGAAAAGATACTGACTTCTTCTGCAGGTCCAGGGCCTGGCCCATTCTTTCTTCTCATGCCCCACCAACTGACCTCATCCTTATGCCCCATAAGAATTACAAATCACTTTCCCCATGTTTTGCCTGTGTCATGACGCACACCAAAGGTAGAAACAATAAATGCCCCTGTGTGATTTCATTCCATGTAGCTGAGGTCTACTACTTCCAGATTACTCCACTTGTTGCTAGATATAAATATATTGTGCTCAGGCTACCTTTTAGAAACTTTCCCAGAGAAAAAGCATTTGCCTAACATGCCTGAGGCCCTAGGTTTGATCCCCAACATTGTGAAATTTAAAATAAACAAAAGGAATTAGAGACTAGTTTACAAGTTGGCAAATTCAAGTGTTCATGTTATGACAAAATTGGTATGTATTATCTCTGGTTAGAAACAAAATTATAAGGAAATAAGTACATCGTATTAATGATGCTTTACAAGTTTAGGTGCAAGTTTTAGCTGGCCATGGTGGGTCTTACCAGGAGTCCACAACTTAAAGAGTCTAAGGCAAGAGCATTGAGTGAGTTTGTGGCCAACCTATGTTGTCCAATGAGTTTCAGGCTACCCTAAGTTACAAATTAAGACCCTTTCTCTCTTCTCTCAAGAAAATCATAAAACTTCTAAAATCGAAGGTTAAAAGTGAAAACTACAAGGGAAAATTGCTTATATTCATGGCTTAAAAGTTGGAGGATAGAAAATACTCCAATACAGCAAGTAAAGACACTTGAAAGTTCTATTTCTACGTTCAATCAAACTGGAGAAAAGTAGACACTTCTTTCCTATTTGTAGTACCTCTTCATCAAGCTTCTAGCAACTTCTACTAGGCCCTTGTAAACCCACATGGCCAGTCTCTCGTACTTCAATTCTCATTTCCCGATCTTTCTTACACTTCCCCACTGTCTTACTTACTCTGAGTATATTTCTAGGTAGAATTTAATGTAAGGTTTCTGCTCTTTACAAATTAAGATAAAAGCAGATGCTGACTGACTTTAGTGTGTAGGTGGGTGGGTACACTTCCCAGTTCTACCTGGTGCCACTCTCGTTCTACGTGGGCTCTGAGCTTCATCATGTGATTAAAGATTCTAATTAATAATTACTGGCCTCCAACTCCACCTAACAAGGGATAGGAGATGCAAAATTATCACAGCAGCCGTCCAGAAGATTTAGAGAGTTATAGGAAGTCAAGAATGACCAGGAAGACACTATAAAATCACTATTGGCCACTAAAAAGATGGAAAGCCATGCGGTGTAAACTGAAGATGAAAATATACATAAAAAACCTGTGGTTCTGGCTAATTATACTTCGAAGTAATTTGTAAAAAGTGTCAGCTTGTGCCTTTCCAGTATTTCAGAGAAGACACAAAAGGATGAGCTGGAAGATCAGCTATGCAGTTCTCAAATAGAATTTAGAGAAATAAACAGGTTGGCGACCCCCTTGCACACTATATAACCACAGCGTATCAAGTCTTATTCAGATAGACTGCTTTCCCTTCCTCTGTGTACTGCCAGACCTCCCCACCAAGGGGAAGTAATCAAATCAGGGGAACCAGAATTCACATCAGAGGCAGCCCTCAATCTCCCCACAACTGTGGAGAATGAGCTGTCCATGGGCTAGATCTGAACAGGAGTCTAGGTTTACCGCATGGATTGTCCTTGGTTGGTGCTACAGTTTGTGCAGCCAACCCTCCCCAGGTCCAGATCCACCAGCCTTGATGGTCTCCTTCTGGGGCTCCTGAACTCTCTGGGTCCTTCCATCCCCCTATTCTTCTATACTACTCTCAGTGCTCTACCTGGAGTCTAGGGGAGGAGAATTAGGGCAGAAGAGGGAGGGAAGGTGGAAATGGGAAGATACAAGTGAAGGCATACTATTCAGGATATAATCTGAATAGATTATAATACATTTTTTAAAAAAGATTTTAAAATTTAGAAATTGTTAAAATAAAATAGCAATTTCTAAAAAAAAAAAAAAAAAAAATACAGGGGGAGGTAATCCTCCTCAGGAACAGTCATAGGGGAGGGGAATAATGGGAAAATGGGAGGGAGGGAAGAATGGGAGGATACAAGGGATGGGATAAACATTGAGATGTAACAAGAATAAATTAATAAAAAAATTAAAAATAAATAAATAAAAATAAAGTCGGGGTTGCTGGACTTTATGTAAAGAAAACAGCTTCACAAGCTGGTGCACATCCCTGGCAGTGTAAGAAACAATGTGAGGCAAAGAACCAATATACAGTTCCTAGCACACATATCAGGCAGCTCACAATGCCTTTACCTCCACTTCTAGGGAATCCAATACCCTCTTCAGGTCTCTGTAACTAAGGCACTCTATAACTAGGAACTATGTGCATGCTATGCACATAACAGCCAAACAGACACGTATATTAATTTCCTTCAAGAGTAACCCATTATACTGTGTGACTCTACCCTAGGACCTCTCTTTCGTTATGTTAATATATTCATCCACTCTTTTTCCAATATTAGGTTAAATTATTTACTGCTTCTTTATAACAAGTTTAGAAGTCAGGGTAGTAAGTCCCTGACTCTCCCCCAAGTTATTTAATAATTTGGAGGAAATTCTGGTCTGTCTCTCTACAAAATATTTAGAATCATTTTGTCAATACTTACCAAACAGCTTGCTAGGAATTAGGATGGAGTTATATTAAATCTGATGGTCAAGATGTGATGAATAATATCAATTCTTGCTATCAACAAATGTGGCACGTGCTCCAGTTATTTGGTTGTCCTATGATTTATACTGCCAAAATTTCACTTTGAGTGTTTTTCAATTTTAACTGGAAATTTCACTTACTTCTCTTCCTTGTCTCGGTCCTGTAGTTGAACAATTGGATGTTTCATGTTAAGCATTTTATTATAATTTCTCTAAGATTTTTCTTTAGGTGCCATGTGTATGTAATCATGTCATATGCAGATGAATACGTTTTCATTTCCTCCTTCCTCATCTGTAGACCTTTAATTGTCTTTCTTTATTAGGTAGAACTTTCAGGTGGATGTTGAGGGTATTTAGAGAAGATAGCCTTGCTGATGCCTGGCTTAAGTGAGAAAGCATCTAACTTCTACTCTTAGTTTTGTTGCAGTCTTCTGTAGACACCCTTTATCTATTTGATGTGATTCCTATCTCATCTTAATATACTTAGAGTTTTGTGATAAATGAGTGTTTAATTTTGTCAACTGCTTGTTTTCTTTATATTACTATATTATTCTTCTGTATCTTGCTGATGTGATGAAATGTGGTAATTGATATTTTTATGGTGAACTGGATTCCTCTACAACCCTGTTGTTGTCATTAAATATTTATAAATTACTGGATACATTTGCAAATATTTTTCAGAATCATTGCTGTTATGTTAATGAGACCTGGCCTTTTCTTGTACTCTATTTGACCATATATGTAAGTAGGAGACTCTGACCTCATATAATGGATTAAATATCCCAACAGCTCTCCCTCTGTTGTAATAGGTATCGCATAATCAATAAGTGCTCTTTCTTAAAAACAGTAAGGTGTTGTTCTGGTTTGCTTTTCATTGCAGTGACAGTCATAACCAAAAACAACATGGGGAGGAAAGGGTTTATTTAAGCTTACAGTCAACAATCAAATTACAAGGCAGAGACCATGGAGGACTGCTGTTTACTGGTTTGCTCCTCAAGCTTGCCCACCTTGTTTTCTTACACCGTATAGGACCAGCTGCCCAAGGATGGCACTCCTCATAGTGGGATAGGCACTCCCACAATCATCCATCAAAAGAATGTCCCCATGGAAGAGAGCCAACCCCAACACTATTAACAATACTCTGCTATGCTTGCAGACAGGAGCCTAGCATAGCTGTCCACTGAGAGGCTCCACAGTCAAACATTGGGGGAAGCCTAGGGAATCTTGTGGGAAAGGAGGTGGGAGTGGGTGGTGAGAAAAGGACCTAGAGGTGACACGAGCTCCACAAGATCAACAAAGCCAAGTAACCAGGGCTCAGACGAGCTTGTGAAGACTGAACCACCAACCAAGGACCATGCATGAACTGGACCTAGGCCCGCCCTACATAGATGTAGCTGATGGGCAGCTTAGAATTCTTGTGGGTCATCTAGTAAGGGGAGAGGAGACTGTCTCCAATAAGGACTCTGTTGCTTGCTTTTTGATCATTTCCCACTGGTGGGACTGCCTTGTCTTGCCACAGGGGAAGAGGATGCTTTCAGTCCTGTGGGGACTTGATGAGCTAGAGTGGGTGGGCAAGGGCGGCTCCTTTTTTCTGAGAAATAGGGGAAGGGGAGGGGGAAGATAGGGAGGGGGATCAGGGAGAGAGGAGACTACCATTGGGATGTAAAATGAATAAATAAATAAGTAAATAAATTAATAAAAAGAAAAGAAAATGCTCAGAGTCTTGTCTACAGGTCAGTCTTATCAAGACATTTTGTCAATGAAGGTTCACTCTTCTCAGATGACTCTAGTTTGTTAAGTTGATAAAAAATCTAATGAGCACTGGAGTATTGTTTTTTTTCCTTGAAATTCATGCATGAATACCTGAAGATTCTTTATCTAAAGTTGTCTCTGTATTTGACATTAATATGGCTTCTTTCTTTGCTTACCAGAGTACATTGTGCCTTTCACTATCTATTCACCTTCCTTTGTTGGATTTATATTTAATATGGTTGTCTTTTAGATTGCACAAAGTTTGGCCTCTGTTTATTTTTAATTAAACCTTTTTGATTTATTACATATTCATTTATATTATTACTCATATATACAATAAAGTACCTACAGCCAGAAGAACTATGACACAATCGGGAATTATATAAATGTTATATGCTTAGTGTTTTGGCTATTTGTATTTGACAGCCTTGAAGAAAACATCTAAAGAGGATGATGAGCATCAAAGAACCTCCTTATGGAGATGGCTTCAAATGTGGCAACGAAGCCACTCCACAAAATGTCCTCATTTCTACCACAGATAGAATTCTGCCTTAAAAAAGGGCAAGCTTGGATGCAATCAGAGTTGATGGCCAAACTCTGCCAAGACAGTGTAAGCAAGTCTTCAATAGTTCCTGCATCACAAATATGTCTGTCAGATATATAGGGCCAGAAGGCTGAAGAAGATGGCCTCTGTTTGATTATCTGCTTTGACATAGTTTTCAAAGTCTTATTAAAAGCACTACCATTGAAACTGATCATTAATACAGTTAAAATAGAACATTTGTTACTGGATTTTGTTTGCTTTTTGCTCATATTTCTTGGCCTGTCTCTGCCAAGAGTGTGGTTTTGTTAATCACTTCATCTGGTCACATTCCCCCTCCAGTTTGGACATCAGTTATACAACTCTCTTTACATCTCTATGTGTTTAGTGGTTGTCAATTTACAACGAATGCAAGTCCTTTCAGTTCTGAACTTTATAAATGGCTTTCACATTTCCTTTATTAGTGAGAGAGAGAGAGAGAGAGAGAGAGAGAGAGAGAGAGAGAGAGAGAGAGAGAGAGGAGCCAGAGGTTGTTGATGACAGTTGTCTCTTTTTCCCCAGGACAGTTAGACTCTGAGAAAACATGAACAGACTAGGCTTTGCTCTGATGAGCTATTTTCTCTTGAAGACACTCTTTGGTTAAGGGCAGAGAATGGCGACTCCTCTTCTCCAACTGCTGGAACAAAGAATTTTTTTTATGTAAGATCCTCCACCTCCTGGTAGAACTCAGAAGAAAAAGTACATAAAAATGACCAGAGCAGGGAAGGTGATGACTGCCTTCCTCGACTTTTTTAACTCAAAGGGTTCTCTTCTTTGAGCCTCCAGCAATCAGGTAACTACAATTCATTTTTCCTATGGATGCCTCTGCTCATGTGTGTCTGCTCTAGGGGCTGTGAGTCTAAGGACGTGGCTGTGTCTCTTCATTTGTGGGATAACAGCTTACTAGCTACATCATCTATTTGACATTTAAAAAGAGGCTTTGATTTCATAGGCTCTTTGGATTTGTTTTTATAAATGGATTTTTGTTTTGATGGGGCAACAGCTGCAAAGTGCCTTTCATGCCAGGCTGGAAGCAGGAAGGCATGCCATTTGACATGGGCCAGGCTGGAACCAGGAAGGCATGCCATTTGACATGGGCTAGACTGGAACCAGAAAGGCATGCCATTTGACATGGGCCAGGCTGGAACCAGGAAGGCATGCCATTTGACATGGGCCAGGCTGGAACCAGGAAGGCATGCTGTTTGACACGGGCCAGTCTTTTCTTGAATTTCACTCTTTACAATGTCATCTAGTTCCCATGTTTGTTGTAAAAGTCAAGTACAGTAAAATCAAAGCCTATTAAAAAAGCAACTCAAAGATGGCTGGCCTATGATGTCAGAGCTCTTGAGTAGTCCTTAATCTGTGGGCACTTATTTTGGAGAAAACAAAAATCATGGTCCCAACAGGCATTATTTTCAGTATCAAAGGGTGTTCATTGTGAGAAGAAAGTAGAATAAGCTGCTATTCTTAGCAGAAGTAATGGCTAGTTCTCATTAACATGAGTCAAGTATTCTTTTTCTGAATATAAGCAGGTTCTTTTATGTGCAAAAACAAAAATATATTTTTAAAACAGCTCACTTAAAAAATGTACAAACAACATAAAAACAACTTTACAGCCAATATTTAACATTGTTCAACCTCTCAATTGAATTCTCAGTTCTTCCTGTTGGCCGTGCTTTCACCTCCTTTCTGAACTGCCCACTGCTCTTACTCATCAGGCAAGATTAACTTCAAGGTTTCACTTCCCTTCTGGAATCTTTGTTGGTGATTGATCTGGATCCACTGTCATTGTTACTGTCACAGCACCATAGGAATCCTTCTAGCTCAACTGTGTGTGTCAGAAGTCATGATCTGATTATTTTATTTGTGTGTCTTCCCAACCAGATTACATAACGAGGTTAAGGACTCTACATTTCTAATTTTCAATTCTTGAATGCCAGCATTGAAAATAGTCTAGATTAGGCCATTAGAAAACATTCCAAATTCCTGAACGAGGGAATGAGAAAATGACCAGTCATCTTTACATTTTCTTAAGAATCAAGAAAAAATATGACTCTACCCTAACGCACTTCAAATATTCAAAATTTGTAGCTTTGACTTCCACACCAGAAGGGAACCTGAAAGCCCGGCTGTGGAGGCTGCCGGGTGCTGCGTTCTCAGCAGGAGCCAACACCTCGCAGCTAATGGCCTCCTGCCTGTTGGAACGCCAGAGTCTCCAGGTGTCCCTGAGAGACTCATCACAAGAAACACTTGCCAAAGTTTACAGGCGGCAGAAGGCAGAAGGGGAGAGGAAAGGGAGCCCTTTGCATCCAAACAGGTATGAACATTCCTCCATGAGCAAAATACGAGCATCCAGTTTGTACCGGATCATATTTAACCCTAACAAGCGAAATCTAACCCCGATAGAGATGAATGAGGATGTGTCCAGCTGGTACAGCCCTGGCCTGCTGTCACACATACAGTGAAGTTAGGCAAATTTAACAGCATCCTTTAAGCTATGAAAAGAGCTAATACTCATAAAGTGACTTGAATCAAATTCTCTTTAAATGGAACTTCTTACGGAGCCACCATCAATGAGGAAACCCAGATACTAATAAAAAGAAAAAAGTATTATAAAATATATTAAAGCGAATTCATTTATAAGACATTGATGGCCCTTCAATTCACTCATTCATTTTACCCATTCATTAAAAGTAAGATAAAAGCATGCTAGCCAGTCTAAAATTTAAAGAGAATAGTAGAAATCTCAGACACCAATGATAAATTATTAAATGAGATTTGACATATGTATTTAAGCATATTTCAGAATAGCAAAGATATCCATAACTGTCTGTTAGAAAACAAAATTTCTAGTAATGCTAGATTTGAAATATAGAATATAATATACTTGTTGAATACCGAATTGCTTGAGGTTGTGTAGTCAGCTGCTGAGAAGAAAATGAAATTAAAATCATCATGCTCAGGGGCACTTATAATCATAAGAAGAAGCTGACCAGTCCCTCCTGGCCTTTCGGACTTAGCTGCTACTGCAACTCTCATTGACTTTGATTGCTTGGCCATGTTACTTAAATTTTCAGAGCATTACATTTAGTGGTTTATGAAATAATTTATTATTTTTTAAACCTAGAACAGTGAAATTAAGTGACTATCATTCAGAAAGGTATCAGAAGCCAGAATGGTTGGAGAACCGCACTTTATGACAGGCCACTCAGTTGAACTGGGCTTCTTTTTCCAAGAGAAGGAATCTAATCCCGCCCTGCTTTCTTTGGTTTTATCAATCTTTCTCATTGTCTTCTACTCTTTTCTCTCATCTCCTTTTCAAAAAACAGCATTGGATGAAATTAAGCAAAAAAAATACATCAATTCATTAAATGGGAAACAAAACACCTTAGTTGCACTCACTGAGGCTAGGTAAGGAAAGTTCTGAGGCTGTGATAAGTGAAAAGCCCTTTACTTTTGAGTGTGGCTGAGTTCTGCCAGGAGAGAGACAAGAACTCCATAACAGTTAACCAGTGCTCAGGGCACTTCTCTCTGCCCACCTATACACCTCCGATTTTTCTAGCACTCTTACCAGAAGCCTCATACGTACATTTAATTCTTGCACTAAACCCCTATGCAACCATGGTTACTCCTGGTTTTACCTTACCAGATTATACTTTCAAACATGGTACTTTATAAGCAATCTCACTTACCAAAGTGAGAGATAAGGGTAGTAGGGGAGGTGTCCCCGCAAGCTTTGGAGAAGTAATTTGAGAGTCTTAATGGAGACCCTTCCTTGAGATTCTCGTACACACATTAGGGTATGTGTTGTTTTCTCTGACTCTCCGTCGAAGAAAACATAACCATCCTTGGGAATGCTTTACTTTCTTTTCCTATGTGCCTCCTCTTTCTTCTAACCTTTTGAACATAAGTCTTTATCAAAATATCTTTAATAAAACCTCCAACTCTGCTTCATACTGGCTAGTCCTAAATTTTTCTTCTGCTTCAAACCTACGAATCCCAGTTTGACCTGAATCAAGATCTTGAAAAGATTAAAGGAACTCCTCAGGCTTCTGAGGTGACAGTTTGGAGCTGTGCCTCTGTCCCTTCAGTACTGACTCTAGCTTTTAAACATCCACTGCCATCACTAAATGATGACTAAATTATAAAGGGCATTTGCATGTGAACAGACACAAACACATATACTCACATGCTCTATGGCATGTCAGCATACCCATGCACACCTGGGTACACAGAGGGTGTTTGAAGGGAGCAACTTCTATTCTCTAATGCTTGGCAGATAATGCCACATCTACAGTTTCCAGGGTCAAAAGTAGAAGGAAACTGCTAATTTGAGATTATGCTTTCTTGCTTTTAAATTATTATTTTCTCTCTCTCTCTCTCTCTCTCTCTCTCTCTCTCTCTCTCTCTCTCTCTCTCATTTTTATGTACCCTAAACATGAAATTTATGTCCTGGATTTTAAAATGAATACTTCCTCAAATCTAATAAAATTGATGTTAGTTGCTAAATAGATGATTTAACCTTGTGAATTTATGGAATAATTATCTGAACTTGTGAGAGGGTGGATTTCTATGATCATATAAAGTCACCTATAAATCATTTAGCAACCTGAACAATAAGTATTAACATCTTATACATAAATCCATAGGGATTTGTATTTTCATGTGTCTTACTTCTTTGTTTAGTATCTTATTAAATCAAAACAGATTATTTGAATCTACTTTTTCTCTTCATTTGCACTAACCCAATTTACTTTTGAGACACAAGTTCTCATTACATTTTTACAAAATTTGGTGGATAAGTTCTTATTTATTCTTTTCTAAATTTTATCAACTTTGATCATCACTGCTTTCAACCTTTTGAAATTTCATACAAAGAGTTCTTTTAAATGAATTAAATAAAAATTTCAAGAGTCAAGACCAGTTTAATTTCAAAGTCTGAAGATTTCAAAGGAGTCCAGGAACTTGTTATTCAGCTGTGTGATGAAGAATTCAAAGCATCTTTAAAGATAAAGAAGTTTCAATCCAAGACAGATCCAAGATATGTGACAGGTTCCAGGACACCTAACATTAGAGAATAAGATTCCAAGGGAAGTAATGCTCTGCCTGGTTCTTGACTCTAAAGTTCTAAAGAAGGAAACCAGGTGAACAATGTATATTTCCCAGCTACAGGCACCTTCACGTTTCAGCATTCAGAAACTGTCATTAGTGTTAAATAGAATGATGTGACTACTAGTCGCCTGTAAGAAGTCATTAATTTAAAAATACAGGGATTCTGCGTTCACAGCATTCCATATTTAATATCCAAATAATTTAAACATATTTAGTGCCATGCTAATCTCCTCTTCACTCAGGGTATTATACATCAATTTAGTGAACTTATAAACCTATGTATGATTTTTTAAAAATTAATGAAAGGTCACATTTCTTAAGTTCTTGTCCAGTCCCGGGTTCAGGAGAGTTTGTTTCTAAAGGAAATGGAAAAAGAAGAACTGAGTGGATGTGAGCAAGAGGGAGTAAGCACAGAGGAAGGTGGGGCTATGGGGTGATTTGAAATTATTCTGAATCAGATCCTCAAACATACAGAGAAAAGGCAAAGCCGTTTGACCTGTCTTTGTATTCATAGTGTTTCATCGAGGTCTATAAATCTGAGATGACATAGACACTTCCGTGTTCCGTTATTAATACATTTCAGTACTAAAATAGATGACAACTTTTTACTTTCACACATCTGTGAGTTAAATTCAGAAGTAGAAGTGTATAACTGGTCAAGGTGCCTGAGATTAAGAAATTGGATACTGGGCCCTAGATGCATCATCTCTAAGAATCCAACACCAGCAGGGCTCAGGGAACACTGTACAAAAAGAGGTGCAAGAACAAGCTGAAGGACGGGGAGGAGTGCTGTAAGTTACTGCTCTATGGATGTGGCATGCTGTTAGACTCATGAGCTGCTATAGCAGCCATGGTTATCCACCTAAGACCTGTTAAAAATCAAGCCACCAAAGTTCCGGTGTACACGGGGTAGATTATCTCCAGGCCCCAGCCTTTGCTGATGAGGTACTGGAAATGGATTGTTCTTAGGGGAAGGAGAATCATCTCTTTCTGAGGCTGTGGATAATGGCAGGTTTTTCACTCCCCAGTGGATAGCCCAATGCCCTTGCACATATGAGCAACTCTAACTAGACTTAGTAGGTGATTAAAAAAAGACGAAGGACATACAATTGGGACGGGGATTATTGCAGAGAACATGGGGTGTGTTTGAGGGAGAAATGGAGGGTTGGCATCATCATGTTCCATTATACATATATGAAATTTCAAAGGTAAAAATAATTAATGTGATATGAAACATAGGTTAAAAATAAAGTTAATCTTGCCTTGTCCAACCTTCTTATGTGGATGTGACTAGTCTTTTTTTTTTTTTTTTTTTTTTTTTTGATACAGGGTCTCTCTGTGTAGCCTTGGCTGTCCTGGACTCACTTTGTAGACCAGGCTGGCCTCAAACTCACAGCGATCCGCCTGCCTCTGCCTCCCAAGTGCTGGGATTAAAGGCGTGCGCCACCACACCCGGCCAAGATGTGACTAGTCTTAATGCAACTTGATATGCTATGTTTTGTTCATCCCTGGGAGGCTGTCCTTTTCTGGAGGGAAAGGGAGAAGTAGATCTAGGGGAGAGGAAAGATGGGGGTCTGGGACAGGAAGAGGGAAGGGAAACTGTGATGGGGATGTAACATATAAGAGAAGAATAAATTAAAAAAATAATTTTAATAACATGAATTTTATAGTGCAAATTCCCACTGGAAATGTCACTACCTATTATTTTAATTCTACCCTGGAAAAAGGAACATCATCACTCCTATTGCCCTACGGATAGCAGAACTAGTGAATTGTTACAATTAAAATAAATGCTTATTAAACATACACTGTGCTAGAATATTTGTTTAAAACAGCTGTTCATCCCTAGGACAGGCGTGAACCCAACATGCTGTGACTGTTAAACTGATTTAAGAGAACAGAATGTGGAAGCTGTCACACCTGCAAATGAACCCTTAACCATATGCTGTGGCAGGTTTACCTGCTACTCTATAGAAAAAAACCCTCTGATCCCACCTGGTTAGCTGTATTTTCTGAACTGAAATGGGATTGTAATACATGAGGTCTGCATTCTACAAGCTGCAACAAGACTGCAAATAGAGTTTTGGCATACTTAAATCTTAGACCACCTAAAAAAATTCTTGAATCCATACATAACTTATAAATAAATAGAGACATCCAACATAACTATTATTTCCATCTGAAATAGTAGAAGTATTTCTAACTTATGTAAAGAAAATCTGAAACAGTAATTACATTAAAATATAAAATTCTGAAATGGGAAGGACACAGAAAGTCTTTGAATGAACAAGTATATGATACTAATTAGATCGACTTAAAAAACTTAAGATGATGTGTTTTCCGCTTCTCCATTCAAAGAAACTATCTGTTGATACTACCTCCCTACCTTTCAGTAATTCTACTATTCTTCCCATACTTTAACATATTTAAATGCCAACTAGAAAAGTCACATTTCTCTTTAGTAAGCATGTGTTAACTACTATGGTATAAACTGCTTGGTTGTTACTGCATTTCTGTTCCTATATTTCTTTTGTAATGCTACTTAAATAAATTCGATTAGTGATAAATTATTTAAAAACATAAACACAAGTATTTTCCCTGGAAGTTTTGATAATTTGTGTGTATTTATTCCTTTTTAAGAATCATGACCAATCGATGATAAAGGAGAAAAGAGGGAGAATGACTCAAACAAGAGCACACTGTGTCCATGTTAGCAAAACATGATTAGTTCCTCACACCTGTGTGGAGGCAACGCGAAGGAAAGTCAATTAAATACTCCAATATATTGGGTCAGATTTGGAGAAAGTTGAAAAAGGAAGTTAAACTATAATATAGGAAACACGTGGACACCCAGCACTAATTCTTGACAACCTCTAAATATCAGAGATGATTGTAAGATTGGAAGCCACCAATTCATTTGGTAGAAAGAAATTCTCTTCCCCACCTCTTTGAAGGGAGGTTCTGTGAATTCAGAACCATCTGTGGGCCTGGACTTACAGTTAAATCATCCTCAGCCACCAGTAACTATTATTTCAGGGTAGAATGTGCAAAAAGAAACCAAGGGATAATGAACCATACATGGGCATTAGGACATAAATTGTAAACTTGTTGCCACTTCCAAGCATCTACGGGGAACTATAAACAACATGGTCACAACATCTCCAATGCAACCACAAACAAAGATGTCAGTGAAACCTTCAGAGTCTCATAATTTTGATATGTTGTTCACCAAGTAGAATCAAAATATTGACATTAAATTTGCTCATAAAAATAAAATTATTTAAAAAGAAAATTAACGAATTGTTAAAGATAATTATCTGATATTGGTTAAAAAAAAGATGCTACATTTTCTGGTAGATAGAAAATAAAAGTTTAAAGTGAGTATATTAAAAAGTTTTTCCTCCAGTTCTGTGAATGGAATGAAGGGTTGCATATGCTCTACACAACTGGTCTTCCATTGAATTAAATTCTAGTCTTTACTAAAACATTTCAGCATAAGTTTAAAAGGCAGCACAGTACTATAGAAAGTGTAAACAATGCACACTGATGAGAAACTCATTCATACATAAATGAAGGATGTGAGTAGGACCTGGCATACTATATGTTAGTATACAAAAATACTCATTTAGAAAATAATGAAACACCAGAACAATGTAGAAAGGAGATGCTGAATAACCAGACTAAAAAATTAAAAGCAGGTGAAACATGAAAATACTATATAGTTAATTTTAATAAAACATAAATACCACAGATAATTGAAGTTCCAAAAATACTCTTTTAGCTCACTGGTCTACATGAAAAATTTGTCAATTGATAAAATTTTATGCAATTGATTAGTGAATAATTTTACTAAATTTAATTATCATCTGAGCTTTTATCTTAATTACTCTTTGGAATTACTACTATTTTGCTTGTTTGATCAATATGTGAAATTGGAAATAGATAAATTATATAGCATACAGAACTATATACTAGATGCCCAAATATTTACTTTTCAAATTCTAACATGTAAGTCAACGTAGACAAAACCAGAAAGCAAAATGTGAAATTAGTATATGCCACATCCTTAATGTAATATATAAGCATTAATGTATCAGATATTGAAGCAGGACATTATATTTATGAAAATAAATTAGAAGATAGATTAATATGAAATAAAAGCACTTGAAAAATACTAGTATAAAACATTTAATAGTATTATAGAGATAAGGAAAAGGCTCCCAACATAGAAAATAATACCATGGCACTAAGAATAAGAATGGAAGGAAGAAAAGGGGACTGAAGTGGAGGAGAAAGAGAAAAGATGGAGGTGGAGGGTAAGTTGGGGCAAAGGAGGAAGGAGAAGAAGAGATTACCACCACTGAAACAGCTTAGTGAATGGGATAAAACTGCTGGTTGCCATCATCCAAAATTCCCTTCACCTGTTGTAACAGCAGTGTTAGCTGAACACTTGTGAGTCCACAAGGGGAGCATTTTCAGCTTTGTGTTCGTGTAGCTATGGGCAAGTTTCTACATTCTGCCTATAGCCATGTAAAGGGAAATGACATGTAGGATTCCAGGGTGATTTAAACTCACAGGAAGCGGACTAGTTCTCCTTATTTTCTCTTCCAGGGAGCTTTAATTGGGCCCATGTGATGAGTCATAGTTGATGATGCTGGGTAATGAACCATCTTCTGGGATAGTCTGGGATCTTCAGCGACCACTTGGAAGAGACCTGCTATGGCAACGTTGCTATCTATGTCTGGGTTGTGGTGACAGCATACACACAACCATACAGAGTATCCTGAACATAGTCAAATCTATATCATTATCGATTTGTAGCCAAAAAAAAAAAACCTCACCCTAATAGTCAGATGGTTCAAGTGCAGAATGAAGTCAACAGACATAGTTAGAATGAGAGATGGGGCCAACAAGTGGCGATCCGGAATAGTCCAGATAAGTAAAAATGACAGATTGTTTTTAAAGCATCTGAACATGATGGTTTATACATTATGGAAATAAAATATATGAACTAAATTATAAGGAAGAAATGTTGGGCACACTGCCAACAAGTAAAGTATATCGTAGGTTTCATAAAAAAGAAAAGTATGCGAGATATGAATATAATCCAACGTGAACTTAATTGGATTAAATATCATTAGAAAAATGTAGCTGTAATAACATCACCTGGCAGTAGGTTGTCAAGTTCTAATAAAATCAGGTGATGATCAGAAATCAAATGTGGTGGAGTCTTAGATCTGTCATTATTCTCTGTGAGTAAAAACAAACCCACCAAGATCTGCATGAAGTGTGAAAGCGTTGCGTCCTTCTTAAATTCGGGTCTTATTCTTTCAGGATTCAGGGTGGATATACCTTGGTCTTTGTCACCAGAAGTCACCATATGGCTCATGAAATTATAATCCCAGAGCGTAATAGAGCCACAAAATAGCCAGGATTTTCAAAACAAACCTGAAATTCTAGGGAAAGTTAAACCATGCACTTTATATTAACACAGAGCCACCTAGGCAAGGAAGCCACTGCAGACACAAAGAGCTCTGCCGCAGGATTCTGGGACACATTATTTGCCTTTTCCAACCTCCTTTCCTGACTTTTGTACTCAAATTTGTTTCTTTTGGCTTCATAACAATTGGACCTCTGCCATTCTCTTTAACCATGAGTAATAGCGAGGCAGAATGAACAAGACTGCAGCATGTGAGAGTTCACATTCCTGAGCCATTAAATAAAATTATCTCTAGAAAAAAAGCTAGTTTATTCTCATAAAAATTCTAGCAATAAAATAAATTATCTTCATAGCCTTTTAGTTTAGAAGGCTCGAATTAAATAGCGTTCTTGTCTCATAAGCAAAGCTGAGATGCTGTGGTCAATAACGGTTTAAATTAACCCTGTAGGTTTCACAAATGCCCTCTTTTTCCATATTGTTATATCTCCTTTTAGCACAGAAAATAGTGCAAACATCTGGTATAAATAATTTTTAGCAAAATCAAGCAAAACTCATTGATCTTTGTAAGCAGTTAGAACCATGTCTTCAAGACACAGTCAATTTTTTCAGGCTCTTAAGTAATAAAGATAAAAAATCTTCCTTCAGCTGCAGGGGAAAAAACAAAACAAACAAAACACGAATGAATTTTGTGAAATATAAAACAGCCTCAGAGAGCAATGAAACATTGGGGAGAGGGTAAGAAAATGCCGCTTGGAACAGTGAAAAACCCCAGGGCTTGGGATGAGAGACATATGGATTCAGGCTCACCAGTCTAGAGCAAGTAACACCAGGAAAGCCATGCTCACTGTGTCTGGCACCTCTTATGGATAAATGCATAGGCTGCAGCTTACATAAGGAAGAAAGGGCATAGCCACTCATAGCACAGGAGGTATCAAACAGCTGGGTGTGTGTGTGTGTGTGTGTGTGTGTGTGTGTGTATGAACTGTCCTGGCACAAACCTGTAATCCTGCCTCTCATGAGAGCAAAGTAGATTGTGATGTGGAAACCAGCCTGGGATGAGTAGTGAGTTCAGCTGGCAGGCTTTGCTGTATAGCAATTGGGGTGGTACGCATAAGGAAAAACCCAAGATGTTGCTGCTCTGGCCCTCTGTCTCCCTTCTCTCTCTTCATAGTTAGGAAGTGGATGGTTTTGTTCTGACGTGTTCTCCCCAGGCTCAGAAGCAAGGGAACCATGGCAAAGGGAAACCAAAACTGTGAACCAAAGCACATCTTTTCTCCTTACAGACTGATAATCTCCGATGTTTGCTGCTGCAGCAGAAGGCTAGCATTGCAATACTGATATTTTAAATGTGTTACCCAACAATCTGAAGCTATTTCCTATTTGTAGTTTTGACGTCTTCCTAAAAATTATTTTGCTTCCATGGAATTGAATCGTGGTGTAGCTTTTGCAGTCCCCGTCCTGCTTTGATTAAGTATTTTTTTTCGCCCTGGGATTTACCAGACACTAGATTTCATTGTGTGATCACTGCTTTGCATTATGTTCTTTTAAAAGTTTCTTCCAGCAGAGTGA
Organism: Acomys russatus; assembly: GCF_903995435.1. Lineage (NCBI taxonomy): Eukaryota > Metazoa > Chordata > Mammalia > Rodentia > Muridae > Acomys > Acomys russatus. Next base: position 54,069,960 of record NC_067151.1, read on the forward strand.
AACTACATTTTAAGGTGAAATAACGGCACACGTAGTCAATATATCTAGAGATCTAATTTATGATAGCTGATTCTTTTCCATTTGGATTTGTTCTATAGTTGAGTTTACTAAACAGAAAATGATATGATTTTTGATTTTTAAAAACTACCACAACCAGTGATTTAATAAAACATGATTTTTCAAAAACACATTCCTTCAATACAATACTTCAAATTTATTTATAGGTGAAATAAAAATATATGAGAAATCTAACTTTAAAAAGACTGAGAAGCTGGTCTTCGGTGCTTCATGGCTTTCAAGACACAATGACAGAAGAGCTTCCTTCACTTTTCTCTCTGATGTACTTAAACTCACTCAGTTTCTGGGGAGAACATGGACACGTGGAGTGGGTGGCTGTACCATATCTCCAGGCCTCAGAAATGACTCCTTATGAGGAAAGAAGAGTTTGTCTCTGCATTATTCTATGTATCTCAAGGACCATGAAGTAAGTGGCCAAAGAGGATGCTTAATTTTTGATCAGGTTAAGAGGGGTGTTTCCTAAGTAAAAGCATGTGATAGCATTTTGATTGAACATCAAGCTCATCGTATCCTTTTCCTATCTTTGCTGCAGAACTAGAAAGCTTTCTTGATTTAATGATGGCTTTCAACCTAAGAATGGAGCTGTTCTAGCGTTTTCATATATATATCACCTTTGCCTTCCAGATAGATTTGTGTCTGGGGAGCACTAGAAGGGTCAGAGCCACTGTGGCTCTTGGCACTGCTTTAGAAAGGTAAGAAAGAAGAGGCTGTATATTTACTTAATGTGTGCATTGCTCAGGGGAGAAAGAAGGACAACTCAGGCCAGGGTAGCTTTATTTCTTCCAGTATAAATTCTGGCCCTGCTCCATGTAGCATCCTAGGATGCAGTCATCCTTGTGCCTCAAGCTATGCTCTATCCTACGCCTATACTAAGCTCTAGACCCGCCAAGATTAGATAAGCTGATAACTTCGTTTAAGTTTAGATATGTGTCACTCAGTAAAATGCATCAGAAAGTTAAAAAAAAAAAAGAGTTTCATGTTTCTATTTTTACATTCCATTAGTCATTATTCTTCCTGAGGAAAGATGGTGTCAAAAGAATTAAACTTGTGCATTGAACTTAAACTTTGGGTTTTTAAATATCTATCAACAAAATGAAAAGCATTTTTGCTTGATTTATGAAACGTTATGCTTCTTGGCAGTCCCATTAATGTACAACCACCAGGTCTGATAAAGGAATGTCCACATAATGGTAGTTAGAAAATATTCAGAGAGCATGGAAGTCAGTTCTTTGAAATATAAGAAATCAATAATTACTTTTGCTACGGTAATGGCCCCAGCACATGCCTTTTGCTTGGTTGGAAGACTGGGAAACCATAAAAATTATGTACAAAATAAAGATACAAAGGTAATAGAACTTAACGCTCACATATTGGTTCTCTTTCAAGAATTCTAGTTTATCAATGTAAACACCAGCACACAATGGCTTATTTTGGGGATCAAAAGCTAAATAGATTCTTAACACCTACAGCGAGCTCAACTCTGTACCCGTTCTCCAGGACACATGGCTATAGCTGAGGAAACTACAAGGCAGCAGAGCATGAGATTGATATCAGCATTCAGCACCTCTAACCAGGCACTTTGCTAGGTACATGAATGTTTTGAGTCAGACATTGTAGGTACAAAGTTAATTGTTGCCTTTAAGAAAATCACAACACCTTTTGAGAGAGATGCCTCTGTGTGTTGAGTTCATTAAGTAAATGTCTCACCCCCCCCCCCCACTTTTTTCAGCTTAGGTGAGTGTGCACTTTCACACTGACTTGAACTCTGAAAGTTCTGAAGACTCTGGGACAGTGAGGATTGAATATCAATATAATCTCTCCTCTCTCTCTCTCTCTCTCTCTCTCTCTCTCTCTCTCTCTCTCTCTCTCTCTCTCTCTCTCTCTCTGTGTGTGTGTGTGTGTGTGTGTGTGTGTGTGTGTGTGTGCATTTTGCTGACTGTGTTTCTGAATTCTACATTCTGTACACATTCACATGTGAACATCCACTCTGGCTTAGAACTCTGAAGTCCCCTTTCAAATTAGCACCGGACTTTGCCCCACTGTTGAATTTCACTTATATCGCCATCCTCTGCAGGACTCCAAGAACTGTAAATGTCCTCTAATAGGCTACAGCTGGCCGCCAGTTTCACATTAGAGCGGAAGATCAGCTCACATGGTTTCCTGATGTTGCCATCGGGGCCTACAGTAGCAACCTGTTGTGTCTTAAGGAAAGAGGCTGCACACTTGACAATTTGACACTCTCAATGTTGGGACTCTATGCTACAATTCTTCCTTAAGTACTATCCATATAACAGGCAAAATTCCTGATACTCTACTTAACATAAAAATGTCAAGTTAAAACTAACCCTTCTCTCTTGGCTTGGCTCTTATATTTCCCCAGAATATTAGGGAATTTTCTAGCTTCCTTAATCACGATGACATCTGTAATTCTAAGCTTATGTCAAAGTGTGTGTGTGTGTGTGTGCGTGCGTCTTGAGTATATGAGTTTTATTTGACTCCTGGTATATTTATAATATTCTGGAAGAAGAGTTCTGTTTCCAGAGACAGGTTGGCACAAGAGTAGGCTAAGAAAATTGGACAAGGAATGTGATGATTGCAAAAAACCACATGGTGTTAAGAAAATGTGACAAGAAATGTGCTAGAAAATTTCTTCTTCATTTGGATGAAGCAAAACGGAAAAAAAAAAGTCAAGAAAAATGCTTCTATCTACACTGAAAAAAATTCAACCACACAAGCTATCCTTGCGAAGGGGGCACTTCCAATTCTTGCAGATGTTTTATAAAAACATAAATATAGAAGTCCAAAATAAAAATAAAGATAATATTACAATTGTAAATATTTTATATGTAATCATGTTTTCTAAGGCACTTGAAACTTGAGAAAAAATAATATACTACTCAATGTTGCATGAGAGATAAATCACTCCTTAAGCTTGGGTGTAAACAACAGATATCATCCTCTTTATTTCACTATTATGGTATGCCAGAGGGCCTGAGAGGACAAACAGTGTCTTGCCTCTCTTCATGTGTATGACATCATGCCATGCTGGGGAAGAAAAGAGCAGTTGTCCTTTCCCAAGGAGTGAACTAAAGGAAAGAGAGTTTAAATAAGGGCAGAAGCAAAGTCAGTAAGATATAAGATAAACTTTCTTGAAGAGATAGACCATTTGTGGTTAAAAAAAAAAATTCTTTCCTAAAGACCAGAAAAAAATTACCCTAGCCTCTTATCGTAATATTCTGGAGGTCTGTCCTGACATTTTGTGGCTCAATTTTATTCCTCTTGTATTTCTAACCACACCTCCTTAAAATCTTTAAAATTTGAAAGTATTGGAATTTACTTTTTTTTTTTTTTTTTTTTTTTTTAGGAAAAAGAAAACTGACCCTAACCTATTCATAATGCATTGGTGTTCTAAGGGAACCAATTGGACATTCTAGGACTGTCTCTTAGCTTGGGCTTCCTTTGAATGGCATGAAGTTGCAAATTCATTACTGTTCAGATAAGGCAGAAGCACAAGCAGAGTGAATTGTTCACAAGAATGCCAGAATTCATTTCTCCAGCAGAGATTGAACTTGGCAACACAAAGCAACCCAGAAGTAGATATGAGATGTCTGGCTCAGAACTATACTGTATTCGCACTGGCCATCTTTACCTACTGAATTTGAAGTCAGATTCAAACCCAAATCCTTTAGAATCCAAAGTGTTTTTTCAGCCTTGAGAACTGCAAACATTGCAAAAGAAGATAAAATTCTTTAAGCACTATCAAATTACTAAAATAATACTATTGGCATGGACCAAATTGGTTCAAATAAATTGCACTCAACCCTTCTTATTTACAGACCTATGTACTTATCAATTTTTTGCACATACTTCTTTGCCACTAGCAAGTAAGTATTTATAACTATATTCATAGATGTTAACATATAGCTAGAGGATGCTGAGTTACACTACGCACAAGTAACCAGCTGAGGAAAGGACACTCTACATTCGTATCTGAGCTCTCCTACAAAAACAAATGCTCTTTGGAGGTCTATAGGGAACCATGCTTCTTGCTTTCTGAAACTATTCTGTGGAGAGTTTGCTCTTTTCCATAATCCTCAAGTACAGAGGTGAAGTAAAAGCAAACTATGTGTAATTGACATCACTTCACTTCAGCCCTTTGTTACAGCCTTTAATAACAAGCCTTCAAGAAATCAACTATGTACATTTTATTTGAGGGAGTGAGGATTAAGACAGGGCTTCTCTGTGTAACCCTGGCTGTTCTGGAGCTAACTTTGTAGACCAGGCTAGCCTCAAACTCAGAGATCTACTTCTCCTGAATGTTGGGGATAAAGGCATGTGCCACCATGCTAGGCTCTAAGAATCAAGTATGTGTATTAAGTTAAGTGCTTACAGTAAAAACAAACAAACAAACAAACAAACAAATTCTATCTACTGACCATGGATGAACACATAACAAGAAGCTCTTGGGAATCTATTTTTCCTAGGAGGGTGAGTCACCATCACCCAAGTCAGTATTCTGGGAAGATTTAAATAAGACTCAACTGCAGAAAGTTGTTGGAGCAGAGTTACTAAACTTTTCCCAACAGTTACATAAGGGCCCTGATCTCACCCATCTCTCTATCATCAGAAAACATATTCACCCATCTCTCTGGATGTCATCAGAAAAGTATTTGGTAAACTGTACTTTCTCTTAGCCAATGAAGTATTATTTGTGTGGCTATTAATTCTTTGCACTTTCAATGTCTGAGTTGAATGTACCCTGTATCTAAGGCCAATAATAAGAATAAGATAAAAAGAAACTAAATTAGGGCTAATGACATACACACACACACACACACACACACACACTCAAATATCCAGAGTCTGTTTCTTTCATCAATTTTTTTTTATTTGTGTCATTATGTTTATTTGATCATGGCTTCTTTAGCTGTTAAATTACACAGAAAGATTTGACATGTCTCAATATTAGAACTGAAGTTCAACAAATAGAACGTATAGGTAGATTTACTTGGAAAATTGAAGTTATATCCCAAACATAAAATATCAGACAAACACACAAACAAACACACAGAAATGAAGCAATGTTGGCATCATATAGATTCTTCCAAAAGAGTGAGAGAGCAAAGATCAAAAATAGCAAATATACTAGCTTATAGAAGTATTGCAAAAAAAAAAAAAAAAAAAAAAAAGAAAAACAACAAACTGAAGATAACAAACAAAAGAATGAAATGAGAATTGTGATGAGTAGTATACACACAAAATAATCCTTTGTTGTTTTTCAGATTTTCTTGATTACCTGTTTTCCTGTTGTAAGGTTAATATATTTCTGTCTCTGCTATTTTCAGTATCACTTATAATGACATATTATTCTACCCATAGGTAATTATACTGATCACCCCTCATGAAAGATTCTTTTCAGTTGATGGTAATCAACGCAGAGACCCCCAAACGCACGATCTATTGAGATAAGGGAGTTTGGAACGCTCAGCCTTGAATGCGAGGTCAATACCGAACCCCTTCTTTTAAGCCCCAGAGATCTAGGTGTGGAAAGGAATAGAGAGAATGTACCCACCAGAAGCAATGGTCACTTCTAAGAAACAGAACTTTCATAGCTACAACCAGCCTGGGGCATATATGAATGCAGGATCACATATAAAAACATGGTTATCCTTAGCCTGGAAGTTGTGGCAGCATGTCTTTAATCCGAGCACTCAGGAGGCAGAGACAATCAGAACACTGTGGGTTCAAGGCCAGTATGGTCTAGAGAGAGAATTCCAGGACTGCCAGGGGTTCATAAACATAGAAACTTTGGCTCAAAACCAAAACCAAACCAAACAAATTATCCATCATATGCAGTTACACATCTATAATGCCAACAATTCAGAGCCTAAGAACAGAGGATTAGGAGTTCTAGGTCAGCCATGGCTACATACCAAGTTCCAGGCCAATCTGAGCTATATAGACCCTGCCTCTAAAAACAGATAGACAACAACAAAAAATAATGATGTTTTTGTTCTTCCAAAGGGTTTCTATGGCTTTTTTTGTTGTTGTTGTTGTCCTTTAAAATAATTTTATTTATATACAAATAGTGGGCAGCATTCCACTCATGAATTCTATTTTCAAAAGAAGTAATAACTCAAATTTTTTCTTTAGAGGAAACCATACAATACATTTTAAAATGCAGCAGTATGCTACTGCTTCCAGATTATTGCTGGACAGGAAAAAGAAGACAGTTTGTCAGGCCAGAAGTCACAAGTTGCAGAAATAATAAGGCAGTATTCCAGCAAAATTTACTCAACATCCCCCCCATGACATCCTCAGCTGCTGATCAGAATGGTGGCAGAAGGTAAGACAGCCCAACATGATTCAGCTGCATTATGTACAACCATCATGCTACTGAACAGAACTACCAAATCAAAATAAAAGAGATTGAGGCAGTTGTGAGTGATGTTAGTTCCTTGCAGTAACCCCAATGTCAGTAACCCTAATAAACTGACTACCCTACCGCAAAGAATCCACATAAGCTGAACATAGTAGTCAATGATGCCTATGAATTGGTTAAAACAATCAGATGACTAAACTTATTTAAATATAATCCTTAATCCAGAGTTATAATAAGTTAAATGTCTATGTAGACAAACAAATGAATGTAACAGAATTTATTCTCTTTTATGGTAGTAAACATACTTTAAGGGATAGTGTAAACTGATAGCTAGTGTATATTCAAGTGTTTCTATTATAGTAAAAAGAACATTTTAGTGGAGAACTAAAAGGTTCATCTTAGAAGACATAATAATCAAATAATATGCATTTGCCCTATGTAAACAAGTGTTAAGTGTTTCTCAGATCTTGGGGGCTGTTTTCAAACAAAGCTCCAAGAAAAATTATTTTTTTAGAATTCTCTATAAACTGTGAGGAGATAAAAGAGAAAGAAGAATGAATGATAACTTTATAACATCTGTAAATAGTAAGAAGGTAAGTTATTCTGTCCAAAATCTAGGGAGATGAAAATCTTACCCTAGAGGCCAAAACCTTGGGAAGTCTTCAAATCATATATGAATTGAACAGTTAAAACTCTGAGACAAATAGAGTTCAGATCACTTACCTTCAGAATATGTTCTTCTTAAAAATTCATTTAAGGATGACTTTCAAACAAACAAATAGAAGGAGGAGGAGCAGAGGGAAGAGAAGGAGGAGGAGCAAGAAAAAGAGGATGAAAGGGAGGAAGAGGAGGAAGAGGAAGATGGGGAAGAAGCCGAAAGATGAAAAGGAGGAGGAGAAGGAGATCAAAATCTTGTTGGAAAAAAGTTTCCAAATTAGGATATTTGAAGAATCCTAAGATGTCCCAGAACACTTAGAAATGTCTCAAAGTATAATGATTTCAAACATCAGGAAACAACTCAAGGGGATGTTGCCAAGTCATACTGCAGAGCCAGACAAATTAACCCACACAATGTCAGGAGAGAAGTAGATGTCTAGAAATAAATTTTTTTTTGTTTTTTTTTTGTTTTTTTTTTATTAATTTATTCTTGTTACATCTCAATGTTTATCCCATCCCTTGTATCCTCCCATTCCTCCCCCCTCCCCCATTTTCCCATTATTCCCCTCCCCTATGACTGTTCCTGAGGGGGATTACCTCCCCCTGTATATTCTCATAGGGTATCAAGTCTCTTCTTGGCTACCAGCTGTCCTTCCTCTGAGTGCCACCAGGTCTCCCCCTCCAGGGGACATGGTCAAATGTGAGGCACCAGAGTACGTGAGAAAGTCATATCACACTCTCCACTCAACTGTGGAGAATATTCTGACCATTGGCTAGATCTGGGAAGAGGGGAGGGCATCCTATTGGGACTCTAAATGAGAGACACATGGGAGAATAGCAAAATAAAAGGATACAGAGGGTCCTAGAAATCTACAAGTTGAACAATATGGCAGGCAGATTTGGGCCCAGGGGTTCCGCTCAAACTAAGGCACCAGCCAAGGACAATACAGGAGGTAAACTAGGAATAAGTTTTAAAATATTAGAAGACAGGTGAACTCACTGGTATTTTTGAAGACATTTTGTTTCATATAGCTTTGTTTGGGAAATTTGGTTTTACTGGTCTTTGCTTGCATATTATGTTTTCTGATTTCATGTTTTTATAGGGCGACTCTGTCTGTCTCTGACTCTGTCTGTGTCTCTGTGTCTCTGTCTGTCTATCTCTGTCTGTCTCTGTCTCTGTCCCTCTGTCTCTCTCTGTCTCTCTGTCTCGCTGTCTCTCTGTCTCTCTCTGTCTCTCTCTCTCTATCTATCTATCTCTGTGTGTGTGTGTGTGTATTTTTTGTGATTCCTCATTTTTTCTCTTATTCTCATTTGATTTGGGATTTTTTTCTGTTTGTTTGTTTGCCTGGTTGTGTTTGTCTTTTATGAGAGAGAGAGAGAGAGAGAGAGAGAGAGAGAGAGAGAGAGAGAGAGAGAGAGAGAATATGGAGTTGAGTTGGTGGGCAGTGTGCAGAAGCAGAACCTGGCAGAAGTTTGCCAAGAGCAAACTTTGATCAGAATATCTTTTTGAAAACATTATTGTTTATTTAATGAAAAAATAAATTAATTAAAATAGTTATGAATAAATATAACCTATGTCTAAATAAGTTGTTGCAAATTGGGACACAATTGATCTTAAAGAAAAAACAGAAATGTCTTCAAGGAAATAAAAATGTAAACAAGTATAAAGAAATTATTAACAAAGAGAGAGAGAGAAAATATTGATGATATCATGAGAAAAGTATTCTATCAGTGATTCCATTAAAATAATATATGCATATAATACATATGAAAGAGTATAAGTACATGCACACATATATGTGTTTTAAATAAAAAGACCATGTACCTATTGATAATAAGGGAGACATCTGGACTCCAATCGATAAAAATAAACTCTTCAGGAAGATAAAGACTGTGAGCTAGCTGTGAAAATAAGGGCTTGCAAAAGTTTTCAAGCCACATAGCAGATGAAGACATTTGACAATTTCAAACATAGGGAAAGAAGAAAATATTAAAATTCAGAAACCCCAAAATATTATGGCATTTACCTTTACAGTGACTAATAACCATGTAAGTATGTATAGCCATGCAAATAACACTGACTCTCAGCCCCTGAGTAAGTCTATATACAAGACAGACAAGTACTGAACCAAGTACTCATAAAAATAAAGTAATATATTCTCATTCTTTACTGAAGAATCCTATCCACTCAACACACAATTTATAGGCAATCTACAACCTTAAAAGAAGAAATGTGGCTTCCAATATATAATTATAAACAACAGGCATGACAATATCAAGTGTTATTATTACTATCTGATTAACCATCAGGTAGAGTTTTCTGTTGTCTTTTTGTTGTAGTTTGTAGTTTTAAGCAAGCATAGATTTAGTGGAGAATAAAATCTGTACAACTAACCTAAATGTGTTCATCTTTGAAATCATAACATGTAAAAAGGACTCCTTTTTTAAAAATCAGAGGTAAAACAGAGAGGCTGGTGAAAACAAGTGAATAGGTTCTTATTGGAGTTGAGATCTGCTGTGGACATCACTGGCAGTCGCAAGCTCAGAGCTCCCTTCTGGATACAGCACTCATTCTTCTCCTGTCCCTTGAATCTGGAAGGTGCCCAGCTGAGTTAAGCAGGCACAGGTCAGCTAAATGACTGAGATTACTTGACATGAAGTTTCCTAGTCCCACCTATCTTTACTATCCTTAATAACTAAATGTAAGCAATTAAATTTTTAAAAAATTACAAAGTCGTTAGTGAAAATTGGACAAAGACCTTAAAATATTTTATTAAACACAAATGTGCACTAAGTATTAAAAATCATTTCCGAAATTAAAGCCAGGATTATTAGATATCAAGTATATAAAAAATTCCCTTATTTTTAGCAGTGGTGTTAAAACAGTGATCAAGGGCATGATAAACTAGTTATTTTACGGTCTGTTTGTTGGTAGTGTTAAAGATTGTCCAGAATTCTCTAAGCAATATTCAGAAGTCTTTAACTAAGTACTTTGTGGCTTCTGCTTTAGTAATTATAATAAACTCATCAGAGTTAGAAAAATAAAGAAGAATTTTAATTTGCAGGAATATTTTATGAGATAAAATGAAGTCTCAAAATAGAACGTGATTAATTCCTTTATCAAGATAAATAATATGAAACAATGAAAATTAAATTTGCAAACACATTTAATGTCACCAGGTGTAGTTTATTTATAAAAGAAGTACAAAAGCATGTGGGAAATAATTATTAACAGTAATAAGTAATTATCTTTTGGATAAATTTTTATATATTTTTCAGTTTCCAAAATTTCTTTTTTAAGATTTTACTGTTATGGTTGGGTTAGGAATAACATTTCAGTCAGAGCCACAGGTTTTTATACCAATTTTGCAATAATCATTGCTGGAGAGATGAGTCAGCAGTTAAAGACAATGGGTTGTCATCCAGAGGACCGGGGTTTGATTCCTAGCACCCGCATGGCAGCTCACAACCATCTGTAACTCCAGTTCTGGTTGGATCTGACACTTTTCTTTAAACTCAGTGAGCACCAGGCACACAAGTGGTACACAGACATGTGTGTAGGAAAAACACCCATACACATAAAATAAAATGAATAAATCTCTTTTTTAAAAGGTTTTTTAAATGTCTCATCCCACTAAGGGGTGGAGGAAATGAAACTATGTTGTTCATAAAATATATTTCTCCAGTTTTTGTTTTAAAACTCTGCTGATAAAAGCATACTTTTCTTTTCCTCCAGGAAAAAAATCCATTCTAACTCTATAAAAATATGTACTCAAATATAAAGAGATGACTACAGCCTTGTCAAAACTGAGTGTAATATATCACTTTTAAGTTACAGCAAAAGATAAAATAACTTTCCATCTTAATGTCCATAGAAAGGCAGTTCAAAAACTCCCTTCCAGCCTTTTCCTCACCTTCAGCCTTGTCTCTTAAGCTACGTAACATTCACAGTTCCATAAAGTAAAGTGGTTAAAGATTTACACGATTCTCTGAAATTAGACTCAAACTACACAGCTCTTGCCAGGTACTATAATATAACCTGAAGATTTTTTATTGCTGCGTGTAACACTTTAGCATTTTCTATAGTGTGTGAGTTGAAGCTCTATTTCTCTATCATACATCTTCCTATTGGAATATTTTTAGAGAAAAAATGGTTTGAAGATAAGACGGAAAGGAAACATCGCATCAGCTGATAAAGCCATGATTATCTGAAATCATTTCCCATCATTTCGTCACATATGGACTTTGCTCTTTAAATATTATACTGTGAGCACACGCGGATTGCTACACTGAATTAACTTCAAAGTGATGTGCAGAAACCAAGTCGTAATCACAGCCCATTACTTAAGTTGATATGGGTTAGGGAATATGCAAAACCAAGAGCCCATTTAAGTGGTAATGGTGCTGTGACATGAGCCAAAAAACATAATAAAATCTTCTATTTATCCCTCTGGGCTCAACTAATGTTCGAAATGTGACATGCTCTTTTATTGATCTGAGACCTTGCAACATAAAAGCCCAATTTATGATAACTGTGCTCCTTGGGAAACAAATATCTTGCATAACTTTACATTCCTTTGACTATACTAGAGTTCCCATCTGGTTTATTTTTCAGTGCAAATTCTTTTTGCTTTTAATCCTTTGAGAAACTATTTAATTGAAAAGAAACTCTGATAGATTTCAAAAGATAAAAATATAATTTTTATGTACATGAAAACTGTCTAACTTTCGGAGGAAAAATGAAGCTGGATTCCTTGGTTCTCTATATATAATAAATAATTTAAAATTATTTCCCTTGAGCCAAAAATAATCAAAATTAGGTGGATATGAAATAAAACTATGAGATGTTTATCTTATTATATAACTACAAGTTGGAAAATCCTTCCTGAACAAATCATGAAGAACCCATACAATAAAACAATTTATAAATTTGAATATATTATTATTTAAAATGAATAAGCTCATAAAAATATGACCTGAAATCATGATTTGTGAGCAGTTATAAAAGGCAGAGGACTAAACAAAAGGACTGCAAAGGTGGAAATGACTATTGCTTTAACGTATCACTAAATAATAAATGAACAGCGTACTCCAAAAGTACACTAAACAAAACTATGATCAAGTATGTATGTTATTTATGGACACACCTGTACACACATACACACACACACACAGAAAGAAAGAAAATGGTGTCTTCTTGCTTTAAATTTAATAAATACCATAGCAAAGCTTTACAAGGTTTAACTTGAACACTAAGAAACAGGAGGCAGACAGAATCAGAAACTTATACGTCTTAAGTAGGATTATAAAGTGATGTCTTTTAAAACCTCTAGAAAAATTGTAAATGCTAATACTATTTGACTACAATTTATTATGTTTATATCTGCTTTCTCTACAGTAAATATCTGCAGATAATTAACATAGACAGTGGACAAAAGAATGTAAGTTAGTGATTGACACAGCTTAGTGTGTGCATGGCTCTGGATTCTGCCTTCTGTACATATAAAAATGTCCATTTAAATAATGAGACAGGAAAAGCAGAACAGATTCATGAAAAAAATTCAAGATGAATAGCAGATTGCTGAGCAGCAAGTACAAGGATGACAAGCCGCACTAGGAATAAAGAGCTCTGACTTACGTTAAGCAAGAGGTGATGGAAACAAACAACTGTATAGTAGTCTCCCATTTCCAGAAGCTTCTGACAATGATTATCTCAGACAAATGGATGAGGCAGAAGGCAGAGTTAATACTGGTCACACTCCATTTGCAACATTTTAAAATTATACGTGACTAACTTTGAACACAATTTTCAATATATTTTTATTAATTTTTGGAGCATTTCATACATCCACACAGTGTATTTTCATCTTGTTCACTTCTCCCTCACTTCCTCACAGATGTTACTTATCACTGTTTGGTTTTTTATTTGTTTTTGTTTTGTCTTGTTTGTTTTTTATGAAGAGTTGGGATAATGTATCAACAAATAGTAAATGGACACCATACCCCAAAATTATGTAGTATGTATTATTCTGTATGCCCACTTCCTTCTACCTTCATTTAAACTCCTTCTTCTTTGCCTCATAGAGTCCAATTTGCATTTCCCTTATACTCATGGGTATGAGGCCAACCACTGGAGCATGTGACCTACCAGAGACCACAGCTGGTCATGTTCCGAATACACTGTTTATCTCCAGTTCTCCTCTTCTCTCTCATATTATACAATCCTCAGTATAAATACCTTTAGAGTCAAAATCCAAAAGTACTGTATAGCTTAACTTTTAACTCACTCAAAATAGCAACATATCAATCCAAGTAATGCCTTAGTTTATTTTATATGATCTGTTATACATAAAATTTGCATTAATTTTTGAGATAATTCTGATTTTTACACCAGAAATTTTTAGATTGGTGTATGATCAATGTTTGAATTATACAATGTTTATTTTAGTATTAATGATATGGTAGTAGAGTGTTTGTGTTTCTTAGCTTATTCAAAATAGCTACTTACTTTAACATTTGAAAATATGCTACAACCCTTACCTTTGTAGAACGAATAGACTGATTATTCAACGCTGAGCTGAACTAGTTTTTATAAAGAGCAAAAATCATTTATTTATTTTCATTTATTTAAAGGCTAGCAAACAAGTTTATCTATCCCAGTACAAAGTGTGTTGAAGTGATTGTGGCAATCAAAAAATAAATAAAAACACACAAAATAAAATGTAAATGCTTCCAATATGACTCAAAATATTTTTTAAAGATATGCAACTGACATTTTCGTTATCAACAATAGCACTCTCATTTGGACAACCTTTTTGTTTTCAGCAATATGTACTAAGTCAGTATTTAAAAACAACGACTTTTCACCTCCAAAATAATTTTTAGGTTTTCTCCACAGGTTTGGCAATTATCAGTTCTACATTGATTCTTTGATTCACATCTAGATGCAAAGCACAGCCAAGAATGTTTAGATGATCTGGCAATAATAAGTATACATCTTAACAGAATAAGATTGTCTCATTGATCTAGATTAGTTAGTAACTTGCCATAGACACCTTGAGCAGTCAATAATTCCCAATATATGAACCTTATCTTGTTGTTGTTCCTGTTGATATTACTGAAATGACTAGCATAGAACAGATATCTGCAAAATGTTTGAAGGAGAAAGACAGGTAAGTCCTGTGATGGCTTTTGGAGCTTACCAGATTGACTTGAGACTCTGGAGACCAACACTTCTCTTCTGTGCCATGAATCCTACCCCAACCTTGATTAAAAACTTTTCTTATAAAAGTTATAACTTTTGACTAGACTGGTGGCACTCAGAGGAAGGATAGCAGGCTACCAAGGAGAGACTTGATACCCTATGAGCATATAAAGGGGGAAGAAGTCCCCCTCAGTCACAGTCATAGGGGAGGGGAATAAGGGGAAAATGGGAGGGAGGGAAGAATGGGAGGATACAAGGGATGGGATAACCATTGAGATGTAATAAATTAATAAAATAAAATTTTAAAAAAGTTATAACTTTTATAAGTCATAACAATGTCATGATTTATAACTCTTCTTATAAATATATGGATTTGTCTTTGCAGAGTAAATTGTTCCAAACTCTTGCTACACTACATTGGAGTGGTGTAGCTGCTGACTATAACACTCAGTAGCATCCAAATGAGGCAGAGCCTATCCTGGAAACTTCAGAAAGCTTAGGTAGGACACTGCTATTTTCACTCATTTCTGTGACTAAGCTCCTGGGCTGATGTCTTCTATGCTTCACAAAGCAAGTGATTCCAACACAAATAGTTACTTGAATTATTTTTAAAGATTCCACACACCTCAGCCGATGAGAGACAGGCCTACTGATCCTTGCTGTCAAAAGAATACAACAAAGGATTCGATAGACACAATCTAGAGACCGCTGATCCCCAGGAGAGCTCAAAATGAATGTGGTTTTTGTCTACTGCCTGTGTATTAATGGGAACCTAACACTTTCATTGTTGGTCCTTTTTTACATTAACAATGGAAGGGTAAATGAGTAGTGTCAACCTATAGTCTAACTTATGCACAGTGTTCAGTTCTCCCTACTTATCTGTTGAAACATAAAGAGGGCTGTGGTTGAAGGAACGGCAAAATTTTTTCCAGAACTTGCATACCCATCTCTTTTCTAAAAATAATGAGAAAATATAATCTTTGATCCTGGTATACTGCAATCATTTGTAACAAATTCATCTGGACATTCATTTTTATGATGCAATATTCCTACTAGCACAATCAAGCATGACAAAGAAATAGAACCTTATCTTACACAGAATAAATGTCATGTGTTGCGCCATGAAACTGGTAATTACCTTCAAGCCTATTTTTTCCTGAATTGAAGACCTTTGACTCTCCAACCTGCCTTTCATTTACATACATATATTTTAATAAATTAAGTAAGAGAAAGATTAGGAATCTATAATGTACTTGATAATGCAAAGAGTTAAGACATCTTAATCTTAGGTCAGAAAATGTACCATGGATAATGGTTTTCCACCTTCTGGGGAGTGATACATGAAAAAGCGATGGGCGCCTTCCTCTAATGTCAGGAACCCTAATTTGATGGCCACTCACACTTGATAGTAATCTATACTTTATTTGAATTAGCCCCTGTAGTAGCATTTATTATTCTCTTTGTTGTTTGTTCTGCTTGGGTGTACTAATATAACATTATGTGTTTTGCTTTCTGAGCAAGTATCATCAAAGACATCCACTATAGCACATAACAATAAATGTTTGCAATTTTTGCATATGTGTGGCCACCTTCATCCTGTGAGGTCTTACGGATGGTGGCATTCTACAAAACTGAAACTGAGACAGAGGGAAGCAATTTGTCAGTGATCACACCCAGCCACAGGGCTGGAATGAAGTCCCAAGTGTGCCAGGGCATCAGAGTTGTGAATTCCAGGAGTTGGTGGTCTTTGTTTTTTTAATTTTCACAGAAGAAACACTTCTGAACGTTTTGTTAAAATACTAACCTTTGATGTACTTCTTTCTAAGACAGAAACCTCAAGATTTTATGAACTATTCCTGCAAAGAACTAAAATGATGCACTTCTTTGAAAATGGTTGAGTTGTCATTAACCCTATAACAGTACCCCTGTGTGTAAAACATCCTGCAAACTAAATGATAGAACTCTGCAAAAGAATGAGGTAAAATATAAGCTTTGAAATAGCTAAGAAGTTATAAATCAATCTTCACCATCCTACACACACAAAAAGACTGAAATTCATCATTTCACAAAATATAAAGTATATTTCACAAAAGAAGATACGACTGCAAAAAAGTAATATGACACAAATGTATGAAGAAAAAAGCTAATAAATCTGTCTCTCTGTCTCGCCCTACACACGTGTGTGTGTGTGCGCACACACACACACACACACACACCTCTAAACATACCATTTTTCTTTGCTAATGTCTCACATACAAATCAAATGCTATTATAAAAATGATTTCTGTGGTATCTGGATTACTGCAAATGAATAGCTCCATTAAATACATGTAATTCACAACAAATAGCAGACACAAATCTCTTGATAATTATGTCTTCATTGTTTCAAATTAGCACCAAAAAAGTCTATTTAACAATGTCTTCAGATTGACCAAATTCTCCCCATAGAACAATCTTATTTTTAATAAAGAAATTATTCCTTGTATTCTCTTAAAAACTCTCTCTCAAATAATTCCCTTAAAGTTAGTTTTGTCTGTAGCAATTAAACATGACCTTAATCCTACTACTTGGAAGGCTGAAGAAGAGGATGCCAAATTTGAGGCCATCCTGGACTTATTATAAAGACACTGACTTAAACAAAATAATAATTCTTAATGGCCCAAATATTTGAGAATTATCAATAATCTTGTTAATTATGAGTAATTAGTATTTTAAGTATTGGGAAAATTACTAAGATGTCTCTCCATTTAAAATATTTTCATTGTTAAATTTTGTAATTGCATAAAATTTAAGATATCTCTGCTTACTTAATAGCCAGATTGTTGTTATGTATGTATGTGAATGTTAATAAATGGAAATGTCTCACTTGTTGTATTCATATAAACTGAAATTGAGACTGCCTCTTGTTTTTCTGAAGTAAGCCCCACTGATGTTTATGTAGAGGGTATGGGATGCTTGCATCTGACAAGCCCATAGTGCCTCACTCTAGCTGTATGCTTCAAATCTTTCTTAAAATACGGTACCTCTCAAAACTATTCTGTCACTGCTTTATCTTCAGTTTTCAAGGACAATTTTGTTCTATCCCAGAATAATAAAACACCTCAATGTTGTGTTCTGACAAAGTAATATACACACTGCCTCCTTACCTTATTTCCCTCTACATACAGTAAATCATTTCTATAACATATCAAAATTAATATTTCAATAAAATTTTACTCTTCTGTAAAAGCTCTATGCCAGTACAGATGAATCGCCCTTGAAAATGCCGAAGTGAAGCGAACAGTGAAGAGAAGGAGGGAGGGAAGGAGGGCAGAAAGCTCATTCCTACAGCCCAGCCTCGTAACCAAGCTCCAGTGCACTGAGGTTTGTCCCGTTGGCTGTAGTGGTCCATGTTCTTGCACTTTACATATAGTGTTTGTAATACACAACAGATAATACTTTCATTGACATGGAAATATTTGTTTTAACCTGACCCACCTACTCACACATAGGAAATGAAATCTATGTAATCACATGGTTGATATTGTCACTGCAGCAACTGAACTACAGGAATGCTAGAGGGATGCAAATAGATGCTGAGTTGGAAAGAGAACCCTGGCAGAGGCTTAACATCAGCTCTAAAAGATTGATGGGTTAATGAAATCTTTTCTCAATCAGATTATATTACCTAAACATCAATGCTGGACATGAAAATGAATGATTTACTCCACATTCTCTTCTGTGGATGAAGAATTATGTAAGACACACATATTTTATGAAAACTAATAGATAGTCTTGGTTATATAAATCTATTTGTTTCATGTCTATCAGTAGAATCTAGGTATTTAGAAAATTAGACTAAAATACGTATGGTGCAGGGATATTTTCTGTGGCTTACTGAGATTTTGTCAAAGTAACGGTATCTGAAAGCCACAAAAGAAGTTAAGTGTCACACATTTGAAATTACTTTTAGATGAAAGGAAGGGAGCAGCCTAGCAGTAAGGTGACCTATTCACATTACTTCAGGCAGACAAAAATTTAGGGCAAATCTCAGTCCAACCTAGTTTGTGCTCATATTTTAAATACTGAAATAACTAAACAATGAAGCACTCAAGAGGTGTATAGTGCTAAATAGATTATACAAAGATAAAAAGTAAATTTATGAAGAATTAAAATATTAAAATTAATAAAAATATTCACAGCTTTAGACATAGAGATGATGTATTTTTAGATTTAAAAATATTGAAAATCAAAATAACTTTAAAAACTCTTTACTTATAAACCTCTTCCTGAGATTAGCTTAGTATTTCTCAACTTTACCGGGTCTATTAAACTAAAGGCAAT
Organism: Acomys russatus; assembly: GCF_903995435.1. NCBI lineage: Eukaryota > Metazoa > Chordata > Mammalia > Rodentia > Muridae > Acomys > Acomys russatus. The sequence goes on from NC_067151.1 coordinate 54,088,604, forward strand.
ATAAATTTCAACATATTAAATCTTAAAACAGTCCTTCACTTTAATCTCTAAATTATAAATAAGCCCTTTAGACAGTTTACTCAGTCAGTATGTTCAGGTGAAAAATGAAATATAATAGTAAGTTAATGTACCTCCCCAAATTGTCATTATAATGAAAATAAGACAAAACAAAATTACTAGAAAATAACTTAAGAATAGACTATATGCACAAAGGAACAACAAAAGGGTATGTACATAAGATAATCATTACACACACATGCACACACACACACGCACATACACACACACCCTGCAAATAAAGTAAGTGATCCAAAACAAGAAACTATACCCCAAAATATCTCATATTTAAATGTTCTGTAAAGAAAACAAACTTTTAATTCTGAGCATTTCATTTTACTTTTTCACTAAAAGAAGGGACATACCAGAAACTTATTTTGTAAAATGTCATACATAGCAGTATAACATTAGAGAAAGAATTACTAAGAGAATATAAGAACAACATTCATTTTCTTCAAAATTAGTAAATATTGTTTCAAAAACCTTACATACATAGAAATGTTTAAATCATGATTACATTTGAAATATTAACTTTGAGCTCAAAAGCTCAATTTCCAATTCCATGGAAGTGGTACAACATTATAAGAGATTTGAATATTATTAAGCTCAGTTGAGATAATCTCAGAAATTTTGACTAAAAATTGCCATTATTCCTTCTCAAGTCTCTGATGAGGTTAAAGACTAGCTAGTTAGCTTTTACAATTATGCTTAGTTTTCAGGGGTTAAGATGTTTTTAAGTCTAGATAGATGTTTAAGTTGATAATGATGAGATATAATAGATACTGATTTACATTCAGAATTTTAGACTCACCAAGATAGGAAAGATGCTCTCTTCAAGGCTGCCAAATACAAATAGCCAAAACACTAAGAATGTAAGACTTATATAATTCCTGATTGTTTCATGGTTCTTCTTACTGTTGTCAGTTTATTGTGCATATGTGTAATAATAAAAATGTATATGTAAAAATAAAATAATATTTAATAAAAATAATAAAAATACCTAAACACAACATAGAAAAGAGCTTTTGTTTTTTAAAAGGGTCCATAGAATCTTCAGTAGAATCCAGTATAAGAAAAGGGTAAATATTGTTTACTCAGAATCCAGTACAATGTTCAACTCCAGTACAATGAACAACTCAAGACAATGTTCAACTCTAGTACAAGATTAAAAGATAAGAAAAAAGAATAGCTCTTCACTTCAATTCGGCTTATGTCTGTTGACTTTTCTTACAGTGTCTAAGACACTAGAATAATTAGCAAATAGGTGCTCTTTTTCTTACAGTTGTCAAGACTACACATAGTTTGAAAGTTTTGAAGGGATATTCCACTAGATTCCAAGAGGGCCTAAGAGCTGCATGAATCAGCATTCATTTGTCACAATGTCACAGTGTAATGGCCTAGCCCTTTACAAGCTTGCTGCGAAAAGAAAAATTCTCCTGAGTCTTGAGTCAGCAGACTGAAGCAGCAAGCTTTCAAATAGTAATCAAATCCAAATGCATGCTGTAGTTTCATGCTATGATTTTTTAGTTGCAACTTAGTTTCTCTCAGTCCAAAATACAATTATTTTATCAATTACAGTCTGATTCCTGTTCTATGCCCTCCAATTTTCTTGAAATTCCTTTGATAAGTAAAGGACAAAATTTTCAGTACAAATAATTCAACAATAAATTAATTATTCCTATATAAATGAGCTATTTCTTTCTTCTAATGTTTTAGTTGAAGATGATAATATTTAAAAGATCAATAGGAGTTCTTCCTGGCTTCTGGTAATTTCCTTCATACCATGAGTTCTTATCATAATAGTATCCATGTTAGCTATCTCTGGTTTCTTTAAAATATTGCAAATTAAAGCTAATAATGGAACTCTGTAGTAGGTTTCTCAAGGAAAATAGCTACATGTGATGGTCTAAGCAATCAGTTACATTGTACATCCTATAATTGAAATCATAGATATGCACCTACACACCAAACACACAGGAATCTCTCCATGTGCAGGTTAATGAAGGCTATCAAGCACTAAATAAATTGATGAATACAGATAAACAATTTGAATACTGCAGTACTAAAATTCAGTGATAGGAAAGACACCTCAGAACCATTATTTGTTAAAATTAAGGCTTAAAATATGATACTCACACACACACACACACACACACACGAGTGTGCTTATAAAAATAATTGTAGAATTCTCCCGTTTAATAGATTTTATAATTCATGCAATTTCTAAGTGTGTTTCGGAATCAAGTTTACAAAAATATGTCAAAATTTCTAATTAAAAAATGCACTCTAAAACAATGTTTCTTAAAGTACTTCTTGAATGATTTTTCCAAACATGGTATTGTAGTTAACTCTTTCAAATTATATTTAATTTACATCTTTTCATTTCTCCAAATAAATTTATTTTTGAGGTTCTAGAAGATATTTAGTGTGCGCAACAGTTTTATGGAGCACAATCTTTTTTCCAACATCTCCATCTGCTGGCATAGAGAAAAAATAAAATTTTAATCACTATATTTTAAATATAAATTTTTACATTTATGTTGCTTTATAAAATTAAATTATACAATACATAAATTACTATTAGCTAGACAAATTGTTATTTATTACAATTATTCATTAGAATAAATAAAAACAGATTCCTCTGAGCAAATTTAAGATTTGCTCCTTAATTTCCAAACTCTAGAAAGTCAGATACTCATGTTTACAGTCTATTTAGAAAGCTCCCATTTTAATGTTTTTCTAATTCATGCCATATTAAATTTTACTAAAGTCATTTGTAGTATGTAATAAGTTAATATTTTTCTAAAATTCCCTGTTGTTTTTATTAGCTGTTTATATGGTGTGAATAGAAACACAAATGCCAACTTATTATTTTCTAAAAAAAAAAAAAAAAAAAAAAAAAGAGGGGGTTATTTCTGTTGTTGTTGTTCTTGAGTTAATTACTCAGGAAAAACTACTGGAGTCCCTTTCCATACTCATAATAAACTCAGACAAGACCTCCGAGGCAGCTCCAGACGAAAAGCAGGCTTTCAAAACCATTAGAAAGGCCGCTGAGGTAAATTATCAGTAAACAGTTGCAATTGGGAACACTTTCATTTATTCTCTGACAGTTTGGAGGCACTGGGGAATTGGTTTTGGGTAGATGGGTTGATGGGTGGATGGGTGGATGGATGGATGGATGGATGGATGGATGGGTGGGTGGGTGGATGAATGGATGGATGGGTGGATGGATGGATGGATGGATGGATGGATGGATGGATGGATGGGTGGGTGGATGGATGGATGGGTGGGTGGATGGATGGATGGGTGGGTGGATGGATGGATGGGTGGGTGGATGGATGGGTGGGTGGATGGATGGATGGGTGGATGGATGGATGGATGGGTGGGTGGGTGGGTGGGTGGGTGAGTGGGTGGATAGATGGGTGGGTGTGTGGGTGGATGGATGGATGGATTCTGAGGTCTCTCACCGCTTTCACCTCCTGCTCAGAAAATTATCCCAATTTTCTCTCTTCTTTTAGCTTTTGCATTTTTCTCTTAATGAAGCCTAGTTGAAACATTCATTTTCAAAATTATCCAGAAAGTAAGACAAGGAAGGAGTTGGGGCAGGGGGGAAGAGGAGGACTCTACAAAGGGGAAAATAAAAGGCAGAAGAGGAAAAGAAAAACACACATGGGAAATCTGTCTTTATCTCTATGGTATCCATGGTGACAAATGGGAACAAACAAGTACTTCCATTATCCCATTGTGACTGAAAAGGTGTGGGTGCTGAGTGCAGCAGAACACACTCCCGATCAGAATAAAATGATTTCCTTTCATTTAACCCTTAACTAGTCAGTAGATGCACTCAGATCTTTAACTCCATGCCAACCTCAATGATCCTGAGTGGGCATCCATCTCACAAATACAGTTAAATCACTAAGCAGATCCTTTCCTCTGCCAAGAGGACCTTTGCTTTCTTAACAAATAATTTCAATGCTGTTGGTTTTTCCTCTGTGCACTAATAAAGATAAAGAATAAGCTAGTTCAGACAGCAGCAATTATTATTCATGTATCTCAGCAGCGGTTTTAGAACAGACCTCCTTAGGTTTCCAGACAAAATGGAGGAAAGGTATCTTGACCTTATCTGTCAATGTACTTAATGTTGTTGTGTCTTTTCTATGAAAGAACCTAACTAAACACAGCAAAGAAACAAATTATATGCATGGGAGTAAAATCCAGCGCAGAATTTGAGTGGTCATGTTAAGCTTTATATATTTGACAGCACAGACTCCCCCGCTCCTATTTATTTAGCCGTGGAAGTTGTAGTTGTTTGGTTGTACTTCACACATATATCCCTTCTATCTCTTTCCTTCTCTTCACATAGTTAAATTCATTGTACCATTTTTATTTTTCTTAGCAGAAAGTGTTTTTAAATATGCAAATATTCCTATTTGCAAGTTTTGAAATTTATTTTTTCCTTTTTTAAACGTTTTAATTTTTAAAAGCTTTTTCCATTTACATCCTATTTTTAGCCCCTCCCTCATCTCCTCTTGAGCCCACTTTTCCTCTCTCACTTATTCCCCCTTCCCCCTCCCCTAGTCCTCTGAAAAGAAAGGGGGATCCCTCCTCCCCTATCATCTGACTCCAGCCTATCAAATATCCTCTGGACTGAGTACAACCTCTTCCTCTGTGGCCTGTCAAGACCACCCCACTAGGGGGAAATGATCAATGAGTGGGCACCAGAGCCCAGGTCAGAGACAGCCCCTATTCCCATATTATGGGACCCAGAAGGAAACTGTGCTGCCTATCTATTTCAACTGAGCAGAGGGTCTAGGTCCTCACCATGCATGGTCCTTGGTTAGTGCATCAGAAGTTTTGAAATGTCTAAAGGGATAAAAATAAAGTAAAACACATGAATTGACTTTGTACCAGGAGCCAATGTGGACTCCAGAAAATTCTGTCTACAGAGCCTGTTTTTGTAACTGTGCCATACAGGTTGTCTGTAGCAATGGGTAAGCTTACGACAGGGGGCTGCAAAAGTCAAGGTCCTGGATTCTCCTTGTGACATCCTTTTGCTTGGTTCCTCTGTGTTATTTCAATGCCTGGTATAAAGATCTGTGGGTACGGTAGTTTTATAATCTGGAAACGCATATTTAGAGATTTTTTGTTTCACTTTTTTTTAAGAAAGAGAAGAAATTATTAAAAAATGAAATCTTGAATATACTGGTTTCTCAGAACTATTATCAGATATGTGAAATTCCATAGTTAAATAAAAAATATGTATTTGTTCTATGTGTACATACTCTCACCACATACCATATTTCAATACAATGTATGCTAGAAATAGACCCATTCAATAACACTGGTTTGAGGATACACACTAACACAAACTAAAATCCCTGACCCTTGTACAGTGGCTCAACACCTGTTGGAATAAAGAATCATCCATTTAGTTTGGAGAATTTATCTATTATTTTCCTATTAAGTTCGTCTCATTATTTTTTTTTACCAATAATCAAATTAATTATTAACCATTTTCAAAATGTCATAAATATTTGAGAATCTATGTACACACCCACTTTGCAATGCATTGTCATACTGCATTTGTGCATACAAATAGAGCTGGGTAAAACTGAACACAGAGGCATGTCAAACTGTAACTCACGAGAAACAGAAACTTCTTGATAACACAGTAACAGCCTAATTCAGTAGGTAAATACGTCAAGTGCGGACGCCTTTGATGTTTATTTAAAAGGTTGGGGTTTTTTGTATCTGTTATGTAATAAAATGTATTATATTGAGATACCTTTTCTATGACACTCTATTACATTTTAATTTTTCATCTATTTTATTTGGAGGGAGCACGTGAAGGTCCGAGGACAACTTTCAGGAGTCAGTTCTCTCCTTCTGGACTTAGGTACCCGGGAGTAATCTCAGGTCCTCAGGCTTGATGGAAATGTTTTTACCCACTGAGCCGTCTGGTGTTTCTTCTATGAGCAAATTCTCTGTTTCTATTTCCATCTCTAACTCTTATTTCTCCATCATCTCTATCTCCATCGGTGTCTCTTTACTTAATGTTAGAATTTTAAAAGGACTCCTATCTTCTTATATGGCTCCTTCAGAAAGCTAGAATTCCAATCAAATAAATAACCACAATCACATTATCATCCTTTGCATTTCTTCATTTATTTGGGAACAGGAGTTGCAACCTGGCCAACTGACGTACATGGTGTTGCAGAACTACAGCACAGAATGCATGGCAGGCTTCGCAGGGGAACGTGGGTGGGATGGCAACCGGTTGTGGGAACGCTGCCTTGGGCATTTCCTCTGGTGATTTTCCGCTCTGTTACATGGGAGCCAAAGTGGGAGGGGAACCACCTGCAAATCTTTACCAAATTGTTATCTATGGAATGGAAGCTGAGAGCATCAAGGCAGCAAACATCTGCCAGCCTGGAGGCCGGAAATGGTGGCGGCTGGGACCGCACAGAATGCTGCCTCAGCGCGGGGATGTGGCCGCCAGCCTCAGGAGACCTCGCACTTGGCCAGCAACTAGACTCAGGTCATTCGGCCCCCCATCCTTGTCAGAGCGTCCTAGCGAATTCCAGAGCCCTGTGCAGAAGCCAGGGGCTGATACTGAAAACTGCTAAAGCTAAAATGGCTGGTATGCGACTTCTTCAAAATTTAAAACTCAGCCTGAGGCAATCGCTTCCGAGTCATCCTCATTCTCCAGCCCCCTTTGCCAGAGCCTGCTACTCTGGAACAAAGCTCACACCGGCCCGGCGAGGACTCTAGCCATCCTCGCCTCCACATGGGCGGTAGCTTCAGAGAGAGGAGCACGGACCTAGTTTTCTCATCCTTGCCTTCCCCATCCTCATTCTGCCGGCAACCTGGTTCTCCTTTGTATCCCAACCTGGCAAACATCCCCTTCACCGCCCGCATTCCCCACTGGCCGCATTCCCATGGCTTCTGAGTCCCTATCTTCTTAACATCCTTTCCCTGGCTGCTCACACCAGCCAGTCAGGGCCTGCGTCAGTCTCGTGCCCGCGCCCCTCGGGTGGGCATTATGTAACAGCCCCGGGCCCAACTCCACAACCATTGTATTAACTTGTTCAGTGCATTAGGAGGGCGTAGGGCTTACAGGAACTGCAGGTTGAAGCTGCCCTGCCTGGGCAAGGCAGTCCCCCATGGGATCTGTCCAACAGTCACACAGCCCGCCCTGGGGAACAACGTGTTCTCTGTTGGTAGAATGCCAGTAATCGCACAAGAGGGAGGGGGTAGGGAGAGTCTTTTTGGAGGCGCCAGAATCAAGTAAGAACCCCCTGAACCCGAGAAAGACCGGTCCAAGCCAACCCCCACCCCAGCTTCTTAGTGCGCACACTAACCCACTGTTCAGTGTCTTTTTCCCACTCAACACCGCACGCCATCCAGTGGGGGTCCCAGAGATTTCAGCCACCTTCTCTCTGTGCCCTCACACGCACGCGCGTGTGCAGTTACTCCCACCCACACATGACAGGCCAACAACACACACACACACACACACACACACACACACACACACACACCACATTCGCGATCACTAGCTTGCTTTCCCTGTGCAGCACTGGAAAGACATGAATATTCATTACTTACAAGCATTGGTGACTGCGAAACTGTTTGCTACCTCCAAATTGTCGATATGGGGTGTCAGTCTGAACTCCGAAGTAGAAAACTGAACCATCCCTACCCGAAATGCACTGTATTCTTGATCAGCGCCCCTTGGAAATAGCCCCCCTGCAAAGAATAAACAGCAAACAAGAGAACCATGTCAGAACCCTGGAGAGATAAAAGTGGAGCTGTTAGTACCCCGCAGCCCGAGTCTCTTATTCACACTAACCGCTAGAATAAACGTAATCACGGAGTTGGACAGCAAGGGTCGGACATCCAAAAGGTGGCCACCGGGGTCTAGGAAAAGAGGAGAGTCTGGGGACCAGAAATATTTTCCTTCTTAATCTTTGCCTTCATACCACTACCACCACCACCACCACCCCCAGAAAAATCTGAGCACACTAGGAGATGCCTTCAAGGCAGAAGTAACAGCAGTCCCGGGGACAGAAAGGAATAGATCTTTCCCTCTATTGTGTCAAAAGACATAGTCATTTCTTTTTGCTTCAGCCTAAGAAAATCATGTATATTCTAGGTAGTTTAAATCTGGAATGCAATCAAGGTATGACATAAGTCTACATGACATGAATTAATTTGCCCACTGTGAACAAAGATTACCACCGAATTATGCACAATTCAAAGGCATAACACAAAAGGTACCTACCTATCTGTATGCTGTTAGAAGAGACACCAAAAATCAGTCCCCATAAAACAGGAGAAAGGAGGACAGAAATATGCATAATCTTTTGCATTTCCAAGAAAAGTAGAGCATCCACAAAATACCCCTCGTTTCCCTTTTCCTCCTCTTCTTCCTTTGGTCGTTTTTCTCAGCAAATTAGATCCTCTGCATTTTTTTAGGATGAAAATTAGCAGGGAACTGCTAAAAACACGAAGTGAAGGCAGAAGAATCCTTATTTCCCAGGTCTAGCTGGTGGCTGTCGATGCCTTGCGTCCTGTCTCCGCTCCCGAAGTCCCCAGGACTGGCTGAATGCAGTTTTTAGCTGGGCTGCCGCTGTGGTCCCGATGTCTGGGAATATTCAGCACCCTCCCATGCACTCACACAATCACCCTCTCTGGAGCTCTCTTCTCCTCTCTCGCTCTCACACGCGCGCGCGCACACACACACATACACACACATACATACACACACACACACAGGAAAGTCACAGAGAGGGGCAGGCAGTCCCGGGCGCGCGTGCGCGACTCGAGGCAGGCGCCGGGCTCGCGCACCCACCCCTCCCCCGCACAGCGCCCTGCACCCCGCACAGCCCTAGCAGTTCCTGCACGGTGCCGAGAAAGCAAGGCTCAAAGCCCGGCAGCCTGGTGCCTCTTAGAGACCTTCTGTCTTGCGCATCTGAATTTTAGCACCGAGGACAGCGCTTCGGTCGGCGCCCTGGGCTAAGGTTGCAGGGCTTTCTGTAGCTGCAGAGATGCTCCAGCCAGATCCAAATGCTGCAAAACTGATTTCCGGTTGCTATGCCTAAGAAGTCGAACTGATAATTGCTGTTAGCAGTGGAGCTTTCTTTCGTAGGGCACGATTGTTTTACATTACACAAAACGAATATGATTTGATCGTCTCAAAGTCCACTTAGCAATATGGACACACTGCTTTCCTTCTGCCTCACATGACCGAGCTAAGAAGCAAATAAAATACACCCTGAATGGAAGATTCCCAAAATTATGAACTTCAGCTACCTATGATGTAGGTATAATCCCAGGGAAACCCAAAATTCTATCCTTAACTACAAAAGATGCCCTACCTCCCCGCCACCCAAGTAACTGAATTGAGCCTTTGAAAGGCTTGGTGTGAAATCCATCTTTGGAGTATGCCTCTTTGGGTTGTGGTTTGATTTGTTCAATCCACACTGCCTGTGGATTGCTCTTGTTCTTCAGTGCAGACTCCCTCCCGCTGTAGAGTCGTATAGACTTGGCTTTTAGATGTCTTTTTAAAATATGTATTGAAAGGAATCTGGGTTTTCGGGGTGGGGGAGTAGATCAAGGGAGTCTAGAAAGGCTACACGGCTGCACAAACTTTCCACACTCGTGGTTGCAATCTGGATTCCCCATCACATTTTGGTCTCAAGTTTAAAAAATAATCACTGACACAAAGATGTAGGTTACCTCACTACATCGAGCCTGCTTGAGCAGCCGGAAAACCACTAATAGGATACATATTAAAGTCTGCGAAAAAGGGGTTGGTAGAAAGTACTGAAGACTGCACACGCCTGTGAATTCTACTGCATGCCAAGCCATCTCCATATACCTGCTGTGGCAATTCTCTGAGGCCTCAGAGATTCTTCGCCAAATTGTATGTGTTTTATTTTTAAAAGAGAAATAAAAGAAAAGAAGTCTCAGTTGAAATAGCTGTTGCCAGGAGCCTGGAGATTGGTGCTGACAGCATCAAAGGGAGAATCTGCTAGAGGCCACAAGTGCATGAGAGCACTTCGTGGTTACATCCTCCAGAGAAAATGTGACTTTAATATCACACATGGTAGCTTCCTTCTTGACCATCTTAACTCATACTTCTCCCATAGAGACACTGGGTCGCAAATTCCCCATTTATTAAAATATATATTTTAAACATGTTCAGCACAAAAGTGAGAAGAGATGAACAAATGCAACAAGCAGCACAATTCTCTGTGGGTTCTAAATACTAAAACCTTGTGCTTTCAAAGTAATAGTGTCTGTGTGAGTGTGTGTGTGTGTGTGTGTGTGCGCGCGCACGCGCGTGTGCCTAAGCCAAGAATGCAGAATATATCGTTAATGTACTAAGCTTAAAGATTATAGGTGAAAATACCTTGGTTTTTTTTGTAACAAATAATTTATTTTACCTGTGAATCAAAATTCTACCATAACTGTTAAGCAAGTCCTCTAAATAAAAAAAGATCTGTAGAAAATCAATAAGAATAAAACTGTAGGCAAAACAACAATTATAGGGGAGGGGAATAAGGGGAAAAGGGGAGGGAGGGAAGAATGGGAGGACACAAGGGATGGGATAACCATTGAGATGTAACAAGAATAAATTAATAATAAAAAATTAAAAAAATATATACCGTAAACTTCAACCCCCTACCCAGATCTAGCTAATGGACAGGACATTCTCCACAGTTGAGTGGAGAGTGAGGTCTGACTTTAACATGTACTCTGGTGCCTCATATTTGACCAAGTCCCCTGAATGGGGAGACGTGGTGGCAGTCAGAGGAAGGATAGCAGGCTACCAAGAAGAGACTTGATACCCTATGAGCATATACAGGGGGAGGTAATCCCCCTCAGGAACAGTCATAGGGGAGGGGAATAAGGGGAAAATGAGAGGGAGGGAGGAATGGGAGGATACAAGGGAGGGAATAACCATTGAGATGTAATATGAATAAATTAATAAAATTTTAAAAAATAAAAATTAAAAAAATTAAATTAAATTAAAAAAATAAATATACCAACATGTTACATGAAAAATAATAAAACAAACTATACACATTTTCATCTCTACTTCTAATACCCAGTACAGGAATAGTGTGAAGTTTATGAACTTCAACATTAAAGGTATCACATCAAGAGATACAGCAAATGAAATATCTCTTCAGTCGCATTCTTCTTTTTCTTGCTATTCAAGACATTCCACTAAAGTGTCTTCAGTCCAAAATGCTTTGGGATGATAGTTGGAAATAAAGGGAGAGTAGTTTGATTAGGGTAAAATGTGCGATACTTAATGTGTCTGTCAAGCAAATTAAATTTTAAAAGAATTTTTTTCCCAGAAGCTGCTTTCATCGTAACCTACTTGAAATTCAAAGGCAGATACAAACTCAAAAATTGACAGGACTACATCTTAAAAGAACATTAATTTGCTGAATCATAATGCATTCTCCCCAGGGTATGTGCACAGCCTTAGCTAATATTATGCCCTGTTGATAGATTATAAAATCTATAAAACATTATCAGGCATTTTAAAAATCCAATTGCTACTCTAATAATCTATGTTAATAATTTAGGTAAACACCTGACCTTCACACTGTTAGAAACTTTTCCTAATAAAACATAACATAATTACAGTAGTATTATCTTTCATGAAGCTTTTCAATACACCATGTTAGATACTAAGTATTTCTTTTCACCACAGAGTGCTGCCTAATTAAGTATAATGAAGTTAAACAAAATGGTTTATACAATAGATTTAGTTTTCACAAGTTCAAAGATCCCCCCTTTAAAGGCATGAAGCTTCATGTTCATCGAATATTTATCTTAAATTTACCAATAGCAAAATCAATTTTTTTTATTTTTATTTTTATTTTATTTATTTATTTATTTATTTTTTTGCAAAATCAATTTTTAATATTACAAAGAAGCTGACTATAACAATAGGCTCCAAGAACCAAGTTGGGGTTTTCTGCCCTCTGCTGTTCACTTCTGGAATATGTAGACATTAAATATTCTTTCAGATGCAAGAAAATTCACAAAAAGAAAAGAAAAAAAAAACAAATATTATCTTCTTTATTAATTGTTTCAATAGTTGGTTGGTGCTGTCGATTTTAGTGTGTACTTATATTTCAATATAACTCATAGCATGGTAAGAGTTACATATAAATTTGCTCATTTCTACCTTATTCCATCTTCAATTACATATTTTTTTAGTTTTTGAAGTAAATTTTCATAAAATATTTAAAGAATCTAAATGTTCTTAAGTCCTCAAGTTTTTATATTCATATTCTATAATAAAAATAATTTTCATAGAGACATTTTGTCATGTGCAGAGAATGGAATGGTGGTAATTTTGAATAGACTTGAAACAAACTTCTGACTATCTTCCTAGTCAAAATTTTACTTTAAATAAAGATGTTATACTTCAAAATGATAGAGTTTGACCAGTAGAACTCATCATATCCCTTGGTTGCAATTCAGCAAATGAAAAGAATAGTATTGCATTTTGTCCATGGGAGGTGGCCAAGGGTCCAGTCCCTGCAGACAGACCAAAGTTCCAGTGTTGTAATCATGAGAGCTCATTTCCTAAGATATCAGAAAAAGAGGAAGGAGAGTAGTAAGAATCTAAATACAAAGAGAAAGACATCTTGAGGCTCTCAATTAACAACAGAATGATAGCATAAACATTCATATGGAGTCAATATTGTTGTTTTGTCAAATTGTTAAATCATTGACTCAACATATAAAATTCAAGGCCCATGGACACATATATAAAACTAAGCTTAATAAGCATTATAAATGTATGTACAAATATATGTAAGTGCATGTCTGTATATGCATATGATATTTAAAGTATAGAGTCCTAAACTAGAAAAATACAGTGTTCATTTCAGGTTGGAAAGATTTGATAACTTAAATTTCAGTTTTAAGGGCCTATAGTATTTATCTATTATGGTTGATATTGTTAAGAGAAATAATAAGATTATGTGATGATGAAATGACAAATCTAGAAGTTAGTCAAGTTATCAATGAAATATGAAGATGGTACTTATGATGAACAATCTCAGATTTGAACTTAACACACACAAGAAAAAGAAACTTCAATTGCAGAATCCCCACCATTAGACCAATCTTCGGGTATATCTACAAAGCCATTCCCTTAACTGGTGACTGATGCAGGAGGGCCAAGTGCACTGTGAGCAATGTAATACCTGGACAGGTAGCCCTGGGCTGTATAAGAAAAGTTGCTGAGCAATCTAGAAAGCAAGCCCAGTAAGTAGTACTCCTCTGTCAATTTCACTTCAAGTCCCTGCCTTGAATTCCTCTCGTGGCTCTCTTCAGTGAGGAATAGTTACCCATAAGTGAAAATAAGCCCCTTTTCTCTCCAAATTGCAGCAGAAAGCAAAGTAGAAAAGTAGGCATCTCTAATCACAACCGTATCTTGGATTTCAAGGGAAGAAACGTGTCATCATAGGTTCACATCTGACTGAATCAAGTAGAGTTAGGCTAAGAAAGGGCTAGCATTTTGCCCAGGAAGGCAATTCATAGAAAGCCAATGACATCAGCAAAAACATGGGCACAGCTGAGAATTACAAGTAGTTCAGTGTTTCTAGGATAGGGAAAGCAAGGAAAAGATGAGTGGCAGGAAGAAACAAGACTATAGCTTAAAGCATATGTTGTATATAAATATGCTTATATTATATATGTATATAAAATAGACATGTTTATGCTTTATCATATATGGTGAAGGAGACATTTTATAATTAACATGGAGATACAAAGTCTTAAGACTTGCTTTTTAGACTCTTTTGGAAGCAGTGTTTAAGTAGAAGCATATTAAATGAGTCTGTGTTTCAAAAGGAGTGACAAGGACCTGAAGTAATGGAGTCACAATAGAGATATGATTAAAAAGTTAGATTGAAACATATTTAAGCTAGGCCCTTATTATGACTTGCCAGTAGACTTGCATGTGATGGAGGTAAAGAAAATGGAGAGAAAAAACTGACTTACATGGAAGGAGACAGTGACAGAAAGCCAGTAGCCTCACCAGGGATTGTGGAGAGCACTAAAAATCAGAAGGCTGAGGATGCTTTCAATGGGTCAGAAAGGGTTATGGGCCTAACAATCAAAGCAGCAATGTTAGATCCAGACACCAATTTTGCTACTCAGGGAAAAGGTACCATTTTAAAGTTACCCTTAGATTCATTTCTTTATAGTGTTTCAGGTGATAGCTTCTAATTACTGGGAATAAAAGCCACATAGAGCAAAGTAAATGAATAATAATTACAATATAAATATAAAAATGAGATTTCTGGAACTTAAAATAGTACTTTTTATTGATATGGTAATTTCCTCCTTTTTTCCCCAATATAAATCTGAGGTTACAACCTCAAATGTTGAACAATGAACCTTGAACACTGACCCACCAAAAGTTTTATTTCTTTAAAACAGGATGTTAATGGTGCTTGTGAGGGCTAGAGAGATGACTCAGCAGTTAAGAGTAGAAACTGCTCTTGTAGAGGACCTAAATTCAGCTCTCAGCACTTACATTTGGTGACCCGCATCTACCCAACTCCAGTTAGGAGGAAGGAGCCATCCTCTTCTGCCCTCAGTGGGCAACTGCACTCAAGTGAATATACCCCCTGTGCTCAAACAAGATTAAAAAAATAACTAGTAAAGGGAAATAATATGTGTGAAGCAATCAGAACACTACTGTGTGATGGCTAATATTGTCACCATGACAAGATCCAGAATCACCTAGGATACAGGTTTGTCTAGGAAAGGGTTTCTAGATTGAGTAAACTGAGGTGGGAAAACATACCTTAAAAGTTCATAGTGCCAATCCTTTGGATAGATTTACAAATAAAAGTTAGAAAGCAGGATGAACACAAGCTCGATTCTCTCTCTCTCTGCTTTCTGACTGTAAATATAATGTGACTACCCCCATCATGGTGAACTGAAATATTGAACTGTGAACTAAAACAATGCATCCTTCATTTCCTACGTTGTTTTTGTCATATTTTTTGTCCTTATGACATGAAAGTAATATACATAAATTCAATTAAAGAAATGTTTGGTGTTTTATGAAAAGCTTTGCTCATACCAAAGAGCATACTTTTTCAGTCATCTGTCCCAGAATTTTCAGCATGGATTTCAACAACTTTGTTCCCAAATGTTATCAGTATATATAAATTTGTAATTTAATTACATATTCAAGGTTTCTAAATGTACCATTCCATAAGACATCTTTATAGAACTAATATCTTGACTTTCAGTAAACATGTGACAGTAGAAATGAGGTTAGAATGCAGAATAAACTATTTGATGGGCTTCATATAGTATTTTTAAATATATTTTATTAATTTATTCTTTTTACATCTCAGTGGTTATCCCATCCCTTGTATCCTCCCATTCCTCCCTCCCTCCCATTTTCCCCTTACTCCTCTCCCCTATGACTGTGACTGAGGGGGACTTCCTCCCCCTGTATATGCTCATAGGGTATCAAGTCTCTTCTTGGTAGCCTGCTATCCTTCCCTGAGTGCCACCAGGTCTCCCCCTCTAGGGGACATGGTCAAATATAGGGCACCAGAGTTCGTCTGAAAGTCAGACCCCACTCTCCACTCAACTGTGGAGAATGTCCTGTCCATTGGCTAGATCTGGGTAGGGGTTTGAAGTTTACTGCATGTATTGTCTTTGGTTGGTGCCATAGTTTGATCAGGACCCCTGGACCCAAATCTGCCTATCATAATGTTCTTCTTGTAGGTTTCTAGGACCCTCTGGATCCTTACATTTTGCCATTCTCCCATGCTTCTCTCACCTAGAGTCCCAATAGGATGTCCTCCCTTCTGTCCCAGTCTCCTGGTAAGTGAAGACTTTCATGGGACATGCCCCTTTGGCTAGTGTGCAGATATAAGTGAGTATATACCATTTGAGTCTTTCTGCTTCTGGGTTAACTCACTAATATGATCATTTCTAGTTCAGTCCATTTGTTCACAAATTTTGGGAATTCCTTGTTTTTAATGGCTGAGTAGTATTCCATAGTGTAAATGTACCGCAGTTTCTTTATCCATTCTTCTACTGAGGGACGCTTAGACTGTTTCCATGTTCTGGCTATTATGAATAAGGCTGCCATGAACATGGTTGAGCAAATGTTCTTGTGTGCTGGAGCATCTTCTGGATATATTCCAAGGAGTGGAATAGCTGGGTCTTGAGGAAGCCCTATTCCCATTTTTCTGAGATAGCACCAGATAGATTTCATGTAGTATTTTTAATTAAAAAAAAAAAGAGGTAGGGATGGGTGGTCCTCCCTGATGGTATGGGCACTGGAAGAGCTGGCCCTGGTACTTGTCTGCCATGCAGTAACATGGGCAAAGGAGAGATGACCAACCCCCTTGTCCTTTGCCCCCTACAGCAGGCAGGAGAGCTGGCACCAAGGTCATCAGAAAGGGAGAGCTGTGTCTTCCTTCCACCAGCTGCATGACTCCAGACAGCAGGCCCTGTACTTCACCTGGGCAGCACAGTAGAGCTGACTCTGGATGCGAAGGTTGCCACTGAGTTGGCACCAAGGGCATGAGTGTGGTGCCTGCCTCTTGTCTACTGGCCTGTATAAATAGGAGACACCCTCCTCCCTTGCTATCTATGGCAAGCAGGAGAGCTGGCCCCAAGGTTATGAGAATAAGAGAAGTGGCCATATCCTTCATGGTTGCAACACTCAAGAGAGTGGGCCCTGTGTGCCACCTGGGAAGCAAGGTAGAGCTGTCCCTAGTATGGGGGAGGGTATAGGTTGTCAGTGAGTTGGGCTTGAGAGCATAAAAGCAGGGGAGCCAGTGGGCCAAGCAGCTCAGAAACCTCTTACTCCCAGATCTAGGGCTTGGAATTGGCCCACCCCAATATCTGTCCCATTGATGCACTGCTGAAGACCCTGAAGAAGCCAGTGACACAGATCCAAAACAGTATGATCTCTCCATGTCACTAGACAACTACAAGATATTCAAGAGAAGCCTCAGAGAGGTGTCAGTATAGATGGTGTAGCAGAAGACAGAGGCTCCATACCAAATCAATGAGTTATTGCAATAAACATTTAAAAGAAAAGAAAGGTATACTGTGTGGACACACTGCGACATACAACAGCTTTCACAGTGAATTTTTTTTCTGTTGAGAGAGAGGTTGCAAGGGTGGAGGGCTCGTTTGAGGGGCAAGATCTTTATGAGTATAGAGACAGCCACACTGAAATCAGTAGGAAGATCTGAGACTCCTTACTGTATCCTTATGGCTGGTATGCACCACTGAATCATGAGTAAAATGCTAGCTCTAGATTCCTGCTGGGGAGGAGAAGAGTTGGGCCCCATATCTGATTTCTCTGGGTGTTTGTTTGGTGGCTAACACATGTTTTGGGGTACTGACTTGGACTTAGCATGTGCTAGTAGAGTCTTTGCAATGACAGTAAACAAAGATGATAGTATAATCTAGTTTGGAACTTAACACAGGGAAAACTAGGTGTGGAAACAAGTTCTTTCACCTCTGGGGATCGAACATTTATCCGATTTTCCAATTCCTTCTGCTGCTGTACAGGCTATGGCTTCCTTCTCACTTACTTGAGAGTAGATGTCCTAGAAGATTTGTGAATCCTGAGAACCAAGTCAATAGGTTGGAGTAACTCAAAGAATTGCAAATCTTTGGTCCGGTTGATTGATGAAACATTATCATGTACACAGACAAAGAGAACCCAGAAAGGCATTTTTAACATTATACAAATACCTGTGAAAGAGGCAAGAAAAGTGAAGTAAAAACTGAACATAATCCAAATAAAGAAACTGTGTAAAATGGCAGACACTGGCCTAAATACAAAGGAAATACATAAGTAAATTAACAAATGATTTAAAATAGCAGTTATAAAAAGAGCTAATATCAATACTCTTCAAACTATTCCACAAAATAGAAACAGGAAAAAACATTGCCAAACTAATTCTATAAGGCCACAGTTACCTTGATATCTAAACCTCACACCAAACAAAGAAAGAGAATTTCTGACCAAATTCCTTTATTAACATTGATGCAAAAATACTCAATAAAACATTCACAAACAGAATCCAAAAACACATAAAAAATATCATCCACCATGACCGAATCAGCTTCATCCCAGGCATGCAGGGGTCGTTCAATATATGAAAATCCATCAATTTAATCCATCATATAGTCAAACTGAAAGAAAAAGCCCACATGATCATCTCCTTAGATGTTGAAAAAATGTTTGACAAAATCCAACATCCCGTCATGTTGAAAAACTTGGAGAGATCAGCAATACAAGGCACACACCTAAATATAGTAAAGGCAAGATACAGCAAGCCTATAGCCAACATCAAACTAAATGAAGAGAAACTTAAATTAATCCCACTGAAATCAGGGACAAGACAAGGCTGCCCTCTCTCTGTGTATCTCTTCAATATAATACTTAAAGTCTTAGCTAGAGCAATAAGACAATTAAAGGAGATTAAGTTGGAAAAAAGGAAGCCAACATACCACTATTTATAGATGATATGATAGTATACACAAGTGGCCCCAAAAATTTCACCAGGGAACTCCTTTGGCTGATAAACAACTTCAGCAGAGTAGCTGGATAAATAATTAACTAAAAAAAAAAAAAAAAAAAAAATCAGTACCTTTCCTGTATACAAAAGACAAAGGGGCTGAGAAAGAAACTATGGAAACAACACCCTTTACAATTGCCACAAAAGCCATAAGTATCTTCGGGTAACTCTAACCAAGCAAATGAAGGACGTGTATGAAAAAAGCTTCAAGTTTCTGAAGAAAGATATTAAAGACATGAGAAGACAGAAAGATCTCCTATGCTTATGGATAGGTAGGATTAACATACTAAAAATCACCATCTTATCTAAAGCAATCTACAGATTCAATGCAATTCCCATAAAAATACCAACACAATTATTTACAGACCTTGAAAGAATAACTCTCAATTTCATATGGAAAAACAAAAAATCTAGAATAGCTAAAACAGTCCTGTACGATAAAAGATCTTCTAGTGGTATCTCCATCCCTGATCAGCTATACTATAAAGCAAGAGTAAAAAAGCATGATACTGTCATAGATACAGACTGGTGGATCAGTGGAATCAAATCAAAGATTCAGAAATAAACCCACACACCTACAGGCATTTGATTTTTGACAAAGAGGCTCAAACCATACAATGGGAAAAGGATAGCATCTTCAACAAATGGTACTTGTCTAACTGGGTGTCTACATGTAGAAAAATGCAAATTAGATCACTATTTATGACCCTGCAAAGTGTTCAAGTACAAATGGATCAAGGACCTTAACAGAAAATCAGAAACACTGAATAGAGAAAGTGGGAAAGAGCTTTGAGTTCATTGGCATTGGAGAAAACATTCCTGAATAGAACATCATCAGCTCAGGGTCTAAGATCGACAATTAATAAATGGGACCTCACAGAACTGAAAAGCTTCTGTAAAGCAAAAGGCACTGTCAATAAAACAAAATGACAGCCTACAGACTGGGAGAAGATGTTCACCAACCCTACATCTAACAGAGGGCTAATATTCAATGTATGTAAAACAACTAAACAAACAAACAAACAAACAAACAAGAAATTAAACACCAGCAGACCAAATAACCCAGTTAAAAAATGAGGTACAGAGCTAAACAGAGAATTCTCAAGAAAAGAATATTTGATGTCTGAGAAGCACTTACAGAAATCCTCAATGTCCATAGTATTAAGAAAAATGCTAATCAAAAAGACCCTGAGATTCCATCTTAAACTTATCTATCAGAATAGCTAAGATCAAAAACACATGTACTAGCATATACTGGCAAGGATGTGGAGAAAGGGGAACACTCCTCCACTGTTTGAGGGAGTTCAAACTTGTACAACCATTTTGGAAATCAATCTGGTGCTTTCTCAGAAAATTAAGAACAACTCTACCTCAAGACCCAGCTATACCATTCTTGGGCATATACCCAAAAGATGGTCTACCATACAAAGTCATTTGCACAACTATGTTCACAGCAGTGTATTCATAATAGCCAGAAACTGTAAACAACCCAGATATCCCTCAACCGAAGAATGGGTGAAGGAACTGTGGTACATCCACACAATGGAATACTATTCAGCCATAAAAACCAAGGAAATCTTGAAATGTGCAGGAAAATGGATGGAGCTGGAAAAGATCATCCTGAGTGAAGTAACCCAGACCCAGAAGGACACGCATGGTATATACTCACTTATAAGCAGAAATTAGCCATATAATACAGGATAATCATATTACAATCCACAAACCTAAAGAAGCTAAGTAACAAAGAGAACCCTAAGAAAGATGCTTAGTTCTCATTCGAAGGGCAAATCGAATAGACACTAGAAGCAGTTGACAAGAAGGAGCAGGATGACCTCTGAAAGACTCCACACAGCAGGGGATTGAAAGAAGAAACTGAGTCTCACAGCCAAACTTTGGGCAGAGTACAGGGAGTCTTATGGAAAAGTGGGAGAAATAAAAGGACACAGAGGGGGACAGAACTCTGTAAGAAGACCAGCAGAGCCAACAAATCTGTGCTTATGGGGGCTGGTGGAGACTGATGCACCAAACGAGGACCAATTGGATGCTCAGTCTCCACTCTCCATATGTATTCCATAGTAAGGGGAGCAGAGGCTGTTCCTGCCATGGACTCTGTTGCCTGCTCTTTGATCACTTTCCCCTGTTGGAGTGCCTTACCAAGCCACAGAGAAAGAGGATGCAGGCACTAGGGGAGGGACCTAAGGAAGGGGAGGAGGGTGGAACCAAGAGGAGACAATGCAGGGGCTACAATTGGGATGTAAAGTGAATAAATTTTAAAACTTAAATTTTCAAAATTGTCCTTCCTCAGGTAACCAAGAAGAGACTTGATACCCTATGAGAATATATAGGGGGAGGTGATCCCCCTCAGGAACAGTCATAGGGGAGGGGAATAATGGGAAAATGGGGGGGGGAGGAATGGGAGGATACAAGGGATGGGATAAACATTGAGATGTAACAAGAATAAATTAATAAAAAAAATGAAAAAAAATTTTCAAAATTGTCTAAAAGGTCAGAAGAACATAAACAGAAATGAGAATTTTAATTGAAAGAGAAACTGTGAAAGGTGACAGTCAGAAATGTTGAAGCCTAAAAAAACAGTAAATGAACTGTAAGGATCCATTAGAGGGGTAGAACAGTAAACTAGCAAGAAAAAGGGATCAACTACTTTGGAAGAAGTCTGGAAAGATGGTTCTGAGATTAAGAGCACTGGCTGCCCTCCAAAGGTTCTGAGTTCAAGTCCCAGCAACCACATGGTGGCTCACAACCATCTATAACAAGATCTGGTGCCTTCTCTGGCTTGCTGGCACACTTGCAGGCAAAGCACTGTATATATAATAAATAAATAAATCTTTTTTAAAAAAAAGAAGTCATTTTAAATTACCTATCAGAGGTCAAAGGGGAAGAAGAATGTAAGAGGATGAAGATGGGTGAAGATATTTTAGGACATAATTAAGAGGGCTAACTGTGGCCACTGCATGAAAGGAAGTCATGGGAGACCTAGCTCAGGAAGATGATTGTAAAACACAGTGGTTGAAAACTTCCCAGGTCTATAGAAGAAAGTTGAGACTCAATCACAAAAAAAAAAAAAAAAAAAAAAAAAAAAAAGCCAAGAAAGCACAAATAAAAGAATTCAAAAGAACACTTAGGCATGTTAGATCTAAAAATTTAAAACCCATAGAAAAAGTGAAGTTTTAAAAACAAAACAAGTCTCTTCTTGGTAGCCTGCTATCCTTCCTCTGAGTGCCACCAGGTCTCCCCCTCCAGGGGACATGGTCAAATATGAGGCACCAGAGTACGTGTGAAAATCAGACCCCACTCTCCACTCAACTGTGGAGAATGTCCCATCCATTGGCTAGATCTGGGTAGGGGTTTGAAGTTTACGGCCTGTATTGTCCTTGGCTGGTGCCATAGTTTGAGCGGGACCCCTGGGCCCAAATCTGCCTATCATAATGTTCTTCTGGTAGGTGTCTAGGACTCTCTGGATCCTTCTTCTTTGCTATTCTCCCATGCTTCTCTCATCTAGAGTCCCCCTCAGGCACAGTCATAGGGGAGGGGAGTAAGGGGAAAATGGGAGGGAGAGAAGAATGGGAGGATACAAGGGGTGGGATAACCATTGAGATGTAACAAGAATAAATTAATAAAAAAATTTAAAAAAATAAATGTAAAAAAAAAAACACAAATACATACAACCAAGCTGTTATGTAGAAGGAACTCTATAAAATCATCAGTGTATTTTTTCACCAGGGACATTATAGCTGTAAATAAGCTGAATGAAATATAAAATATAAAAGGAAAAAAGAGAGAAAAAAAAAAAAACAACCAATGCTGTACTCAGCAAGACTATATTTCATAAAGAAGATTTTTCTTCTTGGGAAAAAAAAAGCTGAGAGATTGCAATACAACACTTACATTTAAAAATCGGTAATAAAAATCTTCAATTTGGAAGAAACAATTCCTAAATAGCAATGAGAATAAAACTCATGGGTAAAACTAAATATATAGATAAATATATAATACTCTTGTAATAGTAATATAGCCTTTGAATGCAAATACTAGAGATAATCTACTAATAGATTCATAGTATCAATGCAAAATTTTATATCTGCAACATGAAATGAGGAGATATACAAGTGTAGCTTCTCTGGGTAATTGCAATTGTTATCATCTTAGTATGCACATAATGCATTAGATAATCTTTTATAATTTTATAACTCTCATGGTAACCAAAAAAGAAACTCCAAAGAAGAAATTGAATTGCTAGCCAAAATAAATACCAATCAAGTAAACATAGAACAAACTAAAGAGAGAGATTTAAAATATCTGTAAGATGTGTAAAAAATATTACAAAATATAAACAACAAACTTCCCTAGGGGGAAAATCACTTTAAATGTAAATACATTATGATTATTAATTGAAAGATACAACATGGCTGAATATATTAAAGTATATATGTGCTCCAGATACTTCCTTTAGACTTAAGAACAATCAAAGGCTGAAAGTGAAGGCACCTATGGAGAACAACAAGAACACGGAGAGGGAGGAAGAGAAAGGAAGAAGGGGAGGAAGAGGAAGGAAGGAGGGGAGGAAGAGGAAGGAAGGAGGGGAGGAGGAGGAGGAGGGAGAGGACGAGGAAGGAGAAGAGGAAATAAACACTGGTGGTAATGTGAAAGGAACTTCTTGTACCCTTGAATACTCTCAGCAAGAAAGGAAGATGCTACTGCCCATATGAGCAATAGTATGGAACTTTCTCAGCAAACTAGAGAAATGCCTTCTTTGACTCTATATCCAGAAAAGAAAAAAAAAAGTGGAGCCAGTATCTCAAAGAGATAACAACATTCTGTGCTAACTGTAGTTATACTGACAGTAGCCAAGTTATAAAGAAGAGAAGAAGGGAAGTTACAGATAAATATATACTAATGATGCATACACACAATGAACTCGTATGATGCCTTTAAGGAGAAAAATGTGCTAAACGAAAAAAACAAAAACAAAACAAACAAACAAAAAAAAAACTGAGTAGCTGTTGAAGACATATATCAGGGGAAGTTATCTGTAAGTTATCTGGACCAAAAGCACAAATGTTGCATGATTCCACTAATCTGAGGTTTTCTCAAATAATCAGGCATGTAGACGCATAGAGCAGAATGGTGTGCCACGAAAGCTCAGGGACGTGGCCAACAGAGTTTCTGTGTAATAACTGTAGTTTCAATTATGCAAGCTTAGCCAGTCCTAGAAATAGGCTAGGCAACATGGTGCCTCAAGTTAGTGACACTGGGTTGTGTCACTACAAAATTAAAAGAGTGTGCCTCCTTTCTTCCTATCACAATATCTATTTTAGAATTATTATTAAAGCTGCTTCCTTCAAATACATGCAGGGGTTTCCTCAGCACTAAGCTAAACAGGCTTCTTTGGTGTGTATAACCCAAGCTCCCTTATTTCTGTATCATTTTAAGCTCTTGTCTTTCTTTGTTGTGTTTTTGCAGTCCCGTCCCCCCCCCACCCCCCGCCCTATTTTCTTCTGTTAGGTTTTATGCTGGCTTGCTGGTTTAGAATTTACTGGCTTCCAAGTGCTTCACTCTGATCATGTGTTCTATAGCCACCACCACTCAACCCTCAATCAGGGATCAGTTAAATAGCTGCCAGAGCCACTGTTTACTTGGTTCAAGAGGAACTTGAGATGCTTAGCATGAATAAGGGCAGTCAGATTCCATAGCTTCTAGAAAACAGACAATAGTGGCAACATTCTTTCCTTCGTCAATGCACTCATACCAAGTTTTGAGAACATGTAACAGAACTTTTTCTACTACATTGTCATACATAACATTGAGTGGCAACATGTCCCTTATTCAAAACTGTTATGTTGTAATTGTAGGAGACAGATTACATGGGTACTAATCCAAAATTCAACCCTCTCTTTCTTATGTCAGCACACATTGTTTCTGGTGTGGTGTAAACAATGAATCACATTCAGGTCTGTCATTCTGTAGAACTGACTGCTTCATGTGACAGAGCAAGATGTGGCAGCAACTTGAGTGACTTTGTCATAAAATATGTCTCCTGGTGAGATTAATGTGGACAATAAAAACCTTCCATAGTGTTGAGACTTGCAAGGAGGATTGACTGTTGCAAAGGCAGATCATGGTGCAGAATGAATTTATCCAGTGAGAGAGAAGCTCATCCCATCCATGTAGAGCTTTTCCCAGCTGACTACAGCACCCACGGGCTTTAACAGAAAAGTCCTTGTCTGTGCTATTGCCAAAGCAAGTGCTCAGAGATGACTAGTACCTGTTTGATTTTGATGCCAGGAGCCTACTTGTGATATTAAAGCCATTTTGTGTGTGGACTTAGGGAGAAAATAACATCATGACTGAAACAGCTCAACAGGCGTCCTCATATTCTCTTGTTCATCTCTTCCAGATGTATGCACTTCTGATGGTCACAGATGTCTCTTTTCTTTCTTTCTCTCTCTCCCTCTCCTTCCCGCACCCTTTCTCCTCCTCCTCCTGCTCCCCTCCTCTCCTTCACCCTGTATCCTTCACTCCATCTCCCTCTCTCCTTCTCCCTTTTCTTCCCTCCCCATCTTCCTCCTCCTTGTCTTCCTCACTTAAATTTTCTCTCCATCTTCCTCTCATTCTTCCTCCTCTTCCCCTCTTTCTTTCCACCTCTCCCGCTCCTCCTTCATTAGTATTCTCTTCATCCTGCATCTGTATTCAAAGGGTGATGTTTCCACTTTCAGGCTCTGCTTTCTTTCTTTCATTTGATGTTAAGAGGAAAAGTATGATGTACCATTAAGATTCTGGCCAATATCTTTCATATTAATTGCCAAGTGGAGTTTTGTGTACATGTTATCTACTTTGAACCGCTAGTAATACTAATATAATGAATATGATCGATCACCTGTCATATACACAATCTCAACCTGAGCTATGAGGTAGTACTCTGTTGAGCAGGGTGTATGAGGAAGAATAAATCTTCAGAAAAAGGAACTATGGAGATCTCAGCCACATTCTCATGAGATTTATTTTTGTCCTACATGCGGGATGATATTCAGTTCCGCACATATGACTTCCATTTCACAGGCATACTTCTGTGCATGTCCAATTTTATGGTCCAGTGAATACAGTAATACCTCTTTTCTATGCATCAAAGATCATTTTTGCAGAATCCTTTAGTATCACTCAAGAAAAGCTCAGTAAACAGTAAGGCCCAGAGGCCAATCAGAAGCTACTTTTGAAATGAATCCATGTTGTCAGTTGAGGGATGGCAGTTCCTTCCATCAAATCCTAGCCAGCTTATCCATTCTCTAATTTTCTTCCCCTAGGCTCTATACCAGGCTCTCTGAGCTCCATACATTTCCAAAATCATTGGGTCTAAGGGATCTGAAAAATATCTGAATTTCATCCTCATTGAACACTACATTCTTTTGCTTTGATTTTGTAGGTCAGTCTTACACGGTACGTCTAAGCAACCAAACATGATATACGTCATTTGCAAAATGAAAAAGACCTGCTAAGAATTTCTTCTTTCCTTGCTAGGTAATGTCAGGTACAGCTAGATTCAGCTCCCTGTGACTTCTAAGTGCTTTAACTACAATGCTCTGCCACATATATTTTTACAAAGGCTCCTAAGGGAACTCCAACCTATTGTACATCTTTCCAAATTATTGTGGTGCCATCAAAGCAATGCACTGACTTATCCCTGTGATATATGGCCACATAGCTCAATCTTCATTCCTCTCTTTGTACACGAGTACAACTCTCAGAAGGTGAGCTGTGGGATAGGGGTGGGACTGGCTGTCTCTTTAATAACTCTTCATGTGCTGCTTTTGTTTGCTTTTTCTTTTTTCAAGTAAGATTTTCCCCCAAATATTAAAAGATTAACTTCTGCTTGCTCAGAAATTTGACTTATTAGAAGTTTTCTATATTGCTTTGTTCATAGGGAAGTAGTCTTAGCTTATCAGGTAAATGTAAAAAATAAGAGCAATTCCCTTACTCAAGAATTCCCATTGTTTTCATACAGACACACATTACATACAATAAATCTGATTGTCAAATTTCCTACTGAAGTCTATAACAATAATTTTTGCAGAGACAGTTTTTAATGGAAATAATTCTTAAGGGTTTCCGAAAAGAGTCAACATAAATATAATAAAAGATTGAATAGTCTAAATTTAGGAAGGAATGTTCTGTTTCAAATAGCAATCTTATGTGCATATAAGTGTGTATGGTGTGTGTATATAGAAGCAGTTGTGTGTGCATGCATGTGTGTGTAAAAAACAGAAATCAACACAAAATGTCCTTCTGTAGTCTTCTCCATCATTTTCTTAGAGGTAGGTGTCTCTCCCTGAACCTGAGCCTCATCAATTCAGCAACATTACCTTCCCAGAGAGCTCCTGACATGAGTTTCCAGCCCTGACAGGGGCAGGGTACCACACATTGCTTTTTGTATGGACCTGAACTCAGGCCCTCATTTTGTAGCAAGCACTTAACTGTACTACCTCTCCCTCCCCGCTAACAATATTTTCTAATACAGTAAGAAAAGAATAAGTTAATATAATTATTGGATAAAACTACGATATTGCCTATGATATTAAATGAAATTATGTTTTTAATAGCTGAGTAGTATTACATTGTCTAAATGTACTACGGTTTCTTTATCCATTCTTAAGTTGAGGAACATCTAGGTTGTTTCCAGATTCTGGCTACTAGACATAAGGCTGCTATGAACATAGGTAAGCAAATGTCCTTGTTGTATGGTGGAACATCTTTTGTGTATATGCCCAGGGGTGGTATAGCTGGATCTTGAAGTAGCACCCTTCCCAATTTTCTGAGAAAGCACCAGATTGATATCCAAAGTGTTTGTACACATTTGCAATCCCACCAGCAGTGGAGGGGTGTTCCCCTTTCTCCACAGTTTTTCCAGAAATTGTTGTCACTTGAGTTTTTGATCTTAGCCATTCTGACAGGTATAAGATGGAATCTCAGTGTCATTTTGATCTACATTTCTCTGATGACTAAGAACATTGATTATTCCTTTAAGTGTTTCTCAGCCATTCAATATTCTGTTGAGAATCCTCTCTATACCTCTATATCCCATTTTTAAAATTGCATTATTTGGTTTGGTGGTGTTTAATTTCTTGAGTTCTTAATCTTGAAATTTGCAGGCAAATGGATGGAACTAGAAATGATCATCCTGAGTCAGGTAACCAAGACCAAGAAAACTCACTTGTAAGTGGATATTATCCCAACATAGATGTCCATTGAGAGACTCTACCCAGTGGGGGATAGGGACAAATGCTGGGACTCACTGCTAAATTCTGGGTGGAGTGCTGAGAGTAGTATAAAAGAATGGGGGGATGGAAGGACCCAGAGTACTCAGGAGCCCCACAAGGAAATTGCTATTGGAAATAGAACTCTTTTCTTTTTGCTAAATGTAGACCATTCAGGTGCCTGACACAACAAAAACACATTGGCAAATCTAACTCCATGCCAAAGTTGTAGCAGTACTGCTTGATCTAACTACCCTCTTTTTCTTACACTAGTGTTGAATCTAAAACTGTGATTAATTCCTTAGTGTTTGTAAAAACTGGTGTTTCCTCTCCTGCTGGAGAAAACATCCTCTGCAGTGTTCAGGTGCCTCAGCCTTTATCCTAGCACCTCTGCCTGGGCCACATGACCCATTTTAACTCAGCACTTACATGAATGGAAAAATAAATTCATTGTTCTTATTTGAGAATTATCACTTGAATTAGGAAATAATGGAATTTGTGAGTGTTGTTTAAATATGGAGAGATTGAGGATAGAATGCTAAGAAGATTTTACACTGACACAGATAGATAAATAATACTAAGAGTAATAAAGGAGTAATTACATATACTGGAAAAAACTTCTCTAATCTTAGAAGACTTTAAATCTGCTTTGAATGTGCTATTTTATGGTTCACAGGCTGTACCCTCAACAGTCTGGACACAGTGAATCACTTAGAACAGCGTCATTTGCTACCATGTACACAAACAGAGAGATTCTCAAGTCATAAAGTAGCTTGAGGTCCAAATATAGCCCAAATTGTTCTGAACACCTCTCTCATTCTAACAGTTTTATGATCTATAAATATCTTTGTGTCTGCAATGCTAATGAGTACCATAGAAGAAATTTCAACCCATCAGCATCATGGTCCAGCATTCCCCTCATCCATAAGGACTTTCATGTGACAATGACCATAGTGATTGGACACCATTTTAAAAGTACACCATGTCTGCAGAACTATTTAAAATATAAACAGCACTTTACACTATCACAAAGAACCACACGGTTTGATTTTCCTTGGCCTATTGTTCTTTGTCCATTTTTGTGTGTTAGTTTCTCAGTATAAAATAGCAATATGGTGACTGTAATACTATGGGGGGACTTTTGCTACCTTATGTTATATGTGAGGAATGCTTTAAAATTACAGCTAACGGTACATCTAAGTGGTGACGTCAGGGTCACAATTCTACTTTAAGTACATTGTATTGCTTCAAAGTGGCTTATTGAAATCAGGGAGAAAATCCCCCATATAAATCTCACCAACAGCCCAATGTTCTGAAAAGTTAATTGTAAGAGCACGCAATCCTGCAATTCATCATTAATTGTAGAAAAATGTTCTGTCAGACGATACACAGAAGCCTAATTTGGAAATGCTGTTAGCATTCTCCCTCACTGGAATGCATTACAGAGCAAAACTCGGGGAGGAGAAATCCTGGTACCGTTAGTGGCTAGATAATTTACAGATGTAATTTATGTTCTGATTTTTCCCTAATAAAGAGGGTATGAGAACTGTATTTTTTCTAGTATGCACCTTCTTTGAAATATTTGTCTGTCTTGTGTTCTGGAGGCAGAGGGATTCCATTGCCCTGCAGTCAGATGGAAGTGCTGGAGAACGGGAAACAAGTAAGGCAAAGAGTGAAACACCAGCTTGGAATCCTTAACTACACAGGTAGACCCCACCTCAGGAGAAAACCATTAAAGAGTTGTTGGGGTGGAACGGCGAAACAAAATCATAGAGGAAATAGAATAAGGATGAAAAGGTGGGGAGGGAATTTGAACTCACAGACGATCTCTAGGGTAAGTGGGTCAGACTACAGAGAAACATACAGCTGGATCCCACAGAGAAGATGGCCTGCAATCCTAAGAAAACAGAGGCATGTTCCATCTCTATTGTGGCCTGCTATCCACAGTTGGGGCCTAGCGTTTGAGTTCTCCTTTATGTAAGCCTTCAGTAAACTTGACTTCCATTTTTGCACCAGTTGCATGAAGCTGCTGGAGTGTTATATTTACCTGTATTTTTTTCTGTGGGGCCAGAGAGTATGTTTCTCAACTTAAGTAGAAGATTAAGGTTCGGTGTGTTTAAGTTTGGCATGAAGGGCAGTGAGGTCTGTTTCATTTACTTTATTCTTTGACGTGTTTGATTTATGAGAGTGATAAGGATGAGATCCTCTGCAAAACATGGAGATATCCAGAGGGGTTTGAAGGCTAGGAGACAGAACGCTAGAACAGACTTTGGGACTGTGAATGACTGGGAGTGGGGAGTCAACTAGATGGAACTTTACTCACGATTACGTGTCTGTAAGCGCACATGCTTCAGAAAACTAAGCTCTCCACAAAAGCTGGTAGTACTGCAGAATATTGCTTTCATTTTCTGAGAATTACTAAGTTCAGAGGTTTATTACATAACCCTTAGAGAGAAAGAGGTCCCTTAAAATCCAACCAAATTGAGTTTCTCAGCATACAGTGGAAGTGAGAGCACTGAGGCAGATTTAATTTGACTTAACAAAATGAAGGTACTGTGACCTCCCTTATAATTGTGGGTGGAAATCACACCTCTATCTATTACTTTGATCAGTATTACAACACTACTGCCACCAGTGACTAAAACTCCCTGTCAGTTAGCCTCCTTCTGATATTAAAATGATTTTCTTCTTTAAATTTTAAAATATTAAAGACAATGGAAAAAACATGCTCAGCTACCATGCCTCTATAAATACATTAAAGCCTCCTTTAATATAAAATTAAATGTGATGAAATTTCAAGTTACGTTTTTATCATCTGGCCTCTGATCATGTGACGCAATCTAATAAATCCCCTATTACAATTACATATGGATTCCATTGGTTCTGTTCCCCTAGAGAATCTTAATACAGATGTTAAGCAGCATTCTAAGCCATTAAATATTATTTTCAATAAGATGTAAGACCCTTCAAATAAGAGTTATGAGGATACAACCATTTTTAACTCAAGATAGAGTCTAGTCTAACACAATACATCCCGACCACAGTTTCCCCTCCCTCTATCCTCCCAGCTCCTCTCCACCTCCCCTCTCACCAGATGAGAAAGGAGCAGGCCTCCAAGAGACAACAACAAAACACTGCGAAATAAGATACAATAAGACAAGGCAAATACCTTCTTATAGAGGGTGGAGAAGGCAACCTAACAGGAGGAGAAGAGGTCCAAGAGCAGACAAAAGAGTCAGAGACACACCTGCTCACAGGAAGCATTTCCGACTCGGATGGGATCAACATCAGAACACTTGGTCTGTGAGAAACTTTCTGAGTTAATGACAGGTCAGATGAGTGAAAGAGGCTATTGGCACTGGAGTGACCAAAACTTTCAAATAATATTTCCAGAGGTGCAGAAGAAAACACGTAAGAGCTACTTCACTTCCAGTAATAAAAAGGACAACGTATTGGGGGGTAAAAAACTAAAATGAGTTAGACTAAAATTTTGAGCATAGATTTGTCTATAAACCATAGGGTAACCTGAGGCATAGGGGTCTGCTCCTATCAGAAGGCACATGAGCTATGCCATTCTTTCCATGACATTTGTTATTTTTTATTTGTTAGAGTAGGCCATTAAAAAGCCAAATTAGCATTTAAGATTCAATGGGTTTTCATTTTTATATTAGAGCATAGCCATTATATATAATTCTGGGTTTCATAAAAATTTCTTTCACATATGACGAATACTTTGATCTTGTTCACGCTCTCCTGTCCCACCCATCCCTCTCCCTCTCCTGCTGGTCCCCTTTCTTTGTCCCATCTCTCTTCTGTTTTCATGTTACACACGCCTATGTGCACATACACACATATAACTTTATGCATTTATAGAACATTTTAGAATGCACAAATAAGTAAAACGTGACATATGTCTTTCAGTGTTTGGCTTTTACTTTTTAAATTATTATTATTATGACATGTGTATGTACATTATGGCATGAGATGTACATGCCACAGAACACATGTGAACACCTGAGGACAACTTTATAAAACTATTTCTCCCACCTGCCTTCACATGTGACAGGGGACTGGGAGTCAGCTCTCTATGCCTCCTATGTGTACAACAAGCATCTTTACTTTATGAGCCATCTCCCTTCCCTCCCCATACTTTCCTTAATATTATGATCTCCAGTTGCACCAATTTTGCTAGAAACGACATAGTTTGCTGGATATAAATATTAATAGAAATCTGTGTGTACCCAATAAACATGGTATATAGCTATCTCTGTGTTGTATTAACTTAGAACTGGGTGATGTGGTAGCTGTGCTTTTAGTTTTTAGTTTAGTTGTATTTTGTTTTGAGTTTTTTTTGGGGTGGGGAAGGGGGAGCATTGAGGCAATTCCATACAGATCTCCAGAGTGGATAGGCCAACTTGAATTTCTATGAGTTCTGTACAATGTCCTTTTGTGCCAGCATCCTCTCCAGCATTTCTTCCACGTGTTTTATTGATGGTAGCTATTCTGAGTGTGATTTTATATGCATTTCACTGATAGTTAAGAGCGTTGACTATTTTTCATATCCTTATTATGCTCTTTGCATTTCATCTTTTGAAAACTATATTTCATTAGTTTGTTATTTACTGGGTAATTTTGCTTTTGTTTTTATTTGTGTATAGGGGTGTGTGTGTGTGTGTGTGTGCGTGATCATGCATATGTTCTTATAATTATCTACCATGTTTTTTGAACTATGTTCTCTCATCTCACTGAGAACTGGCAGATTCAGCTTGACTGGCTGACCCAAGAAGTCTCCTGTTTCTACTGCCCAGATTCCTAGAGCACAGATGCACACAGTCACATCCAAATTTTTACTTTATAAAATACACTTTTTTAGTGTCATGGTCGGCATGTTTTTTGGTTTTTTGTTTGTTTTGTACTAACATACTTTCTGGGACTCATATTTGTATAGCAGGCATTTTACAGGCTGAGCCATCATCTTGGGCCCTGTTTAGTTTATTCGTTTTTAAGGGTTTTTTTTTTTTTTTTTTTTTTTTTTTTTTTTGTAGTTCTTTATATATTGTAGACACTGGACACTGATATTTTTTGAATGCCAGCAAATATTTTCTCCTTTTCTATAGGCTGTATCTTCAATCAGTCTTAATTCCTTTACTGTGAGGCTTATCTTTTATTTGGTTCATCACATATGACATCAATATCAATAACGCACCCTCCAAGAGTCTAAGAATATTGTGAAGTATAATTAAAATAAAACAAAGCAAAAAAATCCAAAACAAAACGTCATCAACAACAAAAATAAGAGCCAAAAGATAAGAAGAAAGGCAGTAGAAAACAATGCCTGTCGATGACTGAGTTGATTACATATATAAATGGATCCATTACCATTGAGGCAGGAATGAAAGAAGGGGTCAAGGACCCTATTTCTCACTGCTGAACTATTTTCCTACAGATAGATTTGAAGAGAGAAAGAATCACTTCCTCAAGCTCCATTGGAGATTCTCAATTCAATATTCATGCAGATGCCCTGGTTGAAATAAATGGGTCACAAAGCAATTCTAAACCTAGAAATATGAAGACAGAACAGGTAGATAGAAGAATTGGTAAAAGTGAGAGAGATGTGTGTGTGTGTGTGTGTGTGTGTGTGTGTGTGTGTGAGAGAGAGAGAGAGAGAGAGAGAGAGAGAGAGAGAGAGAGGGGGAGAGAGAGAGAGAAACAGTGGAAGAAGCAAGTGACTAAACTGCATCACATACATGTATGTAATTATCAAAGCAATAACAATTTAAAAATTGTGAACCTATGTTGTGTGGGTTCACTTGTAGATCATGTATTCTATTTGGTTCTCCCATAAGACTATTTTTATGAAGGTGATACCAGAATTTTCTGCTCCTTTGGCTGATTAGTTGTTACTATTTTTTTTTTTTTTTGTCTTTACTATGGCTGTGTAGAATAACTGAAAACCATAGAATGCTATATTACCCTTGTTTGTTTGTTTTGTTTCACACTTATTTTTATTTTTATTTTATTTTATTAATTTATTCTTATTACATCTCAATGGTTATCCCATTCCTCCCTCCCTCCCATTATTCCCTTACTTCCCCCACCCATGACTGTGACTGGGGGGGACTTCCTCCCATTTTATATGTCCCATAAAAATCTTTACTTACAAGGACTCTGGGACAGAGGGGAGGACATCCTATTGGGACTCTAGATGAGAGAAGCATGGGAGAATAGCAAAGTAGAAGGATCCAGAGGGTCCTAGAAACCTACAAGAAGAACATTATGATAGATAGATTCTGGCCCAGGGGTCCCGCGCAAACTATGGCTCCACTCAAGGACAATACAGGCCAGAAACTTCGAACCCCTACCCAGATCTAGCCAGTAAACAGGTTTTTTTCCTTAACTGTGTAGAGTCATTTGTGCTTCCAATGTGAACTTTTGAATTGTTTGTGCTATTTCTGTGAAAAATTTTCATTGGGAATTTTGTGGGTATTGTGTTGTATCTCTAATTTGTTTGTGAGAGGATGATAATTTTCACTGTATAATTCCTGCTGATCCATGAACATTACAGGTCTGTCTTCTAGGGTTTTCTTGTCATGCTTTATTTAGTATTTTGAGGTTAATTTTTAAAAATTCCTGTAAATGGGATTTTTTTCCAATCTTTTATGTCTCATGTCAGAGTCAAGGTTTCATTATTCAGATAAAGTTTCTTGTTCACATTAAGAAGTATAATTAAAACACATATAGAGGTAATAACTAATTGATTCCCTTTATATAA
This sequence comes from Acomys russatus, assembly GCF_903995435.1. Taxonomy (NCBI): domain Eukaryota; kingdom Metazoa; phylum Chordata; class Mammalia; order Rodentia; family Muridae; genus Acomys; species Acomys russatus. The sequence continues at coordinate 54,123,319 of NC_067151.1, forward strand.
TATATAAACTGAAATGAAATGTAGGAACCAGGCCCGACTGGGCTGCCTGCCTGTCTTGCTGTTTCATGTCCTGTTTCTAGCAGCTTCCACGTCTGTGTTTATCTTGGTTAGCTAGTCATGTTTACTGCTCTGAGGACGCACCCCTCCCTTCCTCTAGACTTGTCTTCCTGTGTGCAATCACCTCTTGAGGGATTTCACCTGGGAGGAGGATTCCTGTTTTGCTGCCTATAAGAAGGCTCTTTGGAACGCTGGAAGGAGAAGAATAAACCGCTGGAGCGGCTGCTGCTGCGGCTGCTGCTCTCTTAACACAAACGACCCGCTGTGTTATTGTGTGTGTGTGTGCGCGCGCGTGTGTGCATGAGTTAAACCCGCAGTCCCTCGCCTTCGACTCGGTACTGCGGTTGCGCGGGTGCCACAATGAAAGTATATATTAACATTCAAAAATAACTATTTTGTTAAACCTTCACTGTGCTTCAAATATCACACAATAGATACTTGAACATTTTATTTAATTTCATAATTCAGAAAAACCTTATAACCAGAAAATTGTTTAATTAATAACAAGCTAGGATATTCTGTTCCTAACAATGCTAAATTAATAAATCTTAGGCATAAATATAAATAAGTGCCTATCATATCTAGCTCCTAAAATGAAATATAATCCAGTGTTCATCACATATTTAACATATAGATTAAACTATAGAGAAATACAAGTTATGACTCAAAGTCTTTCAAAAACATGTATATAAGCTACACGTAAGCTCCTCTTCCTCATAGATACCCTTTCCTTCAATTTCACTAGTCATTCCTTTTATAATTGCTTAATTCCTCTGTAGGTAGAACAATGGGAAATACAGCAATAAATAACTCAAATGTGGTTCCTGAATTTATATCAATTATATAGTGTTTGATTAAATTAGAAGACCACCAATAACACCTGAGTACAAGAGCTAAAGTATTTACATCTTGAAATAAGGGAAAAGAAAAAATAAACAAAGATATTATTCTATTGAAAGAGATGGATTGCCCTTTAGAATACTTAATTATTACTTTTTAAGTTAGTTTATAAAGGACTAAATTTCCATGTTGCGTTTTTATATTCTCTTTTGATTGGTTCTCCCATCCCATCTATCTACTGGAATCATCTTCTTGCTATTCATTTTCACCCATACAGTCTTTCTTCTGTTTTGCTTTATTGTCTTTCCCACCTTCTTTCTTACTTCCTTAAAATCTTCTTATTTTCTTTAGGCACATTGGCCCTTTCTGAGTTTCCTGACATTTACCAATGTTTATTTCCATCTGGATATGCATATTTAACTGTTAGAAGTTAGGGCCTGTACAACACATGAGAGTAAAAAAAAAAAAGGGATTTTTTTGGTCTTTCTGGGCCTGGATTATTATTTTTATGTGATTTCCTTTTTTGTCTAACTTTCTACAAATTTAATAATTTCAGTTTCACTCACAGCTGAATGAAATTCAATTGTGTATATATACCAAAATTTCATGACCCGATTCTTATGTCTTTTAGACGTATTTGTTTTATTATATGTGTATGAATGTTTTATCTGGATGTATGTATGTGTACCGCATGTGTGCTTGATTACTATAGAGGTCAGAGAAGGGTGTTGTTTCCACTGGATTTGGAGTAACAAAGTGTTGTAAGTCATCAAACTCAAGTTCTGTACAAGAGCAAGTACTCTTAATTACTGAGCCATCTTTCCAGGCCTTAACCAGGTCTTTTAATGAAAAATGATTGAGATGTCATTTTGAAATTGTCTTAAAGAGTACAAGGGTCACATCTTCAAGTACCCTTACCTATAATTCCAATTTAAATGACCATAAAATCCAACAAAGAGGAATTCACAAAAAAAGGCGCTGAATATGCCAAGACACCAAAAAGACACCCCAAAGATTCACAGGACAAAATAGCTTCTTCATTCACTTTGACCCAAGAGCTATAGAATAAAAGCTCCTTATTCATCCTTAATTAAAACTATGAAGAAAATATCAGTAATAACTTATGAAGAGGCTACATAACACAGTAAACATCAAGTATACAGTGTCATAATTCTCTAGTTTTGGTAGATTGATAGAGTACTGCAAACACTCTTAGTATTTGTTGCTCTTGATTTATATTGAGGTTGAAATATTTAAAGATTATCAGTAAGCTTCTTGCACAAGTGGTAGAAAAACATTCTATGGCCATGTCTGAGTCTTGCAGAAAGGGGTCAATATGTGTATAGTGGGTGATGTGTCAACAATGGAAATAAGAAGGAAGGTCAGTAGCTAGGGCTACCCATCTACTATTCCTACTTTCAGACATGGAAAAATTTAAAGACCATGAAAGAAATTGCATAGAACTTGGTGTTTTAGATCACCTTAGAAACAGAATCTGATTAAGAGTTTAAATTACAGAAAGCCTCCTAAAAACATGAAGACCCTTGGAGAAGCCAAGTTGGAAAATAGGTGGGTCAATAGTGCTTGAACATGGGTCCTTCCACACTGCCGGTCACTGGGTTCTGGCTGCCATGGTTAGATCCATGAGGTCTTTATACTCCACTTCCCCAGAGCACTCAACTGGTCAAGCGTCATGCTCTGAAGGTGTCAGGAAAATCTCAGGACACCTGAAGGATAGGGCTACCATGGTGATAAAAGGACATGAGAGAGGGGCAGGAGAGACGGCTCAGTGGTTAGGAGCACTGTCTGTTCTTCCAAAGGTCCTGAGTTCGATTCCCAGCAACCACATGGTGGCTCACGACCATCTACAATGAGATCTGGTGCCCTCTTCTGGCGTGCAAGCACACATGTGAGCAGAATATGTATAAATAATAAATAAATTAATTTTTTAAAAAAAGGACACGAGGGAATCTAGAGTTATACACACAGTATCTCCAACACCACGTATCAAATCATGCCATCAGGATATATGACCAGGGGATGCTAACAGGTGAAGATGGGGAAGAAACAGGAATGCGCATAAACATTTCTACATTGTTGCTTAATCCCAAACCATGGCCACGTGACTGTGGAAAACTACAGGAATGAGATAAGGCTGTATGTCAAAACAAGGCCAGAAAGACATGAAGGAACTTCGATAAAGGGGTCAAAGAGACTGTTTGCTCAAGTCCTGCTTGTATCGCTATGTCTAGTAGCTAGTTAAACACTATGTAGACAGCAATGAAAAGGATAAAAAAAAAAAAAAAAAACCCTCCAAGAATGAAACTAAAAGAAGCCTTAGTATTGTAAGATGAATGCTGAAGCCTTGCTGGCAGGACTCAAACCTTTGCAAGTAAGTAGCTGCTCGACACCTCGCAACTTCAAACAGCACATGGCAGTGCTGAGAAACCAGGATAGGAATTATGTCATATTAGACATCATGGCAGCTGTATATGTTAGTTCATAGATTGTCCTTAATAACATGCTTAACTGGAATGGATATTATATGTGAATGAGATTAAAAAAAAACATAGTTTCAGAAAGAATAGACTCTGCCTTCCATATAATTTAAAATGCCGCAATGTCTGGGCGCTTCAGAACTACCTGGATGCTTTCCAACAGTAAGTTTGAAAGCCACAAAAAAATCAAGAAGGAGAAAATATTTATAGCCACTTCTTGCTCGGTGATTTCCTTCAACCAGCCATCATGTCTACTTCAGAGATTCCTAAAGAGAGGCAAAGATGCTTCTGTGAAGGACAGCAAAGGATGTCCAAGAAAGATAAATGGCCCTTAAGGCAGGTCTCTTATGAGCTTTTATTCTATGTTCACATAAGTCTTGGAGCTTCTGGGTAGTGGAACATGGTGAAACAAATATTGGAAAAACAACTTCCCAGGTGACTTCTGTGAGAAAAGCACACCTTGGAAGCACTCTTAACTCAAGAGGTAATCTTTTCTATAGTTTACTCTTTTGTAGCCCTGAGCTTGTTATGGGTGAAGTCTGGAAAATTCCTGAGATGCTCTCAAGGTATTTTTCCCATTATCCTTGAAAATACTTGACTTTCCTTAAATGACACAAATCTATTAAAAATTATGACTTCCTTAGCCCCAACTTTAAAGTCTTTTCTCAAAAGCAAACATTTCAAGTCTTTCTGCTGCATATTTGTTTCAAGATGTCCAGCATACCATGCCAATGCCTGAACAAACTGTCATAAATTTGTCTCCATCTGATCAGTAGGTTGTCACTTTTAATTTAATACTTTTACAAGCCTCAGATTGGAGAAAAATACAGACAAATATCTTACCAGAATGTACCAAAACATAACTTATACTCCTCTTCTCAGTACAGTCCTTTTTGTCATGGACTATTTAATCACCTTACAGTCTGATCACAGTCTCCTCCATCCTCTCCTCCCATTTCTACCCTGATGCTCTCCTCCCTCCACCCATTCTCCCCTCTGATTCTTCACAGAGAAGGGAAATACCCCACCTTAGCACCTCAAGTACCATCAGCACTAAACACATCCTCTCCCACTGAGGCCAGACAAGGGAGCCCAGCCAGAAGATCCAAAGGAAGGCAACAGAGTTGCACAGAGCCCCTATTCCCATTGTTAGGGGACCCACATGATGACTAAGCTGCATACCTGCTACATATGTTTAGGGGGTCTGAGTCCATCCAACCTATGCATGCTCTTTGCTTGGTGGTTCAGTCTCTGAGTTCCTATAGGCCCATGCTAGTTTACCATGTAGATCTTCTTGTGGTGTCCTTGACTCCTCCAGATCCCTTTATATTTTCTCTCTCTCTTCCACAAAACTCCCCTAGCTCTGCCTATTATTTGGCTGTGCATCTCTGCATCTGTTTCCATCAGCTGCTGCATTAATCCTCTCAGAAGACAGTTAAAGTAAGCTCCTGTTTGTAAGTATACCAGAGTATCATTAATAGTGATAGGGGTAGGGTCTCTCCCATGGCATGGGTCTCAAATTGGGCCAGTCATTGATTTGCCATTCCCTCAATTTCTGCTCCGTCTTAATGCCCACATTTCTTGTAGGCAAGACAAATTTTGGATTGAAAGTTTTATGAGTGGGTTGGTGTTCCCCTCCCTCCACTAGAAGTCACACCAAGCTACAGGAGGTGGCAATTTCAGGCTCCTGTTTTGTCTCAGTTTTGTCACTCCCATAGACTCCCAAGAGCTTTCCCATCTCACAAATTCCCCAACACTGATACCAGTTCTCTCTCCCACACCCTTTCCTTACATCTACCCCCCCCCAGATCCCCTCCCCATGCCCTAACCCACCCAGTTCCCTTCTTCCATCTACATCAAATGTTTTTTTATTTCTTCTTCTGAGTGAGATTTAAGTATCCTCCATTTGGCTCACTTTGGCTTCTTAGGTTTGTAGCATTGTTATCTTGCACTTTATGGCTAAAATCCACTTATAAGTAAGTACATATCATACTTATCTTTCTAGGTCTGGGTTACCTCATTCAGGATGATATTTTTTACAGTCCCATCCATTTGCCTACAAATTGCATAATGTCTTTGTTTTTAATAGCTGAATAGTATTCTATTGTGCAAATGTATCACATTTCCTTATCCATTCTTAGGTTGAGGAATCTGTATGCTGTTTCCATTTTCTGGATGTTATTAATAAATCTGCTATGAATATAGTTGAAATGTTCTTGCTGTATCATAGAATAACTTTTGGGTATATGTTCAGTAGTTGTATCCTTGGGTCTTGAGGTATACCCAGTTTTCTTCAAAACTTCCAAATTGATTTCCAAAGTGGTTGTATAAGTTTGCACTCCCACCAGCAGTGGAGGAGTTTTCCTATTTTTCCACATCCTTGACAGCATATGCTGTCACTTGAGGTTTTGATCTTAATCATTCTGACAAGTGTAAGATGGTATCTCATAGTCATTTTGATTTGTATTTCTGTGACGACTGAGGACATTAAATATCTATTTAGGTGCTTCTTGGCTATTAGAGATTTCTCTGTTGAGAATTCTCTGTTTAGCTCTGTGTACCATTTTTAAATTGGGTTATTTGATCTGTTGGTATCTAATTTCTTGAGTTCTTTATGTGTTTTGGATATTAGTCCTCTGTTGGATGTAGGGCTTGTGAAGATCTTTCCCCATTTTATGGGTTGTCTTTTTGTTCTATTGACAATATCCTTTTTGCAGAAGCTTTTCAGCTTCAATAGATCCTATTTATTAATTGTCAGTCTTAGTAACTGAGCTGTTGGTATTCTGCTCAGGACGTTGTCTCCTGTGACAATGAGATTACGGCTATTGTCTGTTTTTCTTCCATTTTATTTAGTGTATCCAGTTTTATCTTGAGGTCTTTGATCCAGTTGGACTTGAGTTCTGTGCAGAGCGATGAGATATATTTGCATTCTTTTCCGTGCAGACATCCAGTTAGACCAGCACCATTTATTGAAAATGTGTTCTTATTTCCATTGTATTGTTTTGGCCTCTTTTTAGAAAACCAGGTGGCCATAGGTGTGTGGGTCTTCAATTCAATTCCATTGATCAACCTGTTGGTTTCTATGCCAGTATCAGTTTTTTATTACTATTGCTCCATAGTACAGCTTGAAATCAGGGATAGTGATGCTTCAGAAGTTCTTTTATTGTGTAGGATTGTTTTGGCTATTCTGGTTTTTTTTTTTTTTTCCATATTAAGTTGAGAATTGTTCTTCAAAGTTTGTGAAGAATTGTTTTGCATTCTGATGGGAATTGCATTGAATCTACAGATTGCATCTGGTAAGGTGGACATTTTTACTATGTTGAGCCTACTGACCCATGAGCATGGAACATCTTTCCATCTTCTGATAATCTTCTTCAGTTTCTTTCTTCAGAGACATAAAGTCCTTGTCATACAGGACTTTCACTTGTTTGACTAAAGTCACATCAAGATAGTTTATATTATTTATGGCTATTGTGAAGGATTCGTTTCACTAATTTCTTTTTTAGCCCATTTATGATTTGTATACAGATACAGGGTTACTGATTTTTTTTTTTTTTTTTTTTTTTTTTTTTTTTTTTTTTTTTTTTACTTAATTTGGTATCTAGCTACTATGGTAAAGGTGCTATGGTAGAATTGGGGGCCTCAGTTATGTATGTTATAATATCATCTGGGAATAGCGATACTTTGACTTCTTCTTTTCCAATCTGCCTCTCCTTGATCCCCCCCTTAGTTGTCTTACTGGTTTAGCCAGGACTTCAAGTACTATATTGAAGAGATACAGAAACAGTGAGCAATCTTGTTTTGTTCCTGATTTTAGTGGAATTGCTTTATGTTTCTCTCTATTTAATATTATGTTGGCTATAGACTTGGTGTATATTGCATTTATTGTGTTTAGGTATGCACCTTATATCCCAGATCTGTTCGAGACTGTTAACATAAAGGGGTGTTGTATTTTGTCGAAGGCTTTTTCAGCCCCTAATGATCATGTGGGGTTTTTTTTTCTTTAAGTTTATTTATATGGTGGATTATGTGGATGGCTTTTCATACGTTCAAAAACACCTACATCCCTGGGATGAAGCCTACTTGATCATTGTTGATGATGGTTTTTATGTTTTCTTGAATTTAGTTTTTGAGAATTTTATTGAATAGTTTGGTATCGATGTTCATAAGGAAGATTGGTCTGAAATACTCTTTCTTTGTTGAGTCTTTGTGTGGTTTAGATATCATGGTAACTGTGGCCTCATAGAATGAGTTTGGCAATGTTTCTTCTGTTTCTCTTTCATGGAATAGATTGAGGACTATTGGTATTATCTCTTCTTTGAAAGTCTGGTAGAATTCTATGCTGAAACCATCTATCTCTGAGCTTTTTTGATGAAAGCATTTTAGTTACTGATTTTATTTCCTTAGGGGTTATAGAACTTTTTAGCATGTTTGTCTAATCTTGATTTAACTTTAGAAAATGGAATCTATTAAAAAATCATCCATTTCATTTAGATTTTCCAATTTTGTGTAGTACAGCCTTTTGAAGTAAGATTGATTGATGCTAACTATTTCTCCAGGGTCTGTTGTAATGTACATTTCTGACTTTGTTAATTTGTATATTGTGTCTCTGTCTTTTAGTTATCTTGGCTGAGGGTTTGTTGATCTTGTTGATTTTCTCAAAAAACCAGCTCTTATTTTATTTGATTTTTTTTGTATTGCTCCCTTTCTTTACGATTTATTGATTTCTGTCCTGAGTTGATTATTTCTTTCCATCTGCTCCCCTTGAATGTGTTTACTTCTCTTTGTTCTAGAGCTTTTAGGTGTGCTGTTAAGTTGCCAGAATGAGATATCTCCAATTTCTATATGAAAGCCCTTAATGCTTTGAATTTTCTTTTTAGTACTGCTTTCATTGTATCCTATAAGTTTGGGTATGTTGTACCTTCATTTTTATTGCATTTTTAAAAGTCTTTAATTTATTTTTTTCCTGACAATTGGTCATTGAGTAGAAAGGTATTCAATTACTACAAGTTTGTAGACTTTCTGTTGAAGTCCAGCTTTAATCCATGGGAATCTGATAAAAATACAACGGTTTATTTTTATTTTTTTGGATTAGTTGAGGTTTGCTTTGTGACTGTCTATATGACCAATTTTGGAGAAAGTTATGTCAGAGGGTGAGAAGACTGTATATTCCTTTGTGTTTGAGTAAAAAGTTCTGCAGATATCTGTTAGGTACATTTGATTTCTGACATCAGTTAATTTAATTATTTCTCTGTTTATTTTTTGTCTCAATGACCTGTCTATTAGTGATATGAGATCTTGAACTCTCTCATTATTAATCTGTGGGTTTTGATGTGTGATTTAAGCTTTAGTAATGTTTCTTTTACAAATGTGAGTATCTTTGTGTTTAGGACATAGATGTTCAGAATTGAGATACCATCTTTGTGGACATTCCTCTAATGAGTATGAAGTGTCTTTCCTCATCTCTTTTTATTAGTTTTAGTTGAAACTATATTAATTGGATATTAGAATGGCTACCCCATCTTTGCTTCTTATGTCTGTTTGCTTGGGAAATCTTTTCCAGCCCTTTACTCTGAGGTAACATTTATCTTTGTTGACTTGCTGTGTTTCTTGTATGCAGCAAAATGATGGATCTTGTTTATGCATCCATTCTGTTAGTCTGCATCTTTTTATTGGGAAATTGATGTTCAGAGATAATTATTACCCATAATTGTTAGTTCTTGTTATTTTGATGTTGTTGGTGGTAGTGTGTGTGTGTGTGTGTGTGTGTGTGTGTGTGTGTGTGTTAAAACCAAATATTTTTGGAGAATGTGCTGCCTCAGTGTATCTCCTGCTGAATCAAGAAAATGTTGCTAGAGGCATACTTGTTTCTTTGTGATTTCTAATTAATTACAAAATTAATTAAATTAAAGACCAATATTCCTCGTTAACATAGATGTCAAAATTCTTGAGGAAATACTTGCTAATTGAATCCAAGAACACACCAAAATTATTCAATAATCAAGTAGGCTACATCAGAGAGATATAGGAATGACTACGTGGATACAAATCAATAAATATAATCCTACACATAAATAGACTGAAATACAAAAACATTATCTCAGTTTATGCAGAAAAGTCTTTGAGAAATCCGACATCTTTGCATGATAGAAATCCTGGGAGATTAGGGACACAAAGGATTTACCTCAGGATAATAAAGAAGATTTACAGAAATCCAACAACCAACATTAGTATAAGTAGAGAGAAACCCAAAACATTTCCACTGATATCAAGAAGAAAACAAGGTTGTCTATTCTCTCCATAGATATTTGAGATATTATTTGAAAATCTAGCTAGAGAAATAAGACAACCAAAGGAAGTCAAAGAGATTTTCCAATAGGAAAGAAGGAAAAAAGTATTTTATATGCACATGATACAGCAATACATATGAAAGGCTTTAAAAATCTCCCACAGAAAACTCCTACAGCTTATAAATGCTTTCAGCAAAGGAGCTGTGTTAGGAGCCATGCAGGTGGAACATCAAAAGAGCTCTAGAACTCATGGAACATGGCCCACCGGTTATCACACCCACAATGGGCATATCTTGGGGAGGCATTACCCAGAGAACTACGTGCTCTGAGGATTTCATGCTGTATTGGAGCATAGCTCTGCTTGATACCTTTGTGGTCCTCATAATCCTCTTAATATATAAATTGTGTGAGTTTTCTAAAGGGGGCTTCCAGCCCTTCACTGGGCAATATACGCCAGAACAATGCTTGAGCTCTTCCAGGCATTGCTGCTGGAGCAAATTAATGATTCAACCACCACCCTTGAAAAGAACCTGCAGATGTAGATTGCTAACAATGACCCTTAGAAAGAATGAGGAAAAAGAGATTGTTCAACAAGGCTAGGTAAAGATGTTTTTGCTGCTGGCTCTGACTTAGAAAGTCTTAGGGAAAATACATATTGTTTAGCAAAGTTAAGTAAAGAAGTTTTTGCTATTGTTGTGACAGAAAATCTAACAGAACAATTTGAAGTTAAGAAAAAGTACACTCTTAATAGTAAACCTAGGGACTTTTTGAGATTGATGAGCAAAGACAATACTTTAATTAGCACTAGCTGAAGTGACTATCTCACTGAAACTGGATTTTATTTTTTATACATATTTTTGCCCATAGTTTCCTGATATGATTTAATAAAAAATATTGAGTAGATGAGCAGCACCTTTAAGATTCCAAGTAGAAATGGCTAATTTTTTATATAGAAGTTTAGATTTGTGATTTTTTAAAGATCTTTATAAGATTACTTTTTACAGTAATTGATTCTTCATAACTTGCAGCCTGTGAGTAAAGAAAAGCTTGCTGAGGAATTACCTTGTTTGCTTATTCTCTGTTAATACATAACAAGTTACTTAGTTACAAATGTATGTGGGTTCCTGGAAGTACCTTGTTTTTTATGTTTGCTTCTCACCCATAATACATAAGCATTTGATCATGTGAAGGTATTGAGGACCATGTTTTTCTTACATATACTCATTGTAATAATTCGCTTAAAGATAAATAGAATGTAACCACATTGTGATTTTTGTACTGCTTGAAAGATCTTGTTGGAATATATACATAGTGGGAGAAATAATAAGGTTCTTGGAAACTTTTTCCATCCACAAAGATGTGTGTGTGTGTGTGTGTGTGTGTGTGTGTGTGTGTGTGTGTGTGTCTGTAAGATTGTTGGAACTCACTCTCCAGAGTTTGTTCCACCCACCAAAGTATATATACATATGTCCAATGACTGGTTGGGATCAACTAGCTCTTCTGAGTTTGTTCCATGCAACAGTGTGTGTGTGTGTGTGTGTGTGTGTGTGTGTGTGTGTGTGTGAAAGAGAGAGAGAGAGAGAGAGAGAGAGAGAGAGAGAGAGAGAGAGAGAGAGAGAGAGAGAGGAGAGAGGAGAGGAGGAGAGACGGAGAGAGAGAGAGAGAGAGAGGAGAGAGAGAGGAGAGGAGGAGAGAGAGAGAGAGAGAGAGAGTAAAGTAAGAGAAGCTTGAAAGAAGAAGCTCATTGAAAACCTTCCTACTGGAATCTGCCTTACTTCGTCATCAAGCACAAGTTGGGGGTGTGCGTTTCTTTCCTCTTTTTCTTTTCCTTTCTTTTTTAGACACTTGCAACCATCAGCTCTAGCCCCCACTTGCCACCATCAGTGGAAAGCATTGATGATAACAAACAGTCAGTTCTGGCTTGGAAGTCTGCAGGATTACCAGTCAGCCATGGAGTATAAACCCTGCCTCAGTTTTCCCAGTTGATGCCAAAGCTGGACTTCTATAGAGCTAGAAAATATTAATATTACAAAAATTGATAACCTTCTCATATACAAATAACAAATACACTGAGAAACAAATTAGGAAAACAATACCTTTCATAATAGATAAAAAAAAAAAAAAGAATAATAAAATAACTCTTGCCAAGGAAGTGGAAGGATGTATAACAAAAACTTAAAGACATTGAAGAGACTGAAGAAGCCAATCAGAAGATAAAAAGATTTCCAATGTTTATGGAAAAGCAATCTAAAGATTCAGTATAATCATCAGGACAATTTTTCAGAGAAATTGAAAAGACGATCTTCTGCTTCAAATAGGAACATTAAAAACTCCAGAACAGCTAAAACAATCCTGCATAATAAAAGAACTTCTGAAGGTATCAGTATCCTTGAAATCAAGATGCACTACAGTGCTAGCATAATAAAATATCATGTTATTAGTACTGTCACTAGAACAGGTTTGGAAAATCCAGTAAATCTTAGAAAGAGTTAGTTAAAGAAGTATGTATCTAGTCAAAATTTAGAATATCACAGAAAAGGCTAATATACAAAATATATAAAGAACTTTAAAAATTAAACTCCAACAAACCAAACCAAATATTCCAATTAAAATAATGGAATACAGAGCTAGACAGAGAATTCTCAACAGAGGAATCTCGAAAGGCCCAGAAGCACTAAAAGAAATGCTCAACACACTTAGTCATCAGAGAAATACACATCAAAATGGCTCTGAGATTCAATCTTACACATGTCAGAATGGCTAAGATCAAAGTCTCAAGTGACATCTCGTGCTGGTGAGGATGTGGTATAAGGTAGACACACCTTCATTGCTGGTCAGGGTGCAAAATTGTACAAACACTTTGGAAATCAATCTGGTGCTTTCTCGGAACATTGGGAATAGCCAGAATCTGGAAGCTACCTTGATGTCCCTCAACTAAAGAATAGGTACATTTAAAATTTTTTGACTGATATCCTTAATAGTACTCTATATTTAATATTCTGACATGTTTTACTTTTTTACTACAAACATTCATCGCTTGTGTGTATAAAAAATAAAAGAAACTGTGGTACATTCACACAATGGAATACTATTCAGCTGTTAAAAACCAAGGAAATCATGAAATTTGCAGGCAAGTGGATGGAACTCGAAAAGATCATCCTGTGAGAGGTATCCCAGACCCAGAAAGACACACGTGGTCTGTATTCACTTATAAGCAGATCTTAGCCATACAGTACAGGATAAACATACTACAATGCACAGACCCAAAGAAAGCAACAAGGAAGGCCCAAAGGAGGATGCTTAAATATCACCTAGAAGGTGAGATAGAATAGACAGCAATAGAGGGAACAAGGTAAGAAAGGGAGTGCAGAGAGAAATGAGGGTGCATATCAGACCTGGAAAGAACAGGGGCAGATGACAGAAGGCCTGCAGATGAAAAAGAAACTGTGGGCGGGTGCATCTCTGTGACAAGCTGAAGACCTAAGTCACGGTAGGCTTCTGGAAGGAGATGAGGGGGGCCTCACCTGAGACTCCTAGTAGCAGGGACCATGAAGAGTGAAAAGGATGCCCTCTAACTAAACACGTTTCTATTAGAGGAAGGGGAACACCAACCCACCTACAAAAACTTTGGACCAAAAAATAATCCTGCCTACAAGATATGCAGAGATAAAGATAGAACAGTTAGATCAGAGATTGAGGGAATGTCCAACCAGTGCCTGGCAGAACCCAAGACCCACCCCATGGAGGAGAGGCAATGTGACACTATTAATGACACTCTGCAATGTCATCGTACAGGAGCCTAGCAGAGTTGTCCTCTGAAGTTGTCACCACATAACATCAAAATAGATGCCGAAACTCACAGCCAAATATTAGGTGAAGAATAGGGAGTCTTGTGGAAAAGTGGAGGCAGGGTAGGAAAGAAAAGGAACTGGAGGTGACAGTAGTTCCACAAGAAGACAGAGTCAACTATCTAAGGCCCAGAGGGGCTTTTGGAGACTGAAGCACCAACTGAGGACCATGCATGGACTCAGCCAAGGACCATGTATAGACTGGATGTAGGCCCCCCTCACGGATGTAGCTGATGAGCAGCTCAGGCTTCATGTGGGTACTCTAGTAAGGGGACTGGGTCTGTCCCTGACATGGACACTGTTCCCTACTTTTTGATCACTTCTCCTTGGCAGGAGTGCCTTGCCAGGCCACAAGGGGAAAGGACAATCTCAGTCCTGGTGTGCCTTGATGAGTGGGGTGGGTGGGTGGGTGGGTGGGTAGGAACTCCCCTTTTCTGAGGAATAGGGGAAGTAGGAGGGGAAAAAGAGGAAGGGTAGGACTGAAGGAGAGGAGGGAGGGGGCTAAGACCAAGATGTAAAGTGAATAAATAAATAATTAAATAAAAAATAATATCAAAGAAAAATAATATCATATTGTGAGACAAAGCAATTGACCTTTAAGAACAAGAATTATAATGGTATCTGACATTTCTTCAGAAACATTGCTTCGTAGAACACAGTACTTCCTTGGAAAGTACAAGGTAAAGTTCTTTTTTAAAAAGTCTTTTAAGCCAGAGCAATTAGATAAGAGAAACTGTAAAGAAATCAAAATTTGAAAGAAATTAATTTTACCCTATTTGAAAATGACTCGCTTTAAAATATAGAAAATAAACCCCCAAGAGCTTCTCCCAAAAGATTGCTAAAACATTAAAAAAACAATTAATAAAATTACTTGGTAAAAAATCATGATATAAAAGCCAGATATTTTTTATTAGTTATAAACTATCCACAGATGAAAAACACAAATAATCTCACTCAGTGTGGACACCATTTTTTCTTTTTTTAGTTGTTATTTGAGGATTTAATTCAATGTTGATTTTTTTCCTTTTTATTTTCTCCCAGATGTAGCCCTTTCCCTATTCACCTACTGTAGTGTCCTTCAACATTGTGCCTTTAAAAACAGTTAAATGAAGGAAGTCCTCTATGTACTGTCAATATATATATTTAGTTATTTTATTTTTGTACATTACATTTATTATATATATGTATATATGTGTGTGTGTGTGTGTGTGTGTGTGTGTACCTATGCAAGAAGAACCGTGACACAATCAGGAATTACATAAATGTTACATTCTTAGTGTTCGAGCTATTTGTATTTGACAGCCTTGAAGAAGGCATCTTTCCTATCTTGGTGCATCTAAATTTCTGATTGTAAATCAGTCTCCGTCACATACTGATGTGTGGCCTTTTACGAGAGTTTGGTTGAACTAGCAGGGGCTACACCCTGAAGGATGCCTCTTCTTCCTGCATCTGTGTGTCGCCAATGCTTCCTTAGCTAAGAGGAGGTCAAATATGGGGCACCAGAGTTTGTGTGAAAGTAAGACCCCACTCTCCACTCAACTGTGGAGAATGTCCCGAATTTTAACTGAAGGGTGGTGCTATAGATGTCCCACTCAGGGCTGAGTACTCCGCAATCTCTCTTATCTACCCTTCCTCCACCTGTGGACTCTGTGTTAGTCCCTCATTTAATGTAAAATATAAGAATGATGAAGGTTAAATGGGCATAGTATCTTATTGGGAGCTGGTTTAATATTAGTCCCATTTAGAAAAAAAATAGGCGTAGGCTCTCCATGTAGGTCCTACGACCTGTCTAGTCATAAGTTCATGCCTCCAATAATGGTGTCAAATACAAGATTCAACTTGTGGAGTATGTGTCGAGTCTAATCAGAAAGCGGTTTGTTATTCCCACCACACTTGTGTCACTGGTACACCTCTAGGCATTTCTTGCCTGGTTGGTTGTTACTGTAGCTTTCACGGTTCACAGCTAGTTAACCCTGATGATTTCTTTACCTGCTCCTGTAGCAGGTGAAATACCTACGGAATTCTAAAAGGTAGCCAAGAGGAGTGAGGTTTCAAGGAACCCAGCCTGACTTCTCTGTGTTCTACAACTCAACTATATGGTTTCTTCTGCAATAGTATCTTGCTATTGAGTTCTAAGGGATATCCAAAACCACAGGCTTGTAATATTTGGAGGGTGAGTGGAAATACACTGTCCAATATTTATGAAGAAGATAACTCAAATATGACACTGAACTTTTCATTTATTGTGGTGTCTATATATATGCATACATATATGTGTGAAAGTATATATATATATATATGTTATGGGGAGTCTATAACAGTAGGATTCTATAGAACATTATTGAAGTATCTTTGATGCTGCTTATCTCCTCCTGTATTTCCTATATCTTCCCCTACCATACTCCAACTACATGCCAGTTAAAAATAATTAAAACTTACACAGATTTAAAGATGGCTTAGCAGGTAAGAACTCCTGCTGCTCTTGTAAAAAACCTGGGGGTTTCTTCCCAGCACTTACATTGGCTAGTTCATAGCAATCTCCAACTCCAGGTGATCTGACATTCTCATCTAGTTTCTCCTGGTGTCTTCACTTAGGTGCACATACCCACACACACAGTAACACACACACACACACACACACACACACACACACACACACACACATACATCTTTAAAAACTAAACAACTAATTAATTAATTAAATCTTAGGGAATGAAACAAACAAAAGACCTGCATATTAAAAAGTATAAATCATTGATAAAGGAAATTAAAGGAGACACAAATAATGGAGCTGAATTCTGTGTGCATACATTCAAAGAATTTATCTGTTTAAATATTCATAATAGCTTATTTTGAACATGCAGTGGCATTCCTATCATAGTATCAATGATACTTTTATGAAAAATTCCAAACAAGTCACAAAAATCTCTGATTCACAAATGGAACCTTAAGAGTAAGAAAAAAAATCTACAAGAGCCACACTTCTCTGTTTTCAAAACACATGAAAAAGACACAATAATCAAAACTGTATCTACTGAAATAAACACATAGGCCAATGGAAGGGAAGTGAGACCCAAAATCTCACTCCTTGAAAGTATTGTCTATTAGCCTCTGGCAATGGTACCAAGAAAAAAAAGAGGGGAGATGCAAAAGGAATCTCCTCAATGGGTAGTATTGCAAAAACTGTATGTGTGCATTAAGAGAATAAAATTATACCTTTATTTTATTTTGCAGTATATATAAAAATAAACTCCAAATAGATTGACATTTTAAAATAAGAACAGAAACTGTAAAACTTCTGGAAGCAAACATAAAAAAGGGCTTTATGACAATTTTTAAGGCAATGAGGTTTTTAAATACAATTGCCAAAGTATGAGAAATGAAAATAGAAAAAGTAGAATTAAGTCAACCCAAAGATTCTGGACCACATGGAAAACAATCACACAGGAAAAGCAAGCATATGATAGAGCCTACCTGCCATCAATACATATAAGTGGTTACTATTCAAAGCACGCATTAGAATCAATAGAAAGAAAACAAATAGCCTAGGTTTAAACTTGCAAAGAACCTGATAAGACATTTTTCAACAGAAGATACATAAAAGACTAACTGGGTTACCAAA
This sequence comes from Acomys russatus, assembly GCF_903995435.1. NCBI lineage: Eukaryota > Metazoa > Chordata > Mammalia > Rodentia > Muridae > Acomys > Acomys russatus. The sequence continues at coordinate 54,140,474 of NC_067151.1, forward strand.
AAGTTACTAAACATCTTCAGACATCAAGCAAACATCAACAAGCAAAGAATTTCAACATGAGCTCCAAATCATAAATCGCCTCCATTCTCCCTTCAGTGTCTCAAAGCTAATTTCATTTCATAAAAAAATTCTAGAAAATTAAAGGAACTATTAATTCTCCAGGCTTATTTAATTTTTTCCCACCAATTGCTAAGACACAGGGAGTTTACACAAGCCATGAGTCTTAGAGGACTGCCAATACAGATTTACAACGTGGGTGGCATAAAAATATGGCAGACCACTCACATTTCTAAGAAAGACAATAATTTTGGCTCTTTGGTGTCTATCCTAAATATGAAAGAACTATGCCAAAGTAAAGCTTTGAAACACAGCTCTTCCCTTCAACCCCTTTATCTACCCATCATTTCTTTCTTTTTTTCTTTTTTTATTAATTTACTCATATTACATCTCTATTGTTAGCCCTTCCCCTGTTTCCTCCCATTCTTCCCTCCCTCCCATTTCTCTCCTTCTCCCCTCCCCTATGTCTGTGACTGAAGGAGACCTCCTCCCCCTATATATGCTCTTAGAATATCAAGTCTTTTCTTGGTAATTTGCTATCCTTCCTCTGAGTGCCATCAGGTCTCCCCATCCAGGAGACATGGTCAGAAAAGGGGCACCAGAGTTCATGTGAGAGTCAGGTCTCACTCTCCACTCCACGGTGGAGAATATCCTGTTCGTCGGCTAGGTCTTGGTAGGGGTTCGAAGCTTACTGCCTATATTCTCCTTGGCTGATGCCTTAGTTTGAGGAGGACCCCAGGATCCAGATCTGCCTGTCATAAAGTTCTTCTTGTAGGTTTCCAGGACCCTGTGGGTCCTACTATTTCCCCTTCCTTCCATGCTACTCTTGCCTAAAGTCTCAATTGGATGTCCTCTCCTCTGACCCACTTTCTTGGTAAGTAAAGATTTTCATGGTACGTATCCCTTAGACTAGTGTTTTGATATAAGTGAGTATATACCGTTTGTCTCTTTTTGCTTCTGGGTGAACTCACTCATTATGATAATTTCTAGATCAATCCATTTGTCCACAAATTTCGGGAATTCCTCATTTTTAATAGCTGAGTAGTATTCCATCGTGTAAATATACCACAGTTTCTTAGTCCATTCTTCTACTGAGGGACACTTAGGCTGTGTCCATGTTCTGGTTATTATATCTACCCATCATTTCTTCTCTCTCTCTCTCTCTCTCTCCCCCTCTCTCTCTCTCTCTCTGTCTCTCTCTCTTTTCTCCTACACATACTCAATGTCCAGAGACATAGCCTAACACCATCTTCAAAAGATGGTTTGGATAGGTGGAGAAGGAATCTAACACCAATAGGAACCAAGGTGATAGCTCCAAGTCCTACACGTGAGTCCACATTGAAAAAAAATTGACAGGGCCAGTTTGAATTCGCCATATTTAGATGTCTATCACAGAGTTTTAAAAAATCCAACAAACAGCTTGTGGAAAATTGCAACTATACACAAAGGAGTCAGAAGGGGCAGTGGGACACATCAAAGTTGGGAATGTGAAACATGGTGCAGATGTGGTATTTAGGAAGGTAACCAAAGAGAAAAAAAAATAGGAAGGGAGAACCAAAATATTTGGTCCTAGAAATGGGAAAGCAGTTTGGAATGCACACTGTCATAAGACCACCTAGCAAAGTCACCAGGTCCCCTGAGGGACAGGGATGGCATGGTTTCTATGTGGAAGGAGTTATATTTACTTGGATATTTATCTGAGTCTGAAAGACTCTGAGTAGGGGACTGGAGAAAACGTGAGGTGCCAGGACTGTGTGGCATGCAGGAAATGGGAGCTGTTTTGGTGAACAGAAGGAGGTGGGGGTACACTTCCTTTTATGAGGTGCAGAAGAATGAGCCTGGGGTACCTTCAAGAATGGCAGCTTTTTTTAAAGATGAATAAACATACAAATAAGTAAATGGAACAATCTGTTGAGTCTAAGCCTTTCTTTGTAGGCCATCTGGTTCATATCAATTAGCACACACTTGCTTTATTTGATCTTTTATTAGGCAAGCTGGCAAAAGGCTCCTAATGCAGCTATAATGTGAAACGGTTATGGAACATATAGAAACTGTATTCCCTGCAGAACTCAAAAAAGAAAAATTATAACACATGCTTGCAAATAGAAACATTAATTAACACAGCTCTCTCTCTCTCTCTCTCTCTCTCTCTCTCTCTCTCTTGTGGTGTGTGGTGTGTGGTGTGTGGCGTGTATGTGTGTGTTTGTGTGTGTGTATACCTGTACAAAGATAAGTAGCACATTTAGTAAGTCTATAAGTATCTGGAATATGATATATACATATATATTTGTGTTTATATAAATATATGTGTATCTGTACATTGACTGAGAACATCCAAAATGGTGGAAAATTCATGAGAATAGTGATTATTTCTTAAAAGCATATGCCATAGGTTATACATAAATGCTCTCAAACGCTCAAAATAGAATAGGTCAAGTTTCAAGGGTATTTTCTATGGTGAATAGAAAAAAAATTCTATCTATCCTATATTTTAAAATCCTTTATTTGAAGTGATTACCTTCCATGTAGCAGGTATATACTTCCTACTGTTTTTCATTAGTAATTGTTCCATATTTAGAGTTTCTTCCAGTTTTTCTTAACTGTTTTCTTAATCACAAATAATTTTCACGTAATTTTAACTTTGTTTTAAAAAATGGCCTTTTCAACCCTCCCCTCTTTTTTTTTTTTTTTAAGGATTTGTATGTAATGAGTGATTGGACTTTCAGATTATTTGGGTGCTTTCCTCCGAGCGCACCCAAATAATGCTTCCAAGTGTAGCCAAAGTAAAAGCTCGGTTAGCACAGCAACTGGCCTTGGTTTGTACTCCAATCATACACTTTTACATGTCAAGAATTGGAGAAGTATTTCCTTAGTGAATGGACAGACGTGCTGGTTATAACGTAGCATATTGTGTTAAGGAGAGTTCAGGGTGATTTTATAAGTTGGAAGTTTGCCTCACACACTTAAAAAATGAGATCAGAACATAACACATCATCATTTGCTCAGAGTTGGGTTATTTCCTATATTGATTGAGAATTAGTAATGGAATTATCTAATGTCAAAGCACTGGGATATAATAAAATACATTACCATTACCATTCTATTGAATATGACTTAAAATTCTTTTTTTTTTAATTTCAGAAATAAACTCAGAATTCAAGTTTTTCAGGATAACTGTTAAGAGAACTAATGATCATATATAATCTAATGTATCAAATATATGTTACAAGATACTGAGCTCAATTTGTTCAGCTTGTCTAATAGGTTCAGGAAATGTGTCATCATTCTTGGAAATGTTCAGACCCCTCTCATTTCATCGTACCTTCCAGTTAATGGGGAGGAAGCTGGGTGTACTCTGAAGTTCCAACATCAGGGTATTATTTCACCGTACACACAGTCTGACACACAGTGTGGTCTCCAGATTAACATTTCAACATCCAAGAAGATCTAATTTGTGTAATTTATACTTTCTTCTCCACACCTGTCCTTAAACCTTACTACTCTACTGTGATTTTGGATAAATGTGGACAGTAACCTATCATCAGAGCAAACTTGACTTGAAGCTTTTATCAAAATGGATTTCTATGAGGATATTTTGTAAGGATTATTTTTAAAAAGTAAGCCGTAGCCTCAGCTATTTCCAAATATTTGCTTTTAACCCCAATAAAATACACATATATTTGTTAATATAGACTCATAATGATTGCTTATTTCTCTTTAAAATAGGAAACCTGAGAGAAAGATTCTTTAACAAATATGCCAGGTTGGCAGCAAAGCCAGCTTTGTCCAGGCTTTGTTTTATCACTTTTCTCCTCTAGTATGTGATACAGGACATGGAAATTAATTCACCTAAAATTTTCAAAACTTCCACGATGCCAATGCACTGACTGGAAACTCGTGATTTTCGAATGAAAGAGCTTTTGAGCTTAGGAATGAATGAACAGGAAAAGTGCAGCTGTGTTTAGAAAGAGGCTTTAGAATAGTCCAAAGCAGAATTTATTAGGTTATTCCCCCTTAATGAGTCCCATATAATATGCTCTCAGTTAATAAACCAAAAACATCTTCACAGCTGTCAAGCTGGCTGATTCTGACTTAGAATGATGCTAAACACCGAGTCTGAATCAAGTAGGCAGACATGACCCACGTTCTAGGAGAAAAGTTTCATAAATTGTATGGTACACAGTTGTAGTAAATACATTTGTTGCCATGGGATGCCAGTTTTCCCCAGCAAAACAACATTTACAACTCTCAGCTGAGTGCCTCTTGGGACCATAGGGTAACCTGAGTGGAGACTTTCAAAGCTAAAGCATTTGGCCTCTTCATCTTGCCAACCATTTCACACAAGGTAATTCTGTTCCTGTCCTTGGTGGCCCTAGTATGTAGTAACTGACCAATAAAATTTCCATTTGGGGGCAACTGGCAGAGGACCTGCAGTTACACTTAGAGTCTTGGTAAGCCATCGTTCAGGGGATGCGCTGTTGTACCATTCTGCCCTCGCCATGGAGCATTGATTGAACTGCCACTCTTCCCAATGAAAATTGAGACTTGCTAAAAATCGCCCAAGAGCAGATGCAGGTCTTAGTTAAGAAATATGCATTAGGTAGAGAGATGTACACCACCAGCTAAGAAAACTGGCCTGCTATTCTTCCAACAGCTCCTTTCTTTCTTTCTTTCTTTCTTTCTTTCTTTCTTTCTTTCTTTCTTTCTTTCTTTCTTTCTTACCAAATTGCTCTTGCATGTTGTAATTTGTAATTCTTCTTTGGGTTACCTTCTAGCCTCAAAATTCTACACTACATTATTAAACTATCTTTAGTTGACTACATTACTTTTCTCTCTTTCTAAATATATTTATTGGGTGTGTATGCTATGATATGTGTGTGGCAATCAGACACACCTTGTGAAAGGGTGTTCTCTCCTTCCACTGTGTGAGTCTCAGAGATCTAACTCAGAGCTCATGGCTTGGCTTCAAACACAGTAAACCTTAACAGGTAAGACACTTGGCTCACTATCTTCTCTATACCTGAGAGATCCTATTCCCTTACACAAATAGCTTAGGTCTTGTTCATGTTCCTTGGCCAATATGCTTTATATTGTGGTCTGCTTTGCTGTGACTTTGATATTTAGCATATAAAATTCCCACACTATTGTTTGCAGTATGGCTTTCCTTTATTAGTAGGAGTTCTCTTTTATTCAACTCATCAGTTTGGACTCACACAGACTCTCAGCAAAATAAGGTATTTACACATTTATTGATTTAAAAATTATTTGAGGTGTAGCATGTAAGATTTGAGAAATTAAAAAAAAATGTTTAAAAGTGTAATATCTGTATTTTATACCCTTAAAAATAATTTGAAACAAATGAAATTCAAATAGAATTTAGGAGATTCTTCAATATTCTTGGTGGTTAAGGCCGCAATAAATTATAGATGTGTATCTGATATACATATAAATACCTATGGAGAAAATGTATAAAATTATAAGGATCTAGTTTGTGCACATATCAGCACTAGGAACAGATATAACCTTAACTTTGACTTGCATACAGTTCTCATTAATGTTCATCACACAAATGTCTTTAAAATGTTCCTATTCCTTTGGTGATGAGGCTGACATTTTCTAAGAGTTTGATTTTACCCATGAGAAGGTTAAGATCACATTTCTTGTAAAACAAAGAAAGCTAATGAGTGCAAAATCATTGTTATACTGCATAAATATGCCATCAATTTGATAATATAATTTGAATAACCCTTACTTTCTAAAGCAAAGTAATGCTAAAACATGAATATATTTAATAAAGGTTATAGAAAAAGGTACCAAATTATTTGTCATCTTAGGCCTGGTTGCTTAAATTTCACATCATATACATATGTATGGAAATCTTCAGTATTATAAATAATGATAAATTGGGTGGTTTTTAAAGCAGCTTATTTTGAGCACGGCACCCCCTGAGGAAAATATTTTAACTTTGCTATTCACCAGGGAGGAAATTGTATGACAGAAACACAGTTACTTCTGAATGAAATACATATGACTTGAAAGGAGTGTTTGCAGACATGACATCCAAGGCTGGTCTACTTAAAAGAGACAGAAGATTAAATTAACCTTTTCCCTAAAATTGGATGCCTGAATTTAACACTTCAATTAAGTCTAAACATGAGAGAAAATGGTTAAAATCAATTTGGTTGCATATTAAGGTATAAATAACTTTATGATAATTACATAAAGGAATGTTTTATTTAGTTCACTGAGGCCCAACACAAGGCATTAAGTATATTTTAATGGAGAGTGCCATAATCACTTTTAAAAAATATTTTATTTATGTATAGGTGCACATAAATTCCACATGGGTGGTTTGCAGAGGCCAGAAGAGGGTCAGATTCTTTGGAGTATGGGTTGGAGGTGTTACAAGCAGTTGTGGGCTGCTGCCCATAGATGCTAAGAACTGAGCAAGGGTCCTCTTGCGAGATCAGCAAGCATTCTCAGCCACTAGCCACCTTTCCAGGCCCCAATAATGTTTTTAAAAAAACAAATTGATGCCATGGCAATTAAATGATTGGTTCATGAAAGAAAGTAACAGAAAATAGAAAGGCAGCTTTAAGATTTAATAATTTTATCAATGCTAATTACCTGATGTGGACTTATTCTATCATTGTGGTCACGAAATGAAAGGTCCTTGCAACTTGGGAGACACATGCTAAAGTTTTATAGGTAAGAAGACATCATATCTACCCCTTAAAGTTTTAAAAAGCAGCTTCTGTGCACACAGAGTGATGGGAGAGAAATGTAGCATGCCTGAGAAAGCAGGAATATTTGGAGACTTTGGGGTCAAGGATATACACAAATTCTTTGTAATTTTTCAAGTTCTTTGGAACATTCTGAAAAGCTGTCAAGTGAGAAAAAAAAAATAAAGAGATCTAGGTCAGCAACATGAATTGGGTAGGAACTGGCACTGTGAAAGCATGAACCAGTCATGGTAAAAAAAATATGCATAAGTATCTTTTAGCAGAAACATGAGGAAATATGCCAGAGTTTTAAATGTCTCATTTTTTCAAGTCAGCAACTTCACTTTGGGCATCCATCTCACATAAACAGGCACATCCATACATAAATAACTATTATAATATTGTTTTGTATTACAAAAGCAATTTCCATTTTTCTATAGAAAAAGTCATCCTAAGAGTAAGAAGAGGCAGAATTGAGATACATGAATTTAAGTATGTTATATAATGTGAAAAATTCAAATAATGTTAGGTTAAATGCCATTTATTCAATAAACTTTTATGTTAAATTATTTTTAATAATAAAATGTCAGACTGAGGTAAGAAATGCCTAATATCAAGTCTGGGTTGGTATCCCACCAAATGGACCCCTGGGAAGGGCAAAAAGAGACAAAGAAGTAAGGATGGCAATGCCAGGTGCAGATGTGTCTGGTTTAGAAACAATCTACATATTTAGCTCAAAACAACTAGTGGGAAGAGACTGTAGATCAAGGGTGTGGTCTGATATTGACGTTATTATATTTTATTACATGAAGGAAATCCGTTCCCACTATTTTTGACAATACATTTCTATATGACACTACATTAACTGTAAGACAACCAAAACCTTGGATCAAAGGCTGTAAGATGAAAGCAAGTTATAAAAAGTAATGTAAGAAAATATCACTAAGAACAGATTTTTAAAAATGATACCTGCTCAAGATAATTTTCTCACTGCCATCCCATTAACCTAATGCTTCTCTAGGTCTTGGTAGAGTCCTGAAGTTCTTTAGCAGTTCTGCTTGTGACAATTTAAAATTATTTAGATGGCTATGCTTTCATAACTGGATGATTCCAAAAGACTGCATAGAATTACTCTACATACCATTTAACCATGTTCAGAAGCAGTGAGGATATTTTTAAGTCAAAAATCTTTAATGAATCAAATAGCAGCAAATTTCATATAGTAATTGCACAAATAATATTTTAATGCATTATATTTTGAGTTGGCCGTACAAACTATCAACAAAAACAAAAGTGCTTCAAATAATGTGAAATAGTTTTGTGGTCTATGTTTATATCACACTAGCTACTAACAGCTCCAGTTTTAGTTGAGACAAAAAGAAACAGTTACACTATGACACTGTTAAACAATGAGAGTTAGGGGTTCTTGTCAGGGACGAACAAGACAAAGTCAACCACCCTGCCCCCCACCAATGTCTAGACTTTTCGCAAGAAGAAAAAGCGAATCTAAAGTTTAAACAAAAGACATTATTTATAAATCACTGTTTTGTAACATATTCAAATACATTCAAATCAATTCACAAGAAAAACAAATTCCCAAAACAGTTTGAATATTACTTGAAATATAGAAACATTTTAGTAAAATAAACAAGCTAATTCCCTCAATTCTTATAATCTTTCCAGTTCAAGTTAAGACAGACAATTCCTCTTGGAGTGTAACAGTGATGGGGAATCACATGTCACGACTCCTTCATATCTGAAATGTGTGCAACTCTTCTTAAGGCTTATGCTTAATGCTGTCCATATCAACAAACAAAAGGCATGAAAATAGATTTTGATTTTAAGGTGGATTAAATAATTTATTTTATCCAAAATATTTCACTAATACATCTATCATTTATTTGTTTGTATTTTGTCAGAAGCCAGAGTTCACTATGCATACATACTTGTCCAGATTTTTCTTCAAAAATGCTTACTGTTCTATTATCTGGCATTTTGACAACACAAGCACACTTAAAAATAAGCTGATTTTTATAAATGTATAATTTTGATTTTATTTCTCAACGAGCCTGCATAACTATTACTGATCTATCTCTCTTTAAAACTTTAAACAATATGTCATACAGTCTTGTTTAATCTGTGATAATACTATTGAAAATTATTTAAGAACAAGATGGCTTTCTTTCTTACAGGGAAGGGAATGTAAGATACTACATACATTAGACCGGTGAACATAACAGGAGTCAGCGTGCACACCATGTTTTCATCAGGATTATCTGAAGTGTTTAGAGTTACAGAGTTACAGTGCCTGAAGAGCACATTATGTATATTATGTACTATGCTTATTTTTCATTGATTCCTAAAGCACTATGCTCAATAAACATACATCTATCTATCTATCTCATGGTTTGAGCGCAGACATTACAGGGTCATGCTGCCATTCAAAAGTAAGGTGCTATATTTTATTATAATCAAGTGGCATCCAAAATGCAATATATTGCTATGAAAATGCAACATTTTCACAGATCAGCAATTATGAATTGCATTGATCACAATGAAATGGTATTGTATTTCATACAAATGGAAATGGTTTATCATAAATATATAGACCAGTATATAACGTTGAAGAACAAGAAGCAAAAAGGAAATAATGCTCTTGCGTAAAGGTCAATGCGCTTGGCTGCTGTTGGAATGACAGGCTTGGCAGGCGGAGGCTTCTTGTTGTTCTTAGCCTGTGATTTCCCAAGTCCATTGTTGACTTCAATGGGTTTCCCATAGCAGTCATAATTGGATAATTCAAAATCTCTTGGTAAGCTTCCAACAATGCTGAAGTCATTGGATCTCAAATCAGACTTGGAAGTACAAACTTTTTTGCATCTGGTCTCACCAACCTGAGCATAAAAATGAAATGCGATGAAATAGAATTTTTAGAGCTATAAGTACTACATCTCTTCAAAAAAATACTTTAAATTGAATTTACAAATTAACAGTAATGATTGTCAACTGATTAATCCACCAGATCAATTGAACATTTAAGAAGGCTCTGATAGTTTGCTCAAATAACAAGGCTCATTCCATTAAGTGGAGTTTTGTTTCTGTTTTTGTTTTTGTTTTGTTTTGTTTTGTTTTTGTTAATTTGTACTAAGAAATAAAGTAGGACATGACATTAATTTAAGTTGCTATTGGAATTATAAGACTTTTCTTAGTTTACATACTAAAATTTTTTTAAAAAATCTTCCTTAGCCCAATGTATGATGAGTGTATAGAAAATTTTACTCTAACTGCGAATGCAGAAACGTCATCATTGCTCATCATGTTTCTGAATAGAATTTGTGTCCTGCAGTAAGACTGTCAGCCACAAATATTCCTGATTAATTAAATATCTCAGCACTAAGGAAAGAATAACTTCAATATTGCAAGAATCACATGGTAAAGAATGCCCAGAAGCAGCCACCTTCCCACACTTTAATCCACTGGAAACTCTCTGTGACATTTTTTGCTGAGTTCCCCATGTTCAAAACAAGTGGCATGGAGCACGTACGCCACAAGTGTGCTAGAAAGGGCACTCATGAGCATACACCTGAAGAAGGAGTAACATTGCGTTCCCTCCTAGGGAGGAGCCTCCAAGTTCTTCCAACAAGTCATGTCTTACTCACTACTTGGTGGGTCACTTTTTGTTCCATTCATGAGAGATATTATGCAAACTTTCTTTGTTGTTTTGAAGTCATTATTAAATAAAACGCATACAGGGCAGGATAAAAGGTTTTATAATCAGCTGTCATCTTCAGCAGTTATAATTCCATAAGTAAGGACAGGAACCACCTAAGTAAGCTAGGACTCCTACTCAACACATTCCTCATTTGGCTGTTCAAGCCCGAAATTTGTCAGTTTTCCACTGTTCCTTTCCACTCGTTTCATTTAATCGTGTTGCATACACTGTCACCTCTACAAATGCCAATAACAGAAACAAAGCAGTGTAATGACAGTGCTGCCAGAGACAACAACAAAACCAACAAAACTGTAATATATCTTAATTTACTCTCTAAAAAATTTTGTTTGTGGTTCCTGTAAATGCAAATAATTTTGCATAGAGTTTCTAGAACTAAAGGTAAGATGTCTTCTATGGATGATAAGAAACGATATTCAGAGGGAAGAATATGGATAGATTTTACCGAATCTAAATCAATGCTAATTTTTTTCAATGCTAATTTTTAAAGCACATTTTACCACAATGAAATAGCTCCTGTGATCAAACATCAGCTTTTGCTTATTAAATCATTAAAAATTGTGAGCATGGGGGCTGCTTTGTCTTTTACTCATAAAATCATTGTGTATGACCGGGGTGAAGAATTGGCAAAAGGTGAGTAGTAACAACAGAAGGTGCCAAGCTGCTTTTGTGAATGAAATGTAAACCATGTAAATAAGAAGTTACATTAGTTACCAAAATACTGAAAACTGGCTAACATGATGCCATAATTCTACATGAGGATCAGTTATATTTTCTAAAACCTCCTCTACTGAGATCTTGATTATATTTTTGTGTTTTCAGTCATACACTTCCTTGGCAAGCACACCATTATTTTTTAATTGGCCTCTAGGCTTTCTGTAATTCAAATCTTATTATGCATCTGTTAGGAGACAGTTGCCTGAGTACAGCCACCTCAGGAACAATCTCCATCTTGTTGGCAAGGTCAAAATGAGTTCACGTTCCCAAGTCCTTGAACAATGCTTGCCCTGCTTCTTCGGGTGTTTCATGTTAACCAGTGAAGAGGGGAGTTCCCTAGTATCTAAACTCCACAAACCAGTTGTACTTGTGTTGCCTGTCCTGACTGAATTGACTACATGCAGCTTGCCCTCTTATCATTCTGAATTCCAGGCCAGAAATCCAGGAGGGGCCCTGACTGCAAAAGCCGAGTCAAACCAGGTGACCTGGATAAGGCCCAATCACCAACGCTTCCTTCCTTGCTCAACTCCTTCCGTCAAAATATGATTGGACAGTGCTACAGACAGCTCTGATCCCCTTGGTTTGGGGTCACATGCTTTTAAAATGCTGTACAATTTCTCTTCGGGGTTTCAGTTCAGCCCCTGAGTCTGCTCTGGACCCTGATAGATCAGTAGTGTGCTAAGTATAATAACATAGCCGATGGGTAGTTCAGGCTTCATGTGGATCCCCTAATAAGGTGAGCAGAGGCCTGTCTCTGACATTGATTCTGTTACCTGCTTTTTGATCACTTCCCAGGACTGCCAGTAGGCCACAGGGGAAGAGGATACAATTAGTCCTGATGTGACTTGATGCACTGTCCTGGGTTGGTATGGGGGGGTGGCTCCCCTTTCTGAGAAGTAAGGGGGAGGGGAGGGGAAAGAGGGAGGGAGGGTAGGACTGGGAGGAGATGAGGGAGGAGGCTATGACTGGGATGTAAAGTGAATGAGTATACGGACAATTTTTAAAATTTTTATTATAACTCATTCAGATTACATCCCAATTGTAATTCTCTCACTTGTATCTTTCCATTCCCACCCACCCCCTCTTCCATCCTTATTCCCCCCAAAAAATATTTTGTCAGAGGCTTAAATGCTTATTAAGATGAACATTCAAAGACACAGTCAGTTCCCTAGTCTGTGCTATTATCCATGATTGGTCAGTTTTTGCTGCCTAATTCAATAAAGATCTTGCTTTGCTGGACACTTGTAACTGTGGGTTGTTTTAAATGTTTTGGATACAAACACTTCTATCGATATTTATACTAAAAATTAGTGACATAACACCCGAATGAAATTACTTGGAAATTTGTTGTGTTGAAATCTTGAAAAGCAAAATACATAGAAAAATGTGGATTATGAATCTAAAGCTCTAATTGCATACGCATTTTTTCATAGAACTATTAGATTCAAAAATAATTATTCTTTTTCTCTTTTCATTTAATTTCATGTGTTAATATGTATCAATTTTGTGAACTTAAAAAGTTATAGATTACTATAAATTGGGTGGGTATACTAATAGTAAGTTATTTTGGACCTCGTGTTATAAGCAGAGGAATGACAATGGAGTGACAGGAGGCTCAACTTAGATAGAGGGACAGCAACAGCAGCAGGAGGTTCAGCACTGACAGAGAGATGACAAGAGAATGGTAGGTGACTGCAGTTACAAACTGATATGTGAAAAATCTCCCCACAATGCAGGAGTCCCCAAGATTCCTCTTAGCACTTCCAGAAATGAGAAATACATGCATGCTGCAGGAGCGAAGGAGCTCTTTAGTCTGACAGAAATCTCAGTGTGCTGAAGCCTGCCCTCCACTCTGCTCAGTGCCAGCAGCTTCCGAGGCTTTGGAAGCAACAGAGACCAAAGTCAGATGCTGGGGAAGGGAACTACAATTTAACTAAAAATGGCTTTCCTGGTGCATGATAAAAGTTTGGAAAGTGTCTGGTGTCTTAAGCCTCTGATCATAGATAATGCTGGAAGCCTCACTAGAAAACACAGACCAATGGGCTCAGAAATAAAAGGTGGAAAAAAAAAAGAAAGAAAGAAAAAAGGGAAAAGAAAAGCAAAAAAAAGCAGGGCAGTGCGTTGATGAGCATCTGTAATCATTAGAGTCAGATGTGGTGCAGAAATTGTAAAGAGTCTGAGTGTCTGAAAAACACCATGGGCCTCAGCTTCAAGGAGGAGAGAGCAGACTTGGTCCTCTTTTCCTCCCACTCAGTCCCATGAACACCCTACGCTATGTACCCAGAAGACTAGAAGAAGCTGCAGCAGGAAGCAATGCAAAGAACAGTGAAGAGGAAAGGACAGGACAATATACTTAAGGAAGTACTAATGGGGGAAGAGGAAGGAAGAAGGGACAGGAGGAACAGAAGAAGAGGAGAAGGAAGAGACGAGTATCCAGACTACTATAAGGTGCAGGGCAGGGGCCAGGCCTTGGGCCTCTAAACCCATAGAGCCACACAGTGATGCATTCTTTCATGGTCTTTTGCCTTTCATGGTCATGTTTCTGAAATGGAGCGTAAGATGGTGGCGTCTATAAATACCTACAGGTACAGACAAAAAAAAAAAATCACAAGGGAGCCTACTTGGTCTAAACAAAGGACAAAGAAAAACAACCCAACAATGCAAAAATATGTTGAGCTGGTGACCTATTGGCTATTCGATCTAAATATCACACACACACACACACACACACACACACACACACACACACACACACACTGGGTGGACTGGGCCCCCATATTTCAAGGCTGTAATAAGAAGGCCCACGTCCCCACAGAAAGGCCTTCTGTGTGAGAAGGTGTGAAACAAGGCCGATGACAACCAGGACACTCGTCTCTGAATAACCGAGGGCTACCTGTTCAGATTCTGACTAGGTAGGGAGCACACACTTCCATGGGACAAAAACTCCTCCTCCACACTGGGGTGACATCTTAGAAGCTTGCAGAGAATGGAAGCCAATCAGTCATAGGGTTCCCATGTGCTATGTCTATGCAGAATAGAGAACTGAGCCCTACCTCTCTACTCAGTAGGAGAAAAGAGCCCTCTCTTCCTCATGTGGACCATGAATTCTACTTCCCCTGGGCAGCATTGCATCAGTCCCCTCCTTGCATGACAGCACATGCAAAGCCACTAAAACACAGTTCTAAGCATCATTCACAGTCTCATAACATGAAAATGCCTAGGATTTGGCAGCCATTCTAGAAAATATCTCAAATTGAATGAAAAACATGAAAAATGTCAACTCCAAGATGTCAAACCTTAAAAAAATGAGATTACTGAAGTATTTATGATAAAAAAAAACCACTTCAGAGGGCTATTACCAATATGCTTGTAAAAGTGAAAACCTAGATGACCTCAGTAAGAAATACAAACTACCACGAGAAAACACGTACATACTTACCGAGTAGAAGTTTGAATCTGAAAAGTGAGTAGCAAGTCATAAAATAGAAAAATGCAAGAGCAGAGGAAAGAAGATAGTATTTCCCAAGTTTAAAAGAAGCAATATTACTGAAGTCTAGGCATTGGTTTCATTACATTTAGGAAAAAGAACTGGAATATTTATTTCCAATGGAAAGCCATAGAGGAAGAAAGAAGTGCCATCATACTGTTAGCCTACAATCCTATAATCAAAGAGAACAGTCACCAGGAATAAAGAAAACAAAGTACCCTCAGATGGCAGAAAGCAGAGTTCACAAGCATACCATTCGAAAGAGTGACTAAAGTAATTCTGTAACAAAAAGAAAATGATAAAGCATAAACTTGGAACACTGGGGTATAAGAAAGACTTAAGTAAACACATACACACATACATGGGAAACTAACATTTTCTCATATCACACAAACTAGAAGGTGATGTCACTGTAGATCATAGTAAGTTGTAGCTTGTTAATATAATATCTACAGCAGCCATTAAAGTAATAAATAAAGGGATATACATAAAATATAGAAAGTTCAAAACAGAATTCTATAACTTCTTAAGTGTGAATGTGGTAAAAAGAAAACAACAAAAAATCATAACAAGAAATAAAAACAAATGAATATTAAGGTCTCAAAGTATCAGTTATGAAAATACTACAGCTGCTCAATACAACCAAGCAAAGCACAAGTGGCAGAGTAGACTTTATACATTAGTTCTGCTGTCTCTATAAGGCTGTCAAATACAAATAGCCAAAACACTAAGAAGGTAACATTTATATAATTCCTGATTGTTTTATGGTTCCTCTTGCTATATGTAGTTCAATGTATATACATGTAATAATATAAACATGTATGTAAAAAATAAAAATATGATTTATGCTTGTTATAGCATTTAAATGAATAATAAATATTTTTAAATATGAAAAAAAGAAAACTTGTTTCACATGTGTTATAGATATGATTGATGGAGAAGAAGAGGGAGGTACAGCAAATGATGCCTTAAGTCGTGACATTCTGCACAAAGGAAGCACTTCCCCATCAGGAGCATAATAGAGCATAAAAAGGTCACATGATATAAAGAAGCTTCTCTCAATATGGAAGCTATAGAAAAGCAGAGGATTAGAGCTTTAATCTTTTAAAATGAGTGCACTGTGTCAAAAAGTAAAAAAAAAAAAAGGTCAAAACAAAGCAGCCACAGGATATGCAATATAGAAAGAATTAGTTGCTCTTCTGTCTAAAAATTACATGTATAGCATATTTTTCTAGAATTCCAGGTAAGAGGGTAGGCAGGGTCAATACATAGAGCACCATGGGGCCAGAACATGGTCAGAGTAAGCACAGTGTCCATGTCTGGTAGGTGGCTATATCTATTGGTCTCCACATTAGCTCTGTGGAAATGGCCTTCTGGCTAACTTTTCTTCGCAAAGAGTGAACATTGAGCAGGGCTCCATGGGTAAGTGCACAGTTAACATTAATCTGTTAAGTGACAATTTTTCTGGAACCAATTACATAAGTCCATGTTTAAGTCAATGTCACATGACAAGGCAGGGCTAATAGAAGAAAGCCTTATTCAGTCCTTCCTTAGCTGTGATGAATGAGCTAGAAAGATCCTTGACTGTATGTAGAAAGTTCCTGTTGGCCAACTGTCTAGACAGCAAGTGATCCTCTGACAAACCATGGGAGGCTGTCTGACTCAGTAGGAATAGGAAAGTGACCAACATCATGGCTATCCAAGCCTCAGAGCTGGATGGAGGTCTCTAAGGCTTATAAAATGAGAAGCAATAGTGAGGTATACACTCTGGAAACATCTCTCCATTCAGTGATGAGTATCAAAATGAAGCCATGGTTTTAAACTCAGTTGGAAAAATTCTTTTTTAAATTTTAAGTTATTAGAATTTCCTAGGTAGTCATTCACATGTTTTATGTGTTTTCTGAGAATACTTTGCAAACCTGCGCTGGACTCAATTCCTTTCCCATCTCTAAAAAAATGAATGCCATTGCACCATTTTATTCACAAAGGGTCTCTTTCCTGGCCCAGAAGAGGGCAGCTGACTCATGTCCGTGGTTCATTCTAGTCTTACCTGCAAAGTGCTGATGTGAACAGGGGTCCCCGTGCCATTCACAGTATTCTTCTTAGCTGCGTTTCCGCCTTTCCCATCTGCTTGCTCAGCCTTGGCGATTCTGGCCTTCTCAGCTTCAACCCTTTTGGGATTGTTCAGCATCACCTGTACAACAGCGTACTCCACGAGGGAGGCGAACCCGAAAAGCAGGCAGGCAATGAGCCACACATCCAGCGCCTTCACGTAGGACACTTTGGGAAGCTCTGCTGCAAGGGTGGTGCACTCGGAGGCCAAACTGAGCACGGAGAAGATGCCTAGCAACAGGAGAATCAGCTATGGTCATCCCTGTGAGGTGCTCTACAACCTTTGCTCATTCACCATTACTCTGTGGCGACTGCCAATAAACCACAAACAATCCTTAGGTTTCTTTAAAGATAAATGACTGGGAGAAATGTGTGAAGTAGTAGTGTTATGCCCAAATTGCGAGAGACCCCCTGAACAGAGCACCCAAGAACCAAGTCCAAAAGCAATTGCAAGGAAGTTGTTATTGTGGGCTTGAGCCCGGGCCACACCTCCTATGCACTGATACAGCAGATACAGGAAAGTGGCCCTGCGTCTCAATTCAGAGGGGGCTTTATTGGTTTTAGGCAAAGAAATGGGTTTTACAGTATATAATTGGATGGCATTTGAGCAGAAAAGTTGCAAGCAGGAAGGTTACAAGCCTTGGCGTTTGTGGTTGGGTAATAGGTGTAGGGGCAAGTTGACCTATATAAAAGATTGGTTGAAGTGGTTATGGGGCATTAGGAACTTTGACCAGGCTTCTCGGAATTCACTGTTGCTATGTGCCAGACCATCTGCTGGTCAGCTTGACCAGCAGAGAGTATATTTGGACTCTGGGTGCTGTCCCAAAGTGAGCTGATTGCGTTGCTAGGGGAATATTTCCTGTTTAGACTACTTTATGGTTTTTCCTGGAATCTGGGTTTAGCCCTTGGCCAGGTTTAACACAAAATGGAGTTCATCTTGTCCTTACAGTACTTGTTGTTGGAAAATGTTTGTAAATCTGCATCATTTAAAAAGAAATGGAACCAGGCACGGTGGTGCACACTTGTGATTTCAGTGCATGGAGATCCAGAGGCAGGTGGATCTCTGTGAGTTCAAGGCCAGCCTGGTCTTCAAAGTGAGTCCAGGAGAACCAAGGCTACACAGAGAAACTCTGTCTCAACAAAACAAAACAAATAAATAATAAATAAATAAGAAAATAGATAGATGATTGATAGACAGACAGATAGACAGACAGACAGGTGGATGGATAGATTTAGACCAAGGTGTCAGGCACCATGCAACAGTGTTTCTGAGGGAACCACAGAGCTTGATGATTAGATTGGTTTTTTTTTTTTCTCAGCTTGTTTTACAGAGAGATTTTTACCTATAGGAGGAATCTTCACCTATGAATAAGAATAGAGCACATACACTTTTTATAAGTTGTTTTGTTTGTTGGTTGGTTGCTGTTTTGTTATGTTTACAATACAATGCCTAACAGAGAAGATAAAATACAAAGCATTCCTGTTCATTTTAGAAAAAAATCTCAGTCTTTTAAGAAAAGGAATACAATTCTACTATAGGAAATAGTAACTTTATATAGAAAACCAGCATTATATAAAGCACGTGTAGTCAACATAAGGTAACCAGGTTTCTGTAATATATGACAATTTAAGCAATCATAAAATCCCAAAGATGAATTGTTGCAATGACAGGTGTCCTTCTCATCTCTCTCGCTACTTCCCTCTCTTCCTTCCTCGTTTCCTATCATCAGGAGCATGGCGGTGAAGGATGATTTGCTTGCACAGGCACAGTACACACTGTAACCCACAGAACATTCATAGATGTCCACAGAGAGATGCCGCCTGTGAAGACACTCAGTCTCGGCTTCCGTGGGCACAGGTGGTTTGTTCTGTTTGTTTGTTTATTTTCTGGTTAGATCCTCACCACTTAGGTAGTAATGAGTTGATTGCTATCTAACTTTTCACGCACAGCATTTGTGAGTTGTACATTCAGAAGTAGACATAGGTCTATGCTGTCAATTATTGCCCTAAATGACTGTCAGTTGCTCCTGTGTGCTCCTGGTTTCTACTTTTCCCTTATCAGCCAGTCCACAATAAATTAAGCCAGGACTAAAGTTAAAACTAATCAAAATTGAAGTCTGATAATAAAAGTTCTTCAAAGAGCTTCCTGCTTGACTTGGGCAAGAACCTTAACAATAGAGTACATTAAGAGGTATCCTGTGGTCCAGACCTCACTAGTACTAATGATCTACACTCAAGTCCTTCCTTGTTTTCTTCTATCCTAAATAATGACATGAATTACTTTCATTCTGTCACTCCTCTTCTTTAGTCAGAATTTTCTCTTCAACATGCTTTTCTTTTTTTTTTTTTTAAATTTCAAACCAGAGCTTGTTTTTACTAGTAACATGATTTCCACTCAGCAGACAATGCATAATTTACACGCAACATGCTTTTCTGACAAGCATGTTGTTCCCTCTCATATAACTACCTTATATAGTATATATCAAAGTTATTTGATGTCTGTCTCTTTGCAAACATTAAAGCTAAAATGTTTTTCATCCATCTTCCTAACAATTGCTGTAAATTTTTATGACTACACTCTCAGCTTCTCGATTAGTCACCAGCAAATAGTCACTACAAAACAAATAGGTGTTGAAAAAAACTATATATCCCAAAGTGTCTTGTCAGCTATATGATAATATGCAAATGTAGTGCATATATATAGTTACATAGGCAAAATACATAGAATAAACTTATATATGGTGTTAGTTATTAATCTATAGACTTAGTGTGTACAGTGACTGCTATGTGAGCAGGAGGACCAGAGCTAAGATCCCCAGCTCGTATGCTGGTATTGTGGTACATGCCTCTAATTCAGTGTGGAAGATAGAGACAAGCAATATAGCCAATCTATGGGCTCCATGTCAGTGGCTTAAAATTAGAGTGGAAAGTGATAAAAAAAAAAAAGAACATACCATACCCCAGTGTCCACTCCTGACTCCTGTATGTGTACATGCAAGCTTTCACAACTGTACCCAAACACAAATGCCACACAGAGGACAACAAGATAAAGACATGAGTTTTATGGTTACTTAATCCATTTTGATCAAAATGTTCATTTAAATATAATAGCCATTTTCATTGCTTCTCTGGTTTCTCATGCTTTAAAATCTGTATTTTATTTTATATATGAGATAGCTCAGTTGCTACAAAGGCTATTACAAAGGCTTACTACCACGTGAGCTCATTCTCCAGAACTCACAACCCTTAACTTGTCCTCTGACCTCTGTTCTACACACACACACACACACACACACACACACACACACACACACTGTATTTCATTCATTCCCTTTAATACTTTCAGAATGAGATATACCCCAAACCTTTTTAGAGAAAGGAAAAAAACCAAAGGTATCAGACTGTCACTAGATGGAAAGCCATGTATACCAGACTTTCACCTATGTGAGGGTCTGGTGAGATTCAGGAAACACACAGAATGGAAATTTTCTAAACATCCCCTAGTCAACTCTGATGGCACCAATGTTTACATTTGGACATTTGCCCATTTTCTTCACAGAAAGAGTTCTTGCTTATTTTCTCCCACAACACTGCTCCATGGAAGGGGAGGCAGGGGTTACTGTGCATGGGGAACCCAGGATTTCACATACTCATGGCATGCTCCTTACCACAGAGCTCCATCTCCAGCCAAAGCCAAGACTAAAGAATCTTTAAAGAAATACAATTTACAAATAACTGGATGATGCTGTTTCTTTGTCACCAGCCTTAAAAATAATAATTTGTAGCACATGAGCATTACGAGGAAAGACAAACAGCACTTAAATGGTACTAAGTAGTTATTAAAAATAATAAATCATAGAATGACATACATATGCCATTTAAATATGAAAATATGCTTAGAAAATACATCATTAAGTGACCTTATCATTGTGTGAACAACTGAGTGTACCCACACAAATGTAGGTGGGAACATGCAGGCTATGTGGTACACACTATCATGCATGTAGGCAACATTGATGAAATATCAAGTAAGTAGTATATAATTTCATCTCCTGTGATTCTGGGACACATATTATATAGAATGATTTCTGCCATGATTATTCATTTTGAACTTTAGCATTACTGAAGATTTTATATTTCAGAGATGCATGGATATATCCAATCAATAGGTACTTATCAGAAAAAAAAATAGAATAAATCAACCACTGCAAAATTCACAAAACAGGAAAAGAAAGAACTTCATTACCAAGTGCTCAAACACTGAGAAAATATAGATCAGTGTCAAATATGTAAGGAAGCTTCCCTCTAAAGAGCAGGCAGCTCTCAATTCTAAAGCCCCTGCTTCAAGGGAGTTGCAGATGCGCTCAGCATGAATGGGCACAGTTCAGTATCCCTTTTCTGAAATGCTTTGACCAGAAGTGTTTACAATTTCAGAGTTTTTAGACTTTGAAATACTCGTATACATTTTATGTGAAGTCTTAAGGATAGGACCCAAGTCCAATAAATACTCATTTATATTTCATATACATGGACACCTTAAACACAAAATCTGAGGGTAGTTTTATACAGTGTTTTTATTAGCTCTCCCAAGAAGCAAAAGTGTAATTTTCCCCTTGTTGTGTTTAGAACAATTGGGGCCTCACATTTTCAGGATAGGATGCTCAACCAGGCCCCACAATCATGGTGGCAGGGGAGCAGGCAGGCTTACCCAGGGGCACCCTGGCAGCACTGGCGTCAGGGTTGATCCAGAAAGAGAGCCAGGAGAGGACCACAATCAGGAGGGTTGGTGCGTATACACCCATCATGTAGAACCCAACCTGTCTCCGCAAGGTGAAGATGACCTCCACACAAGTATAGTAACCTGTCAAAGCCAGATAAGTGACAGTCGTGAGGGGCAAACCCACACAGAACCATAAGAGACAGGACACTTCTACACAATTTCACAAAGTAAAAACTGCAGAGGGGTTTCCTTTAGTTGGTGACACTTTAGAAAGAGGGTGGGTGGAACCTGCTTGCCCTGAGCTTCACAACCTCTTCAGGATAAAGAGGACCAGAGCTCACATGCTGCCCATTTGTCAGGTCTAGGCATTGAGTTTGTGTGAGATTCTCCAAAGCCTTAAAATTTCCTTTGCCACGGCACTAGCACAGGATTTGAACCTGTGAGACTTGAGCCCCAAATCAAAAAAGCAGTTTAATTTTAAGACGAAACACACTGGGACTGTGTATGTCCCCCTGACTTTTAGCCATGTGAACAGCATCTGATGGGTAAGCGATGCCAGTCTCCTAGAGCTCACAGGCATAGTTAACCCTTAAGTCTTTAAGGGAGCATCCAAGTAGTGTATGGAGAGCAAGTATATTATTTAAAGGTTTTAGAAGATGAGGGGAAGGTGAGTAAAGTATCGCCTCTTTATCCCAGCATCCATTTTAACTTCCTCCTCTGATGGCAAAACTGTATGCTCTTGCCGAATGATCATGAGCAATATTTCAAAAGTATAACCTTTCATAAGATTGGGAAGCATTTTTTACTTCCAAGTGATAGATCTAAAAAGGCTCATGGTGCTTCCTAAAATATGGTGCTCAAAATACCTTGCTTTTTAACAATATCCCTTAGGCAGGAACAGTATCACTTTGTAACAATATCACTACTTCATTCACCTACTGCTTATGAAATGAAGAACACTGCATACGCACCTCTAAGCAAATTATATATATATATATATATACACAAATATATATATATACACAAATATATATATACACAAATATGCATATATATACACAAATATGCATATATATATATGAAGCTTCTCCAGTCACTATATAAATATAGTATACCATGTATTAGTGTATATACTATATATAGTAGCAGTAGTCATTATAAGTAGAATAATTTAAAAACAAAGTGTACATTCTTCCTCACTATGTTTAAAGACATCCAGACTAAATGACATATGACATGTGTTTTAAAGCACAGTTCCACCGTGTACTTTTCATAAATTTCCTCACAAAGAGATTTCATGAGCTGTCGATGCACCTAGCAGTAAAATGTATGTTGGGTATTACAGTGGTTTGCTTCATAAACTTTTATGAGAAACACTTCTTGATCTTTTTTGATCTTTCTCTAGTCTGTTATATTTATAAGAGGCAGGTGGGCGGCTAATTGATATAAATGTGCATTGGGAAATTTCAATTTACTTTCTATTTCCTGTGTCATTTTCTTTCATTATTCACTTAGGCACCCAGTTTAAGTATTTTCATTTTGTGTTCCCACATTTGTCACTATCTGTTAGTAATGGAGCAGCAAAATTCCAGTAAAGTTATTGCATGAGTTTTTCCAATACTGCATGTATACATAAATATATGTTTATGTAGTTTAAAACAACTCTGCATGTTTTACTTCCGATTTATATAAATATTGATAAAGAATCTGCAGCATGGTAAAAGCCCAAAGTCTGTTAGCCACAACCTCACTGTCACTGTCTTCTGTAGCTAAGGGGACTCTAATGTCTTATTTATGATCAATCAAAAAATACCTCAGAGCACTTCACAGAACCTCTACTGCAATCTTCTAAATTGTTTCTTTGAAGCACATGCTCTTATTTCCTTCTAAGAAATAAGGAACTTTCAGTTTTACCATTTATATTCAGTAACTATTTACTATTGTATTTATGATGTATCTTATAATTTAGGATTAGGTCTACCCAGAAAAGTATGTAATCTCATCAATGTATTGGATAGTCAATAACAAATGCTTAAATTAAATTCACCACAATATTTCTTAATCTTGCATGTATTTATAAAAGGACTGTAAATCTGAAACTCTTCACCTTCCCTCTCATTTTGATGTATTTCCCACTGATGATATCAAAATAGCAGACTTTTCCATACTATAAATGCTCCCAAAAGCATAAACTTAGCTCCTGCCTACTTCGGAATACCTTTGTCATGACTTGTTTTGCAACGCAGAACTGTAGGTAGCTTTCAAGTTGAACTACTCAGGGCTAAAAATGCCATAACCATCTCTCTGTAGCATTTAACTTTATATTGTTCCGTGAAATGCATTGACACTACCGCACCTCTTCAGGGTCACACAGCTGACAGTTCAGACCCCAAGGCTGAATACTACATGTTGTGGGAGTAAATGAGTGACTTTTGTGTTTCCTCTAAAGTTCCTTGTAATTTGATGACTGAGGTTGCTTTGCCTTTCAGGTTGGATATTCCATGGCCTAGACAAATAGCAGGATACAGGGAACATTCACATACATCCCAGTCACCTAAAACCCTTATTACTTCTCATGTACAAAGATCAATGCTTTAAAAATTAACAAAACAGTCTAACTGCCATGTAAAGAAAACTTCTCAGACTACAACAGATGAACATGGGCAGATTATATGGCACTATATTAAATGCTTAGTGCCAGACAATCTTGTCAAAATGTGGCAACATCTAAGAAAATCATTACCCAAAAGAGTTTGTGTTGCTATAATGAAATATTGACAACCTTTTACTAACAGAATTACATGAAGAAAAACTTATCTATTCTATAATTAAAAGACCCAACATCTTAAGTGAATATGATTGTATAAAAGGTTTTTAACATGTGGTTATGTGATAAATTTCTTACACTTAGCTCATTCTTAATTATCTCTCCTCTCTCTTCTATTCTCCCCGTAGTCTATATTAAAGCTAAAACAGAACTTTGAAACTGAGTTAATTTTATTTTCTAAAATGTTACTTACCAGTGCCTTTATAGTATTTTGTACAGTTGCCATATTCGATATCCTCCTTTTTAATATCAAATTGAGGTAAAGCAATTTTTTCCAACTGAACAGGATCTCCTGATTGCCAGATGAATCTCAAGTCATCAGTTGTATAACCAACTACAATAAACAAATAAACATGTTAGATTGAAATATGATTATCAATGCTTTCTACTTATTTTAATAATCTATATTAAACATAGAAAAGGTAAGAGAGCATGATGCTGTTATGGATTTGCAATTTAAAATTCACAGCAGTTGAATCAATGGTCATGAACAAAGTATCAGCAAAAGAATAGAATGTCATCATCAACAAAACACAGTAAGCTAAATAATCATCAAAATCAGATACAATCATAGGTCATCATGTATACAAAATCTCTTCAGCATTCCTAATCCCTATCAATAAAAAGGTGGTGACAAAAAGATGCAAGCTCTCTCCATATTTTTATTTATAATCATGCACTGTGCACCTAAAGTTTTAAAAGAGGTATTATTTCAACTGAGATTTTAAATGCAATGTTCCTTGAAAGAATTGCATTATGATTTTAAAAAAGCAGTAAGACTGTACTCCAAGTGAACATCATTTATTGACTCATTAAAGTAACCAGGAGTTCATGACCTGGATTTATGATATGTGGCTAGAACTTATGACTACACCCTACAATAACCTATGACAGTGTCACAAAGAGTATGAGTTTCTAAAATTAAGCATATTCTGATATATATGTATATTTAATGGTACTACATATATGGTACCAAAACATTACATAGACTTACAAAAACATAATCTCATTGTTAAAGAGCAGTAAGTATCATTAAAAGTTAGGATCCATTTTAGCACATTTAAAAACAACAACTAAAAACCCTACTAGCTAACATATAATATAACAAACACATATGGTATATTTTACAATGTTGTTATTATTCATAGAAATAGCTTAATATTTAAGCTTGTCATCAACCTAGTGTTAGCAGGAAGTAGCTAAAGACAATTGATTTCTTCACCCCTTACCCATTTATTTTCAATAAAAGGCTGAAATGGTGTGCTTCAGACCCAGGGCAAACAGCTCTAGATTCTTGCAGCACTCCTTGGTCCCTATCTGCTGCAGGACATGGCTAGTATACCCTGCACTCTATCCAGAACTTTCCAGGGCAAGGGCTTTTCCTTCCCCTTCACAGTATAATTAAGGTATTTGTTGCTCTTGCATTTCTCTCTCTCTTTCCCCTCTTACATGGCAGCCAAGAACTGCTTCCAATAAACCCACATTTATATACTTTAACTTATCTTACATAAAAAGCAATCAAATGTCCTCATTTTTTAATTACAGGAAAAGGGAGGAATGTTTGCATACATGCCCCCAGGTTGCTTAGTGACTTCTGATGTCATCACCAGCCACCACCACCAAGGATAAAAAGGACAAACCCACCATCAGTCGCTCTTACTCTTACTTTCTCTCTCTCTCTCTCTCTCTCTCTCTCTCTCTCTCTCTCTCTCTCTCTCTCTCTCTCTCTCTCTCTCTGTGTGTGTGTGTGTGTGTGTGTATCTTTCTGTCCCCCTGAGCTGTGCCCCTTCCTTCTCTTCCCATGCTCCTACAATAAATTTTATACCATGCATGTCATGTGGTACATATTTAACAACCACATTAATGAGTCCTTGTGATATCAGTCTTAATTTTTCTAAGTTTATGACTTATTATTTTCTAAAGATAATAATCATAGAAAATTAATGAATATATTTTATAGAAACTTCAGTTGATAACATTTAGTACATCTTTTATAAACTGAAAAATAAAATTAAAACATATAATTCATAAAAACATAATTTTCTGTTCTTCCATAGAAAATGTACAATTGGCTGGGTTTACATATATTTTAATGTTCTCCATTTTTTACTAAGGGAATATTAACATCAGAGAACACTTTTTTGAAGACCACTATTTTCTATATATTTTCCATATAGTCAAATCCAAATAAGCCCAGCCTTCAGAGTGAGGAGTACAAAGAGCAACATCAACCTCTTAAAAAGCCAACTACAACAGAAGGCTCTGTCTTCTCCAAGATTATGCTAGTCAGCATGATGTTAGTGTGGTCAAAAGCATTAAGGTGTTCACAGTCACGTAACACAATAATAGACTATATTATCTAGATATAAACATTTTATTTCCAAAATCCTTTATGGCCTCATTTACATACAGCTCTCGAGTTGCATCTTGCAGCGTTGGGTATCCATGGGAAACAGAGTTAAGTCCAAAGGGCATGAAAGAGTGATAGACAACCTGAAGCCAGAAGAGGAGAAAACGGAATCATTGAACATACATTTGTGGCCCACCGACTAGAACAGGAAAACACAAACTCACTGGAATTAAATATAACAGGGTACCTCATGCTCACAAGGACGTCTCCATCCCGAAAAATAAACAACAGAATGTTTTCTTGGGTCACATCATGAAAATTGGCACTTTTTTCATTTGCAAAGAATAAATCAGGCTTCCACAAGCACTTGTACATCGTGGGGTCTACCGTGAGTGCATCTGAGCCTCTGAAGTCACTAGGGAGCTTGAGCCTGGGGTCGTTCCATTTCTGTCTCAAGAAAATGTTAACTCTATAGTCCTGGGGAGGGGAGAGTATGTTGCATGTTGATATTTTTAATTGCTTAAGAATAAAGTAAATGCATGCATGACATATGTAAGTTTACAGCCCTACTGGACAATAAAGGTATTTTTACTGTTAGCGGCAAACAAGTAATTACACACGGCTAGGTGATAATACCATCTAAACACTGAGAACTTCTAAGGATTCCAATCACTCTCCCTACTCCTAAAGTAGGATGAAATTAAGAATTCATAGGAAACAGAGGAAAAACATTTCTATTTGCTTTTGTTAACTAGAAAAGTAAATAATATGACAAATATATGTGATACATACATACATACACACACATAATTCCACATACACCATTGTGCCTTGATTACCTACTAGTAATTGGTTCTATGACTCCATGTGGATGCCAGAATCTCTATATAGAATGGCTTAAAATTTGCAAATAGCCTATGCAATCATATATCCCTTTAAACCGTTAGTTGTAACACCTGATACTATGTAAATGTCATGTAAAGAGAATAGTTATAAACTATTGTTTATGGAACAATGAAAAGAAACAGAAATCTGTATGCGTCCAGATCTCAGCATGCCCAGTGTAATATGCATTTTTTAAAAAAAAATCCATCTGCACATGGATGAACACATATACAGAACTCAGATGCGGAAGGCTGGTTATATTCTTGCGATATTTAAAGAAAATCTATTTGTAAGTATTCGAATATATGAGTCAAGATACAGCCTGAGGCAAATAGTAAAATGAAATTTGGACTATGTAAAACAGACCAAAATGGGTTAAAAAAAATTCAAAAATGTCATGTTATACTTAATTTATGCAAACAGTGAGTTAATTTAGTGAGTTATTAGTTCATGTCCAGAAAATTTCACTCCATAAAGATACCACCAATTTGGGGGTCATTTTATGCTAAAAATATATGAACAAATAAATGTGTGATTGCCTAAAATGTTTTAAATCTGCCAATGAATATGGATTTATGGCCAGACATGGTGATATACCTGTAATCCCAGAACTTGGGAGACAGAGGCAGGTGCCACAAACTAGATCACCAGTGCACACTACAATGCAGTGTTGATGACTTTCACTTTGTCCACTATACTTAAAATGTATAAAAGTATTCAAGGCATAAATTATATTGGGTTTCAGGACCTTCTTTATAGTCAATAATCCAAAGTTCATGTATTATTCCTCCAAAGCCTTTTGGACAATGAATTAAACAGTAGTCTTGAACTCTGAATCCCATTAAAAACACAAAGAGCTGGTAGATGACTTGTATTAAAAACTAAAACCAATACCTCTCTAGGAGGTATAAATTGATATGCTTTACATATGTATAAATATTTGAAAGTATTAGGTGTATGTTTTTTCCAGGGGGAAAAATCAGGAAATTTATTCTTTTTATTATTTTGTTTTTGTACTAAGATGCTGTTCAGTATTCAGAGAAGGTAAGACACTAAATAACTGTGCATTTACCTTAGTACAGCTGGGAAAGCACCACACTAACTACTCATCCCTATCAGCAACCTGCACTGGATGTAGAAAAAAAAACTGCAACAAGTGACACAATAGGCATGCGAAATTTGCACAAATGACCCCTCTATATTCTACAAACATACTGAAAGATTATAGTGTTCCATATTAATATGAATTAATTAGCATATCATATAACACTAAAAATGATTTTAAGATTCAACATATAAATTAAGCATTGAATATCATATGCCAACTGTTTAGAAGCGTCAATTCAAGTCAGTTAAGGATTATCTGAGCACATCTGCATATGCCTGAACACCTGCCTTTGCAGTAGCACCATCTAGAAGAAAACACTCTTTCTTAACCAAAAGAACTTGGACCCAGAGGAGTAAAGGAGCCTTGTCATTCAGAATACAAAGACCGGCAGTACACAGCGACATCAATGTGCTACATTACTGCATTAGCACACAGGCACACTGGCACATGCACGTGCGCGCGCGCGCACACACACACACACACACACACACACACACAAATTCTAATGGAGGTTAAGTGATTATTTACTATGACAACTCCAAGCTTCCAGGAGACCCAGTGATGCTTCTGGCAAACCATTGTAACTACACTTCACACAGCCATATATGACTTCTACTTCAGGAGTAACACACCTTAGGCTAAAGTTTTGATCTTAACGTCTTGATCATTGTACTTTACCTAAGCATATGGTGAGATTCAGCTTCAGATCATACTGAGTATTCAATGATGTTCCATTTCAAATTACGTACTGTCAAATTATGATCTGCCCAAATCATTGGCATTATAAAGTTATACATTCAAAGATGATTTTATCCCCTTCTCTATGTGCTGTGCATTGCCAAGGGACACTGTCACGTCAATATATATGTAAACTGGTAAACTTAAATATGGATTCGCTGTATACTTAAAGACAACCTATTCTCAACAAGGATCAACATAAGAATACTACAGTTCCATGTTCAGTAAATGACACTATTATGAAACCACCTCAGATGAAGTCTTTTCTTCATTACTTAGTAATTTATTTATTGGTAAACTACAGTCACATAATTTTATTGTTATTTATTGTGAAGAAAGCCTACCATCAGAGTTTTTCAAGGATTCCTTTTACAGGAAAATATTGTCTAAATGTCTGATTTTGTTTTGCTTTTTATCTGGAGGTTAAGGAACTAAGAGTTAAGCGGGTAGCCACTTGGACTAACAACTCCCCTCTCTTTCCTTGGTACAATTGTCATAGTGTGACATAAGCACATTCAATCCCACTTCAATTGCTTTCCTCTATTTTATTACTATTTTACACCCCAAATGATTACCAGAAATAGGTATGAATGAAAAATAAGTAACATTTAGAGAAAGCCATGTACTTAAAGAGAGTTTATCATCATCTTCTATGCATAGCTCCCAGAAATTCCCTATCATGTTGCCAGATTAAGGAAGCTGTAATTTTATTTTTAATATTAGATTTTTCTGTTTCAGTAGGCTAGCACTTATAAATAGAAAGAGAGAAATACTAAAAACTCATTAGCATTCTTTACACTAAAACAATTACCTTGTGAAATATGTCTGTCAATTTGCTTAGTGCTATATCAATATTTCATAATAACATTTGAGATAATATCTGGGAAGGATTAAGGCAATGATAACCTTTAATTAATTTTAGAATATTTTGCATAATTATACAATATACTGTCTCTAATATCTTGGGTTGATATTCATAAATTTATTATGCATTATATTGACTTTTCTACACATCAACTTTTACCTCTAGAAACACTTTTATATTCTACCAAATTCCAAAATTGTAGGGCTAACTCATGCAAGATTAACCTTTTAAGGAATATTTACAAGAGTTTTAAAAGTGTTCCTCCATGTTCTTTAATCACAAATTCTACACAATTCAAGAACCATTCATGATGCTCATTAGTATGCTAAGTTCAAAGCATTTTTATCAGCAGACGCTGGTAGAGTTCACAGAAAATTCCCACTAAACATGAGGAACCTTGAAAGAATACAACCCATCTGGAGAGAAAATGTGACATCATGTAATGGTGTCTCTCCCAGATGACTTTTCAAAATTTACACTCATATGGAAGCAGAAGGTAGCAACTGACTGAATCCGTGGAGTGAACTAAAGACAGTTAGAGACCAGTTAGCATACGAGATGAATGATGAAGATAAGCACCATTTAAGTATTAAAGAAAGACAGGAAGCTCTGAGCAGGAGAGCAATGTCCTTAAGGCACCATAGCCTGCAACGGGGAGGTAGACTGAACTCAAATGGAGATGGTTGGAAGGACATCTTGAAACAGAGAACAGCCTCAGAAAATTCAGATTTGACTCTCAGAACCAGACTATTCACAGAGGAAAGTGTCAGAGGCTAGTGAAAGGGACAAATCCCCCATGGCATCCATGGTAACATGGAGAGGAGGTAAAAGCAAAGGAAAAAAATTTCTTTAAAGGAGAGAGACTCAGAACCAGCACCAGCATTGGTCGGTCACTACGCAGTCCTATGCTCAGGATAGGGACCTTAGTCCATCATTGAACAATTCCATGCTCCGACAGGACTTCTGGTCCATCATTGAGAAGGCCTGCGCCTAAACAGGGATCTTGATGTCTGTATACCATCTAAGTGATTGTGAGAACAAGTGTGTCTCTGACTCCATGTATGCTTAGGACTCTTTTCCGCTTGTTGGTTTATTATATACAACTTTGATATGATGGGTTTTGCTACACTTTATTATATTTTATTTTGTCGTGTTTTGTTATTTCTTAGAAGCCTGTTAATTTGTGATGAGAGACAGAAAGGGAGTAGATATGGAGGGGAAGGGGGTGGGGAGGGGAATGGGAGAAGTAGAGGGAGGGGGAAATTATCAGAATATATTGTATGAGACAAGCTGGAAACCTGCAACACAGCAGGATACAGGGGAGATATGGGGTGTCTATAGCAGAGCCTCTTAGAAGTGGGGAACATGAGCCTGAGGAGGCTACCTTCTTGCCTTGCCAGGCAGGACCTATAGTGGTGGGAGGGGACACCAATCCACCTATAAACCTTTGAACAAAAATTTGCCCTGTGCAGAGATAAAGATAGAGTAAAGACTGAGGGAATGTCCAACCAATGCCTGGCCCAACCTGAGACCCTCCCTATGGGAGAGAGCCAACCCTTGATACCATTAATGACACTCTGCTATGTTTACAGACAGGAGCTTAATTTAACTATTCTCTGAGAGGCCCCAACCAGCAGCTGATTGAATCAGATGCCGTGACTCCCAGCCAAGCCTTAGGCAAAGGTCAGCTCATGGAGTCCTGTGGAAGAGTGAGACAGAAGGATAGAAGGACCAGGAGGGGACAAGAATGCTCCAAGAAGACCAACAGAGTCAACTAACCTAAACCAATGGGGGCTTACAGAGACAAAAGCAGGAAACAAAAGGCATGCATGCACTGGACCTAGGCCCTCTACACATATATAATTGATGGGCAGTTTCATCCTCATGTGGGTCCCCTAGAAAGCTGAGTGGGTGCTGTCTATGATATGGGCTCTGCTGCCTGCTTTCAATCACTTTGCCCTAACTGGGCTGCCTTGCTCAGCCTCAGTGGATGAGAAGGAGCTCATCTCTCATTCAACTTGATGTGCTGGGGTGGACTGGTAGTGTTGGGGGTTGGGGTTCCCTTTTCTGAGGACTGGGGAGGGAGCATAGAGGGAAGAGGGTTAGAGGGAGGGACCTGGAGGAGAGGAGGAAGGGGACTCTGATGGGGATGTAAAGTGAGTATATAAATTAAAAATAAATTTAAAAAAAAAAAAAAAAAGAAGGCTGGTACTTAGCTCCAAAAATAATATATTGTATGAGAACAGAATCTATTTTCAATAAAAGAAAAATGAAAACAAAAAATAATTGAATTTTATGGATGGCTTTTGTACTGCCATCTTTTGTCTTTCTCTTTTTATTTAGTAGGCTTTCCATTGAGGGCAAGAGAATAGAAATAATGTTGGGAGAAAAAAGGGGATAAAAGGAGGGGAGATAAGGGTAAGAATAGGGCTAAGTATGGCCAAAAACACATGACATATTTGAATGAAAATGTCTTTATGAAATTTGTCACCACATACAATGAAGACACACCAGAAAAAAAAAAATGACATTACTCTGATAAATCGAGTGCTGATGGCATTATTGACTTGTAAATGCAAGCAGCAAGCATCCTGACTCAGGTTTCCACTCTGCTTTTTAATCACTTTGACCATGAGCTAGCTTCCTAGTCTTTTAAGTTCAGCCTTTTTTGCTTCAGATAAAAAGTCTCGTGTCTAGTGGAACTAATTCAGTTTGTGCTAGAGTTCATTCACTGGTCTTAATGGCACCGTACTTCTCAGTAACAAATGTCAACACACTGTGAACACATTTTTAGCACCTCCCGACACTCTTTTTTCCTGAAGACACCCTAGGCTAAGTTCAATACATAACACAAACTTCAGGTTCCTTTGATGATCCATTTTCAGTATCTGCATGTATGTGTAGGTTTTAGTGTGGCTGCATATGTAGTTGTGAGTATGGGTACAGGTACACCTGTGCGCATATAGAAAGATTAAATATCAGGCATGAACATTATTCCTCAGAGTTGTCACCCTGTTAGTATTTTTTTTTTTTCATTTTTTAAATACTGTTTCCCACAGGCCTGGAGCCCACCAATTAGAAAAGACTGGCTGACTAGCAAGCCCCAGGGATTCAGCTGTTGCCACTTCCCCATGCTGCAGTTACAAATGCATGCAATTATGTCCAGCGTTTATAAACTTGGGTTTTGTGGACCAAACTCAAGGTATGAATGCTTCCAGAGTAAGCACGTCACTAGCTAAACTATTCCTGGCCTACTTTACTATCTTTCGCAGATGTCCATTAAAATGATATTCCAATAAAGAACTCCCAAAACTAGAAGTTCTCTATTTTGTTGTCACACCCAATGTATCATTTATTATTATTGGGCTTTATTGCTCTTTCAAAAAGACTTCAAAGATACTTTTCTATTATGTAACTACATATTATTGTTTGGTACAAGCTGCAACACCATCATATATCTTATAAGAAGAGTTAAATTTTTTTATTCAAATTAATAGTTTTCTTCAACACTCATTAAAAGATAAGGAATCATCAGTTGACACACTTTGGTTAATGTTTAAGGCAAAACTCCAAATAATTACTAGTTATTGACATTTCAAATACTCTGTATTAAGACAACTATCTTTGAGATCTATTATTTTCCTTTCTAATTGCTCAATCACAGTAATTATAGTGTTATCACTTATTGTGTGATAAACAAATTTCCATCAGAAACAGACAAGTTTATCAGTGAGGAATGACTTGATTGTTTATAAAATGCTTGGTGACAAATTCTACTCGTTGTTCATTCAAAATAACTCAATATTGGCCATTATTTGGAAAATGGATGTTATCCAAATATTCAGTACCAATTAACACTCAAACAATTTCTCCAAGGCAATAAAACAATACACAATGAGACACCACAGCCAGTTATGTCTCATGAATGGTATTTTAATTGTGAGAATTATTTCTCTTTACTTCACAAAGTTATTAGGCAAAGTCTACTGTGACTCACTTTTACCTGGTTCTCATATAAGCAATTGGTAGCTCATTTGTTCCCTTTAAATTGGGATTAAAAAAAATAAAATTAGTATGCAAGGAAATAAAAAGACCAACTCTTAGCATCTGGCAGCATTATAATTAAATTTCTGTCAATGATTGCTTAGAAACATGGTCCAAAATGATGCCAAATTGGTCTTTTGTTAGATTAGAAGTTTCCCATGAGAGCTGTTGGGTTTATAAAATGCTAATTAGGAGCTCTTAGTTTTTATTTTAGTGATTTTTCTCAAAAAAATGCCCCTTTTTCTAAGTAAATCCTATTAAACATTATTTTAAATGGTATTTATATTTTCCAGGCCTATACTAATTGGCCATTTGTATTAGAAGCTCTTCACTAAGGACTGCGGACATCAGAATGTAAGTTCCATGAGGCTG
Organism: Acomys russatus; assembly: GCF_903995435.1. Taxonomy (NCBI): domain Eukaryota; kingdom Metazoa; phylum Chordata; class Mammalia; order Rodentia; family Muridae; genus Acomys; species Acomys russatus. Next base: position 54,175,205 of record NC_067151.1, read on the forward strand.
GCATCTTAATCCATTTCTCTTGTAAGAGCAAGAGATTTTACGCAATTTTTAAGCAATAGAAATGTTTTGTTCACAGATGAAGGGCTGTTCCTCCAAGCACCTTCTTGATTTCTCCTACTCACAAGGTGGAGTGGGAAGAAAACATGCTCCTTCTGGTTCCCTTTGCAGGGTATAAATTCCACTATTAAGGGCTCGGCATTTGGGCTCTTTCAGTTCCCAAAGGCCCCACTTCTTAAGCCTATTGCACTGGTGTTCAGTTTGCAAATATGGGTTTTGTAAAGAACTGAAGACCAAGAAGACAGCAAGATGCAACCTGCTGGGACCATGTGTTCAGAAGGTGCCCAGCCTATGTCTATTAAGTACAGGAGAGACTAGATGAAGTCTAACAGTTTGACAGGCTCTAAATGACATGTTTGAGGTTTCAAACTTAATTTCAACTCCTATGCATTCATAATCAGGAGTTACTAGGAAAAGAAAAATCAAACTTAAACTACTTTTCACTTTCCTAATGGGCAATCAGTGCTATGACCTGCGAAGTTTAATCACCAATGCTATATGGTATAGTTGGGGGAAAGAAGTAGAATAGTAATTATCCAAGACAAAAAACAAAACAAAACAAAACAAAAAACCAATGACAAATTTTTCTCTTTAAACCTTAATATACTAAAAGACATTAACTTTGACAAAGAGATGGAGCCAATAAATCTGGGTAGAGGAGGCAGGTGCTGCAGAGACTGATGCACCAACCAACAACTCCGCATGATGTGGACCTAGACCTCCCTGCTCAGATGCAGTAGACAGGCAGCACAGTCTCCTTGTGGGTCCCATAATATGGGGAGCAGGGACCACTTCTGACTTGGACTCTGGCCCTCATATGTTGATCACTTCCTCCTGGGGGAGCAGCCTTGCTAGACCACAGAGGAAGAGGATACAGGCAGTCCAGATGAGACTTGATAGGCTGAGGTCAGATGTTAAAAGAAGAGGGCTCCCTTTTTGAGGACTAGGGGAGGTGGGGAGGGAGAGGGAATAAGAGAGGGAAGGTGGGATCAGGAGGCGATGAGGGAGGGGGCTACAATTGGGATGTAAAGTGAACAAATTAAAACCTTTTTAAAAGAGATATTATCATTTTAAATGTTGATCTTTAAATAGACCCTTTTACACTTCTTAGGAGGATTTACTTTAAAGTAAATCTCATAAATCACATGAGATGCTTGGCACATGTAGAGTCAGACACCATCCGGTAAGCCTCTAGCAAAACAAGGAAGATGTTTTATTTAAGCACATATTCTTCCAGTGTGACTTACAGCTATGAAAGTATTATTTACAAATATTCAGAAGCATTTATAGTATTGTCCTATATGCTTTCATAATAAAATAAACAAAAGTACGGTGGAGTAAAACACTAAGTCCCATATCTTAAAGATTTGCAGTTTAGACAGCAAAATAACCAGGTAAAACACAGCTTTCTGACCACATGTGAGAATTAGAAAAAATAGGAAAGCCATTTTATCACTTCTGATTTTATATTTAAGATAGAAGACAAAATTTAGATGAAAAGTAACGAAAAATATGAACAAGTATGTCTAATATTTTAAATAAATAAAACAATGCTGGAAACCAATAACAAAATGTAAAGAATAGTACAGTGAAATGCATTTTAAAATAGATCTTTAAATCTATATATACAAGGAAAAATAAAATCATTTTAAAATAACAAAGATGAGCATTTGGAAGGAATTAGAAATAAGCTCTTTAAGCTGATCCTAAACATGATTTTCCTTTTCTTGACAAGCACAGCTGTGTTGCCCGGAATGATTTGAAGTCTATTATTAAAACAACAAAAAGTCATGCAGCAGAGAGGCATAGAAAGCCTGACAGGATCATGAATTACAGCATAGCAATAATTCAATATAATTACAAAGCATGCCTAAAGAAAGAAATGGATGTATAAACAGACTTTTATTTCCATGAAGGAGTTCTTGCATGTTTCCGATGAGACAGCGTGCTCATGCATAGACTATTAGTCAACTATGATCCCCAATTCTGCACAGTGGGTAATGGTGCTTTTCATTTAAGAAAACCCACTGTCTTGAGTAAATAGCAGGGAACAAATGGAAAAACCAACAACTACTAAAAGTGTGAGTGTAGAGCATATGTTCCCTACACATTCTTTTCATTGCCTCCAAGGCTCTTACTTCACTGGCCATGAAGAGGAGCACAGAAACTGGTAAAGTGGAATTACTCCTAGAAATTTCATAGTGGGGTGGTAATATTTATATGTTAATTCATGTGACATTGCTCTTAATGTCAGGAAATATCATTTATGACATCAGTAATGCCACCTTATACCAGTGGAAGGTAGTAAAATGCAAGCAAACCACACAGCTCTTGGAAGTGGGGACAACAGAGCCACATAGTGAGACCACAGAACAGGCGGGAACCGCGTAGGTTCACAGGGATAAGGAACAACCTGGGGAAGACTGAATGGTTGCAGTGGTTCCTCCACTACACAACTGTGATTTGCAAATCAGGTGGGGTAGCTTTTAGTTTAGGCAGCAGCACTCCAAATAAAAATAAATGAATGAATAACCCGGGAGGGTCCCTCCCTTCCCCATAGTGCTGAGAGATCTTCATGAGGGCTGCCATGCCAATTTCATGCCAACTGGAGGAAGGAGTTGCCCCTCCCCTTTCAGAAGCTGCCCCACATCTGTCTACCACCTGATTAGTGACTATCAAGGTCCTTTTCCAGCGCTCAGCTCTGTGCCTTGCACTGTGATTTAAATAAACAACTGTCTGTCTGTCCTGAACAAAATCCTGAAGTGGAGGGAAATGCTGGGTTTCCAAAATGCTAAGCTTTTCTTTGTTTCAGAAGATTCTCACGAAGACGTGTCTAGTCCATTAACTAACGAAACCAGAAGTGCACATTGAAGCCGTTGCACGCTCTTTAGCACTTTGCGATGCTCTATCCTTTTGTAAAAGGGGGAACAAGCAAAAAGCCACCATCGCTGGGACTTCAGAATGCTTGCAAAAACACTGTCACTCTGTATTTTACTCTCTCCTCTTCGTAAGGTATTACAAGACAGGCACATGACAGGCTCAAGTTCAAGTCTATTGGTGGCAACTCACCTAGTCAACATCACACTGTCTTGAATAGATAACCAACATGGGGATGGGCTGACCTTTCTGCTTTCCCAGCTTCTTGTTTGGGGGAGAGTTTTGTTTTTATTAGCTCGCTTTTAATAAGCAGCCTCTGATGCTATCACTCCTACCCATATTTGAACATGCCCTTGAACAACTCCAGAGTCTGCTCTATCTTTCTGACCACTGTTTATAAAGAGGAATGAAGCACTGGTCTGTCTAGCTCCATTTATTTTCTTAGAAGACGTGTGTGTGTGTGTGTGTGTGTGTGTGTGTGTGTGTGTGTGTCTGTTAAGCAACAAAATTTAACAAGTCTCCACAGTGAGTCTATAAAATAAGACATCATCTAAAAATGTATAGGTACTTAAGAAGCAAACACTGCTGAGAGCAAACTATAACACTGGCAGAGACAAACAAATCTACTTCATAAACATGGATCAGAGTCAAATATTTGAATTATGTCACCTTCTGAGGGATGGCACATGAAAAGAAAAATCAATGAAGAAAGGATGATCATTTACTTAGCTGCTGCCCTCAGACTTTATAGATTTGTTTTTTAAAACAAAACCAAGAAGAGTCTGGGTATTTCCAGGAGACTGCGCCCTCTGGAGAGCAGCGTTTTACAGTTCACTCAGAGGGTTCTGAGGAAGAACTGTGAGGTACAGGATGGACTGCTCAGACCACGAAGACGGAACAGACCCCTTCAATCTTCACTTCCAACAACCATATCTTACTCTTGTGATATAAGGAGCTCATGTAGATAAAACATATTTTAAATGAATGAACACTACTCCTTTCTCCTAAGTGACAAATGACAGTGTATTTCAGAGGAGTGTTTTAGTGATCATAATGTATGTCGATGTCATTTATGTGTGAGACTTGGATTCAGTTCCCAAATCTTTTAAATAATTCTCTAAAAATAATCTATAACTATTCATGACTATCAAGTGCTCAGGAGCTTAACTATGTTGAAATATGTACCTTCTATAACAACAAATCCATCACAATTGTTACTCTAAGAACCAGAAAGTAAATACATCACAAGTTGTTTTTATTATGCAAAAATATAATAGCTCTGCAGGTAAAAATAAAGGAGTAACTACTTTAGATCACCCTTTCTGTAGCCTGGAATATTCTGGAAGATTATATGATATTCTAGCAGTTCTACGAGCTTTACGATATAAACCCTCTGGCATCACTTTAAAAAATTAAGTAACTCAAAAAAATAAAATAATAATTAAAAACAAAGGAAAATGTTATTTCTCCTCCCAAAGTATTATTTCAGTATTGTGTTTATTAAAAAGGGAAGACAGCACCTGATTATCTAAAACCATGAACACATAGTAAACATAGTTGAAGCTCTTTTTTTTCCTTTGTTTCTTTGTTTGTTTTGGGAGGTTAGTTTTTCCAGACAGGGTTTCGCTGTGTAGCCTTGGCTATCCTTGACTCACTTTGGCTTCTAACCCACAGAGAACCGCCTGCCTCTGCCTCCTCGAGTGCTGGGATAACAGGTGCCACTGTGCCTGGCTTGACGTACTTTTTAAGAAGTGTAGGTGATGTCAATTATATTACTCATTGTTCAGAGAATCTGAAGAAAACACATTTCTGTTTTCTTTAAAATCACAGGCACTCTCCCTCTTTGTCTTTCTTTGTGCGGGTTACTCTATCAGGAATTCCAGATCTGTTTTATGAAAATAAATTCTACCCTATGGTCATGCCAATTCTCTCAAAATTAGCATAAGAGAGAAGGCAAGAAACTTAAAACATCATCTGAAAATTTGTACATCTGAAAACGAAAAAGAGAAAATGTTTCTTGAGAATTTTAGTTACTTCATATAGACTGAGAGTATATAGTTACGTCATAAACAAGGGCCTTTTTTGAAATGCTTCTTAGGAGCTGAGGACATGGCTCACCCCTTAAAGTGTTTGCCATGAAAGAGACTTGACTTCAGATCCTGAAAAACCAACACAGAACGCCAGATATCTTGGTCCACATCTGTGATTCCGTGCTGGGGAGGTAGAGACAGAAGCATCCCTGGGTTTTCCCTTTCAGCCTCTCTAGCTGTATCAGTGAACTGCAGGTTCAGTGCAAACCTGCCTCAAAAAATAAAGGGTGAGTAACTGAAAAAGACAGCAGATGTTGACTCTAGCCCAGAGGCACCCCACGCGCATACATACACACACACACACACACACACACACACACACACACACACACAGTAAGAGAGAGAGAGAGAGACAGAGAGAGACAGAGAGAGACAGAGAGAGAGACAGAGAGAGAGACAGACAGACAGACAGAGACAGACAGAGAGACAGAGACAGAGAGACAGAGACAGATAGAGACAGAGAGACAGAGACACAGAGAAAGGCAGAGACATAGACAAAGAGAGACAAAGACAGAGTGGGGGAGAGAGGGGAGAGAGAGAGAGACAGAGAGAGAGAGAGAGAGACAGAGACAGAGAGACAGAATATTTAGGAATGTAAGTCATTTCCTACACAAACAGTTTTTCAGGGTGAATACATATTTCTTCAGCCTAAAATTTTCAAGGCTGAATTTGAATTGCAAAATTACATAGGTGTTGAAAGCTCTTGCTTAACACAACTTGGGAATTCAAAAATTTCCATGCTAAAGTGCATGCATTATACTTCACAGTCACTCCTTATTTTTCAGTTTTGATGGTTTCCATTGTCCTCTGGCTGAAAGTTTGGGAATTATAAATATGAAATCATCATCTTACCATTGTTGTCTCTTGAATGGATCCAAAACTATTAATAAAAATGTTGACTACTACATCAACAGGAATGCCTATGAATAAAAATTAAAGGTAAATTTAGCAGCTGCAAAAACCTTGGTCAGAACTGTTGTATGGTGTACATATTTAATTTTTGTATTTTTAAATGTACATTTAGATGGAAGGATCTTTGTTCTAAATATAACATGTTCACAATTCCCTTTTATTTCATTTTCTGAATAGAAATCAGAATATAAGTAAAACCCAACCTCAGTTACATGTAGTGGTATGCATTATTCAGAAATATTTCTGTTTCAAGCTGCACAAACTCTGTGATATATGTTTTAATTGCTAACTGCATAATTGAGTTGGACTACTTACTAAAGTATTCTGTAAAATTCACTTTTAAAGTAGATTAATACTCTGCATTTTCTAATCTCTTCAAATCTCTACATTAATTGCTATAGCAGTATTCACTGGATTTTACTGATAATTACTATATTTCCATTTTATTTCATGAAAGCACAAAGCTTATCAGACTTTATAATAGAGCCATTATAAAGATTTCTGTCTGACCTGTTGGAAAATAATTTGAAAGTTCATGGAGTGAGAAGCAAGGTATAATGTTGCAATTTTCTTTTTTTTTTCTTTTTTCTTTTTTTCTACCTCATTGTGCCTATCAAAGGGAACATGTGAATTTAGCCTTTAGCCTCATAAGCACCGCTGATGAGAAACAGGTGTGAATCAATGTGCGCTGGGCATGTGACAACCCAGACTGCCACGGCTGTGGAGAGCGGCTGAATAGGCTCTGGTAATCAACAAAATCCCTGATTTTACAACATAGCTGTGGAACTCTAGTTGACTAGAAGCAGCTGCAGGACTTTTTTTTTTTTTTTCTGCAAAGAAGAAAAGAATACCAAGCCTTATAATGCTAATTTTATGTACATTAATGTTTGTCCTTTCCCAACAATAATGAACAGTCTTCCAGGGGACATGCTTCATGTAGAGTGTCTGAATTTGTGCAGAAGATTTTTTTAAAAGCTTTGTAACAATAATGCAATTTGGTTATTTAATCATGGGTTCATTTGTGGCAACTGGTAATATCTAGCTGAAAGAATAACGTTTGTTCTGGAACTTTCAAACATAAAGTTAACATGTTTTTTTTTAAAAACACATTGGCTTTTCTTTTTCAGCAAAATAACAGAGGAAGGGTATTTTCTAAATTATGAAATGCTAATAAAAGAGAGAATTTATATACATTCAGAACTGTTCGTTTTCCCTGAATAAATGGTTGTTCTACGAATTATTAACTGTTATGTCTATTAATGAATACCACAGCAATGCACAGAGCCTAAACTTTAAATCACTAAGATTAGGGACACTTAAGTACTTAGAAAATTCCTCTCAGAGGTCAGCCTATTAATTCATAACACACACCTTTTCACTTTTTTCAAGTTTTACTACAAAAAACTATTAGAATAAATGTTTTTAATAACAAAAACGTATTTTAAACATTAAATAGCTCTGACCCAAAAGCACAGTGCGGAACAGTTCAATGTTAACTTGAAATCCTATTCTTTAGTAAAGTAGAAATACAGTATTATTTAGGTAGAATTAAATATTAAACTATGAAGACTGGAGGGGATTTGTGGGGAGCAAAGTGCCAACAAACCTTTGAAGTTCGGTCTTATCCTGGGATCATAACTGACCAGCAGCCTGTTCAAGATATTGCTGGTGGAGTTGGGGGGCACACGGGCAAGGTCCTCTGGTGACTGCTGACTAAAGAAGAGAAGACAGAGAAAAAGCTGGTAAGTGTTAAGAAATAGCAATCAACAGACAGCAGTCATTTTCTTCAGGAGAATTGGCTTGGCTCCCTTAAGACAAACACACAACTCCACCAGGACTTTTCCAAGTAGAAGTAAATAAAGAGTTACAAACAGTGTCAGAGCTTGAGTTAGTCATATAAAACTAAGAACAAACAAGAGTGTCTTAGCGTTTAATTTTACTAACTGCATGAAGCAGTGTTGTAAAAACACTATCCAGATTACCTCCTGCTCAGTAAAACTAAGCAGATTTTCTAGCTTGTCTTCAAGCAACACGATCTACAATCAAATGTGCACAAGTCAGTGAAATAGCAAATAATAGGTTTTGTTTGTTTGTTTGTTTGTTTGAACAATGCATATCATTAGTGTGTACAGCGGCAATGGAGAATGTAAACGCAAGCTAATATGGCCAGAGAGATGGTTAAGGATCCATAAGATAATCAGGCTTTTTGTAAAATGTTATTCCCAGGAAACAATGTATTTTTCCCTTCAAAATTAATTGCTGCCCAGAGTAGAAATGGGTTAAATATAGACACTACTGACAGATCAATGAAACAAATCACCAGTGAAACGTGTGGCATGTTTCCCATATATATTTGTCATAAGTTCCTTATTTAGAGGAGAGGAGGCTGCCATGCTTTTCTAGTTTGCTGTTAGCTAATTACTAACTATATGCTATTCTGCTCTTACAAATGAACAGTGAGTCATGACTAAACTGACAGTTTAACAGCAGATTTTATAAAAAACAACTTCCTTGGTCACCAAGGGAAAACATTATGTTGTTTCTGTTGGTTTTGTTATACCGCCCATGAAGCTTTATCATACAATCTTTTTAACCCAGTAACAAAACCGAAACACACGGGGGTTGGGGGTGGGGTGGGGAGGAACCTCTCCATAATGATCACAGGGAAGGTTAAAAGAAGACAACATCTGGTATTGTCTAATATGTATCAATGGGGTGATAAATGACATTAATTTGTCTGATGCAAATTCTGATGCAATTGGTTTGACTTTTTAACACAACTAAAATACCCACTAGCCACCTCTGCTCTGATGCAAGGAGACCACTAGAGGGAAAACGTTAAGACAGCATAAGTTCAGACAGAGCTACAATGACTATGAATTGCCACAGACAATTCTTTCAGATAGAAATCATTCTGAATGCAACACATTAAACAACAGATGAAAACCAATTAGTTAAATTTCCTGAAGTGCTGGAGATTGCATAGATTTTTTTAAAAATTGCTTCCCATGGCGTTATCCACTCCAATATCCCACCTCCGGGGATCTGAGCATGGGTAATGAGATTTTTTCTATTCCACTTCAGGTAAAATTGTAACCTTCTTCGAGCCAATTGTCATCCCCTATCACAAGATGAGACACTCTAAAGAGAATGAGGGTATGAGGAGAAATTAGACATTAGGATGCAAATTAGTGTTCAATCCTATCTATAGATTTTCTCATTCAAGGAAGGAAAATGGAATTAATTATGAAATATGCTTTTATTGAATCAATTAAGGACTGCTATTATTGTGTCTCTTGATATAAAATCCTTTACAATTACATTATTTCAGAGCAAAGAAAAGAGGGTATAAAGACAATTACTTCTAATTGTATAGTTTGGAGGTTTCAGCACATTTTGTTTTCCTTTGCCAAAAACTTTGTGAATCAAATCCAAGTTACAGCCCTCTCACTGTCAATCTGTGCCCTTTCTCTGTCCATTCATACAGAATCCACCCCATTCACTCAACATCCTCTTTCCAGTTGTACCAATCTAAAGCTAAATTGTCTTTAAACTTACCTTAACATTCGTCTCTTTTTAAAATTTTTGCCTCAGCCATATTCCAGGTAAGACAAACTAATAAATGCAACATTTCATGACAATTTTGTAACTTTCTTCCATATCTATGTATAGAGTACCAACTAGATCCAACACAGAAACCATGATTACCAAGGGAATGGTGGCGTCTAACCTGAAGTTCCCTCTACTAACATTAGATGACATAGGATTTCGTACTTTCCACTTGCCCTGACCAGCTCACATCAATATTCCTCTATGGAATGGGTAGTGGAAACTGACCCATGGATCCATTTCAGTTTTTCAACTGACCTATTATTACTTGATAAACAGAAAAGATATATATCTAAGCAGAAGACTATTTTTCAGTTCAGAGAGAGGAGAAAAAAAAAAGATTGGTGATGGAGCAAATTTGACAGGTAAGCAAATTTGGTAGTTTATTAGGGGCTCCAGAAAAATAATAACAATAATAATGAAAACAGTAGTATGATATATAAACAGATACCTAAAAATGTAACATTTGGCCCCATGTACTAGTTGACTTCTCATCCCATGGAAAGCCTGGTATGATGTAGTTGAAACACTCTCTACCTTCTCTTTCTCATAGTCAAAGCAAAGTGCCAATGTTTGACTTTAATATTTTGTTTGGTGGCCTGGCAAGGCAGCCCCACCAGGGGCCAGTGATCAAAAAGGATGCAATGGAGTCCTTGTCAGAGACAGCCCCTGCTCCTCTTACTCCTACAAGTAAGGTACCCGTCAGGTACATATGTGTAGAGAGAGTAGGTCAAGTCCATACAAGGTCCTTGGTTGGGCTTCAGTCTCTGCAAGCCGCCCTGGACCCAAGTTAGTTAGCTCTGTTGGTCTTCTTGTGGAGCTCCTGTCCCCTCCATGTCTTTCTCCCCAACCCCCCACTATTCTACAAGGCTTCCTACACTCTGCCCAATGTTTGGCTGTGAGTCTCAGCATCTGTGTCAATCCATTGCTGGTTGTGGTGGTCCAACCCGGTAGGATTTGTTGAAGGAGGCCAGCCTGAGCTACACATTTTGACCTCAGATGGCTCAAACTTTTAGTTACAGAACCAAGGGGAGCTTCTCTCCGTAAAACACAATAAAGTTTCCAATGTTTCCACCAGACTCAGCTGGTTTTATAGATGGATAAATAGATAAATAGCCCAACCCAGGCACAGTGGCTCACACTTGTAACCGGAAGTTAAGGTACAAGGATCACCTTGAGACTGAAGTCAGCCTGAGCACCAAAGTCCCAAGTCAGATAAGGCTACAGATCCTGTTCGTAAACAAAACAAAACACCAACACAACAACAATGAACCAACAAACCAACCAAACTAAAACAATGAGAACTGGTCATCTAACCCTGTTATTTTCTTTGTAAGAGACATGAGAACAGAGACAGGAAAAAATAATTTCTCAATAACAAGCTACTTTGGGTAACCTTGGTGTGTAAGGAGAAGGCAGGAGAAACATCAACAGCATGCCAATGAAAACGGGTCATTGAAGGAGCTGGACTTCTTCAATGACTTCTCTAAGCCCGACTTCTTCAAAGGTAAAACATGCTTCGGAGCTTTGCCTTGGCCTGTGGGTTTAGTCAGCAGAGCATCACTCTGAAGTTTTCACTGATCCAAAGTGATACCCTGTAATAGTTTCTGTGAACACTATCATATTCAGGGTACATATGCTACACCCAAGGCTTTATTGCTTTTATTGAGGATTTTTGTAAATCAGTACTAACAAGAAAAATGAGCTTCTTCTGAATTTTATTAGTGTCACATGGAAGATATTCCCAAATAGTTTCATTTCTCCTTAACGTTGATATGAATTGTTGTATTTTAACAAACAAAATCAATATCTAAAGTAGTGTAGTGAAAAATCACTTGAAAATCAACTAAACACACATGTGTGTGCAGACACACACACACAAAGGAATATACCAGTCTTTTTCAGCCTTCTTTTCCCCCTTATTTGTGTCAATACAACTTGACCTGAACACTTAATAATGAGTTCATCTTTCCTATGTTAGAAATGCAGAAACCTTTTAAAAGTAAAGAAATCACATTTAGTTTATATTCATAGGTAAGAATCCATGTTTTTTTTACCCACATAAAAAATGGTCATTTTTGTAGCTTTCTATTACTAAAATCACATAAAAATACTACCTAATAATTTGGGAAGGTCAGATGGCTGTAGCTACTTTCTCCATAAAGACAATATGCAACGTGTATGCAACATATTTGTTTGTTTATATAATAACACCCACATATAAACATACACACATAATCTGCAAAGTGTGTTACTAGTAATCTTAACTGGCATACAATTAGTATCTGCTACAGTAGAACAGTGTTCATAATTTGAGTGTTTTGTCCATTTGAATAATTTATTTAAGTCTATCAACAATTCCAGTATATCACAAAACAGGATTAATTTCTTAGAAATATGATATTAAGAAAATAACTCACTCAGACAAAGTGATCAAATGAGTAGGGAAAATTCTGCCTTATATAACAGGCCTTTTTATAACCATTCCTGTATTGTTCACTTGTCTAAACTTGAGCCAATATCATTACTAATACGGAAAGTTATGGAAAGAATGTGTCAGGCTATATGTCTGTATGATGTAATGTGTTCCAGCACTCAAAGAAAAATACTTTCTTTCTAAACAGAGGCTTGACTTTCCATTAAGTGTAGAATAATCTTATCATTACATGACAACCCTAAAACTGATCAGTCTAAAACAGGTATGCATGAGCACATTGTCTCAGTTTTTCTCAAACCACAATTCTATGTCCACTGGAATGCCTACTTTTTTTGATAGAGGAAAAAACACAGCAGCAATAGTTACCGGGATTCTCAGGCCTGAAAGCATTGTCAGGATGAGAAACCTGGCACAGATGCTGCTCTGCACATGACCTAACTCAAGCACAAAGCTACGTAAAGGAGGGGAAAAGAGTACAGGTAGGCAAAGGCGGTGCTGTTTCTACTCTTTGTTGGATGAAACCAAATATTCAAATGTCTGAGCCTATGGTGGCATTTACCATTAAAAGTACCACATATCTCCTCCCCACTCTGCTCTCTCCTAACCCAATTCCCATAAAATTGATTGGGGGACATCTCTTGGAAGGGGGGCTCCTGGGAGTCTATGGGGGTGATCTTATGTGAGACTCCTAGCAGCAGGGGATATGAAGCCTGCAGTGGCCTCCCCCTATAGTCAGGTGGGACTTTCAGTGGAGTTAGGGGAATACCATCCCATCCACAAAACCTTTCACCCCAGATTTGTCCTGTTTGCAAGAACTGTAGAGAGAAAGATGGAGCAGAGACTGAAGGAATAGCAAACCAATGTCTGGCCCAACTTGAGACCCATGCCATGAGAGGGAGCCAACCCCCATCACTTTTAATGATACTCTCCTATACACGCAAGCAGGAGCCTAGCATTACTGTCTTCTGAGCGGCTTCACCCAGCAGCAGATAGACACAGATGCAGAGACCCTCAGCCAAACAATAGGTGGAGTTTGGCGTGTCTTATGAAAGAGTAAGAGGAAGGATTTGAGGGAGCTGGGGTGAGGGGAGTGGTGGCGTCAAGAAAACCATGAGAAGACTAAGAGAGGAAACTAACCTAGGCCTATGGGGGCTCACAGAGACTGAACCATCTACCACAGAACATGCATGGCCTAGACCTAGGACCCTACTCATATGTAGCTGATATGCAATATGGTCTTAATGTGGGTCCCCTAATAATTGAAGTGGGGGCTGTCATTGACTCTGTTGGCTGACTTTGGATCCTTTTCCCATAGTTAGACTATCTTGTCTGGCCTCAGTGGGAGAGCTTAGTCCTACTGTGACTTGATGTGCCAGAGTTGGTACCCTTCTCTGAAGAAGGATGGGGGAATGAGGTGGGGGGAGGGGTATTTGCTCAGGCTGTAAAGTGTTTAAATAAATAAATTAATGAAGAAAAAATAAAGAAAAGAAAAAGAAAATAGCACTGCATATCTACATTGTGTTTAAGCAGCTGTAAAAATGACCTCAAGCTCAAAAATTAAAGGGCAAACCTTTAGGTATTTAAGAGAGTGTTTAGTGTTTACTAAGAACTATGAAGCTAGGAAACTCAAGGGTTAAGAAAATTACAAGTGCCAGAGATGAAAAGCACCCACAGCAGCTGGTATTTGTTAAGAGAGAAGGCTTGGCTCTTACAGAGAGATGTCTCATTCAGTTATAGACCATCTGGGAAAATTTCATGCAGTTGTTGAAAGAGTAGCTGACGAAATTTCTGTATACCTAGAAACCACTGAAAACCAAGCATCACAACTTCACAGTGATGACCTTTCTACAGAGACTGTATCAGCTCAGAAGGACAATAATCAGTCAGTAAATCTCTTGACATCATGTTCACCAGCTTTGGTCAGAGACAGGCCAGGCCATCTATCATCACTTGGGCTCACAGGCTTCGAAGGAGCAGCTTCTGATAAAGTATCGGCAAATTTAATTCCTGGCATCTTAGATGAAACCAGCAACCAACATCTTAAACTGTCAGCATCACATTGATATTCTGAGCCACATAAAGAAAATAACTGTTGTTGGCTATAAAAAAAAAAAAACCTAAGGATAGCAGGCTACCAAGAAGAGACTTGATACTCTATGAGCATATACAGGGGGAGGAGGACTCCCTCAGTCACAGTCATAAGGGAGGGGAATAAAGGGAAAATGGGAGGGGGGGAGGGAGGAATGGGAGGATACAACGGATGAGATAACAATTAAGATGTAATATGAATAAATTAATAAAATATATTTTAAAAACTAATTTTCTTGAAGTACCAGGACCAAGGGTGTTCATAATCTCCAAATATTTTCATCTAAAATATTTTTAAAATTGTGCATTAAGTCAAGGATTTTAAAAGAAGATCAGAGACTTACCTGATAGTCTTTTGAACAGGGTGCTAAGGAGGGAGGGACCCCCACATAATAAAGGCTGTGACCATCACCACATTCCATTGCATAATTCAGCGATGAGGACTAGGGAGTTACAGTGTGTTGACCTCAGTAATCAGTGTGTTTCTGAAATGTCTTCAAATGACAGTGAGTGTGAAGGTGCCTCTTCTGTGGGCTCCTGTTACACCAGAGCACTGAGAGATGCTAAGAAAGTTCCTACTGACTAGCATTCCACAGCAGCCTTGTCAACTTCACACTCTGAAAATATAGCTACAAGGTGGCACACGTCCACAGGGAAGGCAAGAACAAGAAACTGATGCAGACAGTTTTCTAAGTATGAGAACTACAAGCATAAGAATGTGAGTTCAATTCCTGGAATCCACACAGAGGTGGAAGAAGACAACTGATTTGACCAAACTGTCCTCTAACTCTCACACACGATGTGGCATGCATGCACACACACACAAGAGCGAAAAGCAAAACTTTAAATGAAAATGAGTGGAGAGTCTTCACTGGAGACTTCGCATCTCCTAAAACAATATTAATCCATCCCCCACGCCATCTATTGCCCAAGGATGGTGACCAAGAAATCTTTTCACAAATATTCAGGATAAAAATATGGTCTAAAAACATAACATAAGGGAAATGTTTCAAGGGCAAGAAAGAATGAGCTGCCATGGCAGCTTTCACACATTAATCTTCTTTTCTTCAGAGCAAATCTAAAACACCCCTTTGAATCCAGGAGATAGTTTATCCCCTGGTAGGCAGCTGCCCTCCGTGTCTCCCAGTGAACATCATGCTTATTGCCAGTAGCTATTGTTACCCAGCTAGCCAAAATGATTATTCATACTATTTGATTATAAACTAAATGATGCTAATGAGAAAATAATCTTTCTATGTAATATTTTTATGAAATACTTAAAGAGAACTCAAAAGAACCCTTGACTTAGAAGGCCTAGACTGTGTGTTGTTGTTGTATGCATGTGTGTATACTCAATTTTCTTAACAAATATATTTTCTTATGAACTTATTAACTGAGAGTACCTCACTTATGCCCCAACTAACCTAAACAATAGAAAAAGAAGATTAAAGAATACAATAATGAAACCATAAAGATATCAGTTCCAAGGAATGATTCTCCTGGTGTAATCAGCAGGATTTCTTCTGCTGGAACCTGGAGCAACCAGAACCTGGAACCTCAGATGGAGCCCAGAGTCCCGAAGCCTTCCCTCAAGTGGGTCTCTCTAGGAGCATCTTGAAGTGGAGCGATGAACAGCCAAAACTATCCCAAGTCTCCAAAGGCCTTGCCTCTTGTTTTTGGCTCACATGTAGACCTCCTCTCAGAATTTGTTCGAGGATGTTTTTCAGCTGGTTAATCTCCTCCACATGGTGGTTCGACTTCTAAGGGCATAAACATCACCTGTTCCCGCACAAGTCTTTTTCTCATCCTCCACTTATGATGTAAACAAAAAACATGTTTATCTCTTCCTCACATGTGTGTGCAGATGCACATGTCCATGCATGCATACCTGTGTGGAGCCCAGAGATTGACACTGGGTATCTCCCTGTGTCATTTTCCAACTATACAAACATACACACAGAGAGGGGGGAGGGAGGGAGGAAGTGAGAGAGGAGATTGACTGATCAATTCTCACTGACTCTAAAGCTAAGGGCTAAACAATGGACTAGGGTGCATGGCAATGAAACCTCAAGATTTTCTTGACTTTGCCTCCAAGCTTTGGGGTTACAGGTTCATGTGACCATACTTTTTTTTAATGTGGGTGTTAGAGACTTGAACTTAGGTGGCTGTTCTTGCAGATTTCTACACTATACATAATCATATTCAGGAAAAAAGAATTATTACTCTTCTCGGATTAGTATTTTCTTCAGTTCTCTGTAATTATTCACTAATATGTAATGACATAGAAATACAGTGTACATGGCTTCAGATATGGAAAATGGCAGATGGTTACAGGCAGCACATTTCACATACATAAAACTGCATATAACAAGCACTTCTGCAAAAAATTATTTATTTCACTTATTTGTATAGCTACTCTTTATATCTTTCCAATAAAGGGAGTACCATGCTTTTTTAAAGCATGAAATAATTTTGTGGTGTATTTTATTGCAGTTGTTGTTGCTACTGTTTTTGTTTTTGAGAAGAGGATCTCCAGGTTAGCCTCAAGCTCACAATCTTTCTTCCTTTGCCACCCAGTTACTAGGATTGTAGGCATGCACGGACTGTGCTGACCTAAAATAACATAGTAAGAAAGCTTGCTCTTTTCATCCCCCTGTGAACACACAAGTTTATAGTAGGCTATGCATCCGGTTCTTTGTGTAAAACCTTGCTGCTAGTTGAGGTGCTCCTGCATCTTAGCCCACTGAGACATCATCCACAGTGTTAGCAGTAGGAAAACAAGAGAAATACTTCCCTGCCACAGTCCTTATCCTAGCACAGGACATGAGCAATAGGAAATTCCCAGTTCAGCCCCTCCCTGTGAAACAAAAAAATTAGATGAGGTATCTAGTGTCCTAATTTGTTCAGTGCTACCTAAGAAAACTGATGGGTCTCTCTCTGCACAGGGTAGTTTCTTGTCAGACACAGAGGGGACAGTTTGAACTAGCACGCAAACGTGCCACAACCAGAAGAGAGCACGCAATGAAGCCCGGGACTCAGCATTGCTCTCAGCAGGGAACAGCTGAACCACATATTTAACAGCGTTGGAATTTCTGGAGTTCCCAAAGGACTAGATTTTAAGTCATTTGCCTCAAAGTACTGACATGGACCAGCATTCCTAAGCCACTGAAAGTTAAAGAGGACAAAGTGGTCATTTGAACAAGAGTCCAGAGTAAATACAAGCTCTCTCCTAATGCAAAACAGAGCAAGCAAATAAAACCATGAACTCAATTGTCCCTGAGTTGGGAAGGACTCAGATGTAGCTTCCCAACATGTCTAAGAACAAATGGACTCACTTCCGGCCTGCCTATCACAAGAAGCAAAGAGGATATAACTTACCTCTTCTGGGAACCAGTAAGGAAAAAAAAACAAACAAACATGTTTTTGTAGTAACAGGAAGGTTGGGACACCTGCAGTGCAGTGGGCAGGTGGATAGAGTACAGTCCTCTCTTGCATAAGGTCAGTACACAAATCAGGGAAAGATGGAAATAATGTCTACTACACAGATATCAACAAAGATATGGTCCTCATAAAGTCCTTGGAAGTGCTCCCTCTTTCAGTGTTTGTGCAGATTTTGACAAGTACTGACTTAAATCTGTTTTAGCTGTTCAGTAGCATTTGCCAGTGAAGTCATGTCTTCCTGGGCCTTTTAAAAACAAATTCATTTTCTTTACTAGTTAAAGATCAGCTGGGTCCGTTAAAAAGAACGTGATAAGTTCATGGAACAACCGTTGTTGAAATATTCACATATCAACTACCTGATAAAGGAAAAAGAACAAAATAAGCCAAAAGTCAGCAAAAAACATGAAATAAGGAATAAAAAATAAGAAAGCAGAGATCTGAAAAGACAATTAAAATGGACATATCTTTAGAATAACAAAGAAATAAATGAACAAAAATTAAATAAAATCAGACAGGAAAGAAGAGATAGTATAACTGATGTCAAGCCAGGGAGAAAGTAGCTAAGGGATGATGAGCCACTAGGTGCCCACAGGTGGATTAACTTAGAACAAGTGGCAACATTCTAGACAAGGCCAGCTGATCTTTAACTAGTAAAGAAAATGAATTTGTTTTTAAAAGGCCCAGGAAGACATGACTTCACTGGCAAATGCTACTGAACAGCTAAAACAGATTTAAGTCAGTACTTGTCAAAATCTGCACAAACAACGAAAGAGGGAGCACTTCCAAGGACTTTATGAGGACACACTGACCCTGATACTAAAGCCAGAGAGCACACCATTAGGAATTGCACGCCAATGCCCTTCATAAGCAAGAATCCTTAACAAAGACTAGCAAGGCAAATTTATCAGCACCATCAGTGGTCACATGCCATGACCAAGGGGAGCTTATATGTGGGTGCAAGGATAGCTCAGCCTTTGAAAATTAGTATCAACAAAAATATAGAAAAAATTTCATAAGGTCCGATCAATAGGCACATGACAGTCATCTGCTATAATTTGTCATTCCTTCTTGATTACAAAAATCCAAGATACTAGAGATAGAAAGGAAATCATCTCTATGTAATAGAGGCCATAGATTAGTGGTTCTCAACCTTCAAAATGCTGCCACTCTTTAAGACAGTTCCTCATGGTGTGGTGATCCCAACCATAAAATTATTCTCATTGCTACTTCGTAACTGCAAGTTTAGTACTTTTAAGGGTTGTAATATAAATGTCTGATATGCAGGATATCTAATATGCAACCCCTGTAAAAGGGTCATTTGACCTCAAAGGGTCGAAACCCACAGGTTGAGAACCACTACCATAGATGAAAAGTTCACATCGAACAGAATGTAAAATTGGAAGCCATTATAGTAAGCTCAAGAAAAAAGCAAGATGTTCTCTCTTTCTACATCTACTCAACATATACCAAAAGTCCAAGACAGTAATTTCATTATATAAATGAATCCAAATTGCATATGTACATGTCTCTGCAGTTAATACATTCTACCCAAAGAATTGCTTAGCATCACTGCAGGAAACAGTAGTAACTGAAAAAAAGTGATATATATATATATATACACACTGTGAAATGGAAATTTGGGTAATGATCCTATTTACAACATCATCAAAATGAATTATATATTTAGGAATAACCTAAGACCTAATTAAAGTAACAAAATGTTTGTATATTAACAGTATAAAAAATTAATGAAAGAAACAAATAGAAAGATAACCAAGTTTATGGATAAGAAGACAATATTGTTAAAATGTCCACATTACCCACAGAATGTAAGATGAAAAGCGATCACCTATGAAAATCCTCATGACAGAGGCCTGGGTGGTAGCTCACTTATTAGAATTGCCCTAGCAGGCAAGAGACCCTGCACGCAACTTTCAGTGCTGTATAACATCCATAATCTTCAATGTTGGGAACTAAATGCAGGGGGATGTAAAGCCCAAGGTCATTCTTGGCTACACAGGACAGCATGGAATACATGAAACCCTACTCTAAAACTAACAAAGAAGCCAAAACCTGCTGAAATTTTTATTATTATTATTGTTACTATTATTACCATCATATCATCATCTTCTTCTTCATTATTAATTACTATTATCATCATCATTATCACCATTATTATTATTATGGTTTTTCAAGTCAAGGTTTCCAAGGTAGCCCTGGCTGTCCTGGACTCATTTTGTAGACCAGGTTGGCCTCGAACTGACAGAGATCTGCCTGCCTCTGTCTCCCGAGGCCTAGGATTACAGGTGCATGCCACTGAAACAAAACCCAAACAATTCAGTACTTCTTAAGAACCAACAAATACTCTTGTGCTGCGACAAACACCTAAAAAGATGCAGTTTAAGAAGGAAGAGTATGGCTGTCCTCATGGTTTCAGAGGACCCTGGCTTGGAAAGTGTGCAGAAGTGTCTAGAAAGTAGAGAAGGAGAAGACATCTTAAAATGAGCCCTTTCTTTCCTCTACTTTGCCAATTATTCCTTCAAGACCCCTGCTCTATAGGATGGCACTGCCCACATACACGCTATAGCATCCTCACTTACAGACTCCTCTCTGAAAACTTTGAGGGCACAGGCATACCCAAAGATCTTCTTCATAAATCTAAGTAACTCACAATCTAAGTAAATCTCAAGGAAGATTTAGCTCCATAGACACAAAATAAGCAAACATTTTTTAGAAAGATCCTTTTGGAATAAAGCATAACACTTCCTAATTTGAAATACATTGCAAAGCACAAAGTGTATTAATGGAATAGGTTATGGACAAGTGCGTGGAGACAGCCTATAAGCTCTGGCTAATTTCCACTCTTATTAGCTCTAGTATGAAAATCGGCATGGTGATTAATAGCTGCTTTTTTAAAAGTTTTTTGATGTCTGGTTCTCCTCAAAAATATTTTATATCTCACATCCATTTTACCAGATGGCTCTATTTTGAAAACTCTTCAATAATTTGATGTATACCAACCTGAACCATTTCTATACAGTATTCTCACGGTTATGGCTAGAGGGTGTTCTTTTGTGTGTCTCTGTGTTTCTCAAATAAATTCTCCTAAAATATATACCAAATTTTCAGGAGGTAAAATAGTATAGGGTGATGCAGCTGAAGAGAACCAGAAATAAGTACAAAATATATAGCCAACTGTTCTTCAGTAAGTCAGCCAAGAAGAATGCACAAGGAGCAGAAAACATTGCATTTAACAGATAGTACAAGAAAAGCCAGACATCTAGGAGAGAAAGAAAGAAACTGGATGTTTATCTTCTGGCTCATGCAAAAATCAACTCAAAATTCATTAAAGGCTTAAACCTAAGATCTCAGACTTCAAAAGAAAACAGAGGAGAAAGTCCTCACGGTATTGCTCTTGGCACTGACTTCACAGACGGACACCAAAAGTGCCGGCTGCATGAGTCAAAGCAGGCTTGAAGAAGGACCGCAGAGCAAATGTGTGCTGCGAACAACAAAGCTTCTAGAACACTAAACCAAAACAGACAGATCCTTCTGACCTAAGAGTAGAGGAAACTACAGTGCAGAATGGAAAGGCATTGACAGTGGAAGACACAGTAATAAATCATCCTTTAAAAAAAATAAGCTGCTCTTCTGTGAAGGGATAAAGATAGAACAGATAGCACAGAGACTGAAGGCATGTCCAACCAATGCCTGACCCAACCCAAGACCCACCCCATAGAGGAGAGCCAACCCCTGACACTATTAAAGATATTCTGCTTTGTTTGTAGACAGAAGCCTATCAGAGTTGTCCTCTGAGAGGCTCCACTCAGCAGCAGTTTGAAACAGATGTTGAGACTTATAGCCAAACATTTGCCTAAGCATAAGGAGTCTAGTGGACAAGTTGGGGAGGGGGGGCAGGGAGAGCATAAAAGGAACTAGAGGTGGTAAGAGATCCACAGGAAGACCAACAGAGCCAATGAACCAGGATCCAGAGAGGCCTGCGGAGACTGAAGCACCAACCAAGGACAATGCACAGGCTGGACCCTGTAATAGATGTAGCAGATGGGCAGCTCAGACTTCATGTGGGTCTCTTAGTAAGTGGAGCAGAGGCTGTATCTGATCAGCATGGACTCTGTTGTCTGCTTTTTTTTTTTTTTTTTCTTTTTTGGTCACTTCCCCTGATGGGACTGCCTTGCCAGGCCACAGGGGAAGAGGACAACTTCAGTCCTGATGAGACCTGATGAGCTGGAGTGGGTGGGTAAGAGGTGCTCCAATGGGGGATGGAGGGTGGGACTGAGGGGAGAGGAGGGAAAGGCTATGACTGGGATATAAAGTAAATACATTAACTAATAAAACAAATAAATAATAAATAAGCTCCCCAGTGGACATGATCAAAAAGACTATACTGAACTCCTTACAACAACATGGTTAACAGGAAACTCATACAGTTTTTCAAGGATGCCAGTATAGACACTCTGGAAAAGTGTTTAGAGATTCCTTTAAAAAATAAAAATATATTCATCATATGGTCCACAATATATACCCAAGTGAAATAAAATCACTTTATCAAAGAGATACTGTCAGCCTCATCTCTATACTGATGTACGATATACAACAGCCAAGGTCCAGAATCCATCAAGGTAACTGTCCATGGAAGAATAATGAAAGATGGCTCAGAGGATGGTGTGTTGAACAATCATGAAGACCTGAGTTGAAATCACCAGATTGCACATAAGCCAGGTACAAAAGCACATATCCGTAACATCAGCCTTCCCCTGGTAAGATGAGAGGTAGAGACAGGAGAATCACCAGAAAATGGGACATCTACATATCTCAATGTCATTGAACTGTATCATAATTGTCTGTATACTTTGCTGAATAGCATAACTAGTCTGTAAAAGAGCAAAAGATTAATCAGACAAATTTTGGCATCAAATTGTACTGTCCATCAAAATCTGGAGAGATAGCACTGGCTGCTCTTCCAGAGGACTCAGGTTCTGTTCCTAGTATTCACAAGGTGGCTCACAATCATTTGCAATCCAGTTTCAGAGGATCAGATTCCTTGTCTGGGTTCCTACATGTATACATGCAAAAACAGACCCACAGAGAAAAGGCTTGTACACCTAAAACAAATATAAATAAATCTCTGAAAGAAGCATGAGTTACTAATCGTATAATTTGGAAGCTAATGTCTGTAATACACATGCAGTGGATATTGTACATTAAAGGGCATGATGGGTTAGAGTCTGAAGCTCAGGGCTCAGCTCCCTGGGAGGCAGGACCAGCCTGTTTGCTACATGATCCCACAGAACAAGGTTCTCAAAATGGGTTTATGCCATCTATATTTTAGTCTCTATTTTATTATTACAGGGATGTCAACTTCCAGTCCTTAGGCTAGGTAACAGAGTTTTCTTGTTTTTTAAACTGCATGTGGTTATCTATCTCTGTATATGGTGCCACACAGTATATCATTCTGAGATTCCCTACTGTACAACAAAGGCAAGCTTGCTCTTTCTTCTGGTATAAAAGAAGCAAAGTAAATAAACCAGGCATGGTGACAGGCTTGAAATCTCAGTGCTTGAGAGTAAGAGGTGAGCTGATGGTGAGTCCAGCCCAACCTAGACTTCTTAGCAGCACCTGTCTCAACTACAAGGAGATAAAGGACTGAGTACTCCAAAGGCTCTCTGAACATTGTTCATTTCTGTGTAGGGAGGGGAGGGGAGGACAAGAAGAATGGCAGGAAGGGGAGGAAGGGAGGAGAGGAGGGGAGGATTAAAAAATAGAAAATCAATATATCGCTTCCCTTTCAGTGGGTTAAGCAGGTCTGGCTAGCTGGTTAGAAGCCTGACTTGTGGCTGACACAGACTGCAGCTCTAGACACTTGCTATGCCCCTGTGAGCATCTCTGTAAGCAGAGAAGATAACTGCAGGAAACCAATTCACAAAATGCCTGTCTCTGGAATGAGTTGTGGCAGCATAAATATAGAAGCTAGATTAGTAATGATGCTGTGAGATTGGAAATTCCCGAGGGCCTCTCTTGTGTTGTGTGGAAGGGAAAAGAAAGCAACAACTGCTGGGAAATGATAGACATTCACAATATACTCTCAACTACAAAAGTCATGAACATGTGATTTATTTGAGCAAATAATGCTGAGTACTCCCTTTCTTATATAAATATATGCTGGATATTCATGCATCTTCTTTCCCCCAAGCTCCCACTCTAATTCCTCTATTCTCTAAAACTTGATGAGACTAAGTTTTGAAAGGAAATATATTCTTTGCCACTACAAGCCAATTTTTAAAAAAAGAAGTAAAAAGGGGAAATTGAGAAATGAATAATTTAAACTTCAAAGCCCTTTGGGTAAGTTACTCTAGGGACACCACAAGTCATTTAGATAAAAGGGCTTTTGTTGTTGTCAGGAACCCAGTGGAGGAGCCCAAGGCCACCCCAACACCCAACCTGGTTCTGTTACTGTAACACTGTCACTTTTCCTTATGTCAGATCTATGTGCATACTAGAGACAAGAAGACAATTTCTTCTTCATTGCTATCTTCATTATAGCCCCACAGACTTACGAGACCAATGATGAGCAAACCCCACTACAGGGTGGGGGCAAATAGACACAGATGATATTCTGAATACTGGGCTACCTATCTCCTTTCAGTATGGAAAAGGAGAGCACTTTCTGCCTCTATGAATTACTGCTGAGAATCAGTGTCACCTTAAACTGGATAAACTAAAATCTACAGGACTCCTTAAAAAGATGCTCTACCTGCCCACACTAATGTAACCTTGAGGGTGTAAAAAAAATACCTTCTGGAACATTCCTAACACTAGGAATTGTCACTGCATAGGTAACATGTCTAGTCTTGGTAACAAAACTAGATGCTTGATGAAAAACTCCAAACTCCCTCTGCCCCCATCCAGGCCCAAGACTGAGAGGCAGAAGAGGCCCAAGACTGAGAGGCTATGGCAAACTCTCTTTGATAATTCTCCTTTGTTTGCTTGCTTGATTGTTTGTTTGTAAGGTCCCACCATATAGTCCAGGCTGACGTCAATCTCACAGCAATTCTTTTTTTTTTTTTTTTTTTTTTTTTTTCCCGAGACAGGGTTTCTCTGTGTAGCCTTGACTGTCCTGGACTCACTTTGTAGTCCAGGCTGGCCTCGAACTCACAGCCATCCACCTGGCACAGCAATTCTTATGTACCAACTGCCAAGAAAAGGCTTTGGCTCTGCTCCAGCTTTGGCTCATGCCTCCCCCAAGTCCACACCTTACATTGGTACCGCTCAACTCCAGCCACTTCCTAAGTTCTTGAGGACAAAACTTGTTTTGTTTTCTTCTCTAAACTCCCCCCTCCTTGCTCTTTCCAGCTCTCTTCATTCTCTTCTCCCTCCTATGTTCCGCATCTGACTAACAGTAAAGATTAATTAGCCCCTTTCCCATGAGATATTCTCCCCATCTGGCACAGCCCACAACTCTGTTCCATGAACCCCAGGCCTCAGCCACAGCTGTCTCTGAGCTCTCAGCAAGAGCTGATGAAAGACTTGTATGGTATATTAGCCCAACACAGAACAAAGCTAGAGGATCTAGACACAAGGAAACCTGCACAAATTGTTGCACCAACCAAGGACAATGTATGCAGTAAACCTAGACTCCCCGTTCAGATCTAGCCAATGAACAGCTCATTCTCCATGGTTGTGGGGAAAGCAGAGACTATCTCTGACATGAACTCTGGTGGCCCCATTCTTTGATCATTTCCCATTGGTGGGAAGGCCCAGTGGGCACAGAGAGGAAGGGAAAGCAGGCTATCCTAATGAGATCTGATAGGCTGTGGTCATATGGTGAGGGAGGAGGTTCCCTTCTGTCAGAGGTCTAGGGGAGGAGAATAGAGAGGAAGAGGGAAGGAGGTTGGGAATGGAAAGATACAAGCAAGCCAATAACAATCTAACAATCCCGGTGTAATCTGAATAAATTATAATAAATTAACATGTAAAAATGTTCCTATAATGTTCTTGTGTACCGTGCATAGTTTACCCTTGTTCATTCAAATGCTGATTTCTCCAGGCCACTCTCTGGATCAATCCCAATATTGCATTGTGATGTTTCAAGTTTGTGTAAACATGTCATCATTTGTTCTCTGTTTGTCAAAACAAACAAACAAAAAAACAAACCAGGCAATGCTGAATGATAGCACAGGATAGGGTTGGACATCCTGATGGAGTGAGGGGAGGAGAAAGAAGAAGAAGAAGAGGATGGAGCCAGAAGGAGAATACCAGGAAACATCAGGAGAAAGGAACCAGTTTAGTACATGAGTAAAAAGCAAATATAAAGTGAGAAAACAGAATGGGAGAAAACTATACTAGAATAGAGATTTAGGATGGAGTAATTATTGCACAGCATTGTGCTCTGAGCTAATTAAATAGATCCTGGTCTCTGTGTGATTATTTGGGTATAAACCTGGTTAAGGAGTAACTGCTGATTTCACTAAAATAATAATTCAATATTAAATATTTAAATTCATTCAACAACAAAACAGCACATAGAATCAAAAATAAAAAAAAAAATTTTAAAAAGGACAAAAAAACTGATAACAGTCTACTATGTGCCTGCAAAACACCAGGGGCAGGCAGAGTTCTTCCTCCAGCTTTGTCTCCAGGTGTCATACAGAAGGGAACTCACTTTCCTTTCAGTTCCATTATCAGGGTGGAGATGTAGCAACCCTCAGGGCTTCCTCAAATATTGTCTCCCTCTTTCTCCTCAGCCCTGACAAAGGCAAAAGAGCAGATACTGAGCTCAGGTCACCAAGCCATCCTTCCCATCCTTGTTCTCATGACTCGCAAAAGAGTTCTGACTCCACTGTTTGGGGTCTGAGATCTATTTTATTTTTAGGGCTTTGGCCATAACTAGCACTCCCACTTTTTAATATATACTTTTCATTATTTTTATATGAACTCTTAACTGCCCACCACAGAATTTCTACAGAAAATACAATGGTCTTTCATGTTAAACACATAATTAATATTAATTTTAATTAATTTAATCAAAATGAAATAAAAGTAGTTATATTAATGTATTTTATATTATAATCATAGCAGAAATAGAGTACTTTGTAAAGAAAAGGAGTTCATTTATGTCTCAGGCTTTGTAGGCAAGCATGTCAAGAAACAGAGAAGGGCTCATCACAATAGAAGCCATGCACAGGGAAGTCTTGCTTCTAGCAACCTGCTGTCCTGAAAGTGAACTCACTCTACACAACTTGTCTTACTTACATCCTAGAGGACACAAGGACCCAGTCACCTTCCACCAGGCAACGTCTTTTAAAGAACCATCACCTCAAATCATCACACTGAGGACCAAGCCTCCAGAACCTAAACTTCTGCTAAGGTATGTCCAAGCAAAGGCCACAATTAAGGTGTTTCTTAATATCAAATAACCAGCAAATATTCTTGCATGCTGGATGCTGGTGGGACACAACATGAGTCAAGATAGATAAGTATAGTTAGGCAGAGATGATAAATGAAGAATTTAAGAATGTTCAAATCAACCAAAATTTAAATAAATGATGTATATCAAAATATAATAACTTGTTAATTAAACTTCTTTGTCCAGATCAATATTTTAAACAAAAACTAGTCTCTTTACAAGAAGCTAAAAACAAAAACAAAAACCTCCTTCTATATCCAAACATATCCATCACAGCTAAGAATCAATGGTGTGGATACCCATTGATGCAAAAACCACTAAAGAAAATGCATACATGAGTATGTCTGTGTGTGTGTGGATGTGTATAACATGTTCCGAGATGTCTATAGAGACCAGAATAGAATACTGCATCCCCTGATTGTGTGTGCCCAATGGGAGAGATAAAAATCAAACCTGTATCCTCTGCAAAGCAGCAAATGCTTTTAACCACTGAGCCATCTCTCCAGCCTATAGTAGCTCGTTTTCATGTAATACAACATACTTCTGAGAAAATGAAGCCTGTAAAATTATGTACGCAGCAAGTAACCTTCTGTTATTCTTCTTAAAAAGTGCAGTGAACTTTAAAGTTCATTAAAGACTTCAAGGAAACGCAGTAATAAACAGACAAAACCTAAAGAGCAACAATGAAGAATCATATCCCTATCAGTAAATGTGGCATTTAGTAAGTAAATCAGCACCAAAATGGATAATGAAGAAGCTCAGCCTGGCCTGAGCACACTGTAGTCTAATGGTAGATCTGTCTTCAACTGGTGAAGGCATAGCGAAGAGCTGTGCTCACCCTCTAGGTCTGTTTTCTAGCCTTCCAAACAGTCAGGATGGCCTCTGCTATACATGGAATCATAAAAATATTAGCCTGAACCAGCTTCACAAGAAACAACACAAATAACGCAACCAGCTTGCCTCTGCACACATTCCTCATGAAGATTTAATGGCAACACACCAGCCACTCAACTTTCCCATAGGAAAATACACCATAAATTCCGCATCTAACCTTACCAGCAGCAGAGGTTACTAAGAAAGCTATGCCTAGTAAAGTTATGCAGACATTTTCCTGCGAATCGAGAGACGCATGGGAGAACAGCAAAATAAAAGGATCCAGAGGGTCCTAGAAATCTACAAGTAGAACAATATGATAGGCAGATTTGGGCCCAGGGGTCCCGCTCAAACTAAGGCACCAGCCAAGGACAATACAGGAGGTAAACTTTAAACCCCTTCCCAGATCTAGCCAATGGTCAGAATATTCTCCACAGTTGAGTGGAGAGTGTGATACGACTTTCTTTTTTTTTTTTTTTTTTTTTTTTAATTTTTCAAAATTAAATAAAAGTACAAGGAGGTTAAGAATAATATTAAAATACAAAAATATCCTTTGAATGCTGTCACCAAAGTTCTGGGATCACAAGCTAGCATGATCCACTGTAGAACCTTTGCTCCGTGCAGCGGGTGAGGAAGGCTGTGCCCATTTCCAGAGGTGAAAAGGGAGGTATTTGGAAGCAGTGTCTGCTCCATTTCGGACATGGATGTGTGAAGTGATCTGTCCTCCCACCGACCAAGGGCCTCTGGAGGAGACACTAATTTATTTCATATAAAAATTACAAAAACATTTTAGTCCAGTTACCCTGAGAAATTCATTAATGCCTCCATTTTACAGATCTGGCCAGTGAGAGCATGTAAGTGAGATGAACTCATGTCACATGGAGTTATCTGTCCTCTGGCGAACTAACTCACCCAGCTGGGGACCTATATTGGTTACATGGCCCCTGCTCAAGAATATGTGCCTTTTGGCTCAAAGTTGGAAGATGTGAAGGGATGAGACAAGTTAAAGGGGAAAAGTAGGGCACATGTCAGGAAGAAGGTACAGAGTATAAGACAGTAAAGTGGACGCTGAGCAGCTTATCCCAAAAGAAGTTGCTGGCAATGCAGAAAAAAGCTAGGAGGGGAAAGGGCTGGCCATTGCAGAGAAACGAAGAGCGGTCTCTATTCCAAACATCACAGATGCCCGCACACTAGAACAGCCGTTCTTAAGGACTGGCTTGTCTGTTTGCAGACTGTCCACACTGCAGACAAAACTCCTTTCATAAAACTAGTAATTCATTATTTACTTTGTTAAATATTGGCAGTGGGGCACTAGGGGCAATGGTAGATAAAACTGCTTGTGCCTTGGCACAAATCAAGAAATATTTAAATATAATGCCAATGCATTCCTCACCACCACACAATACTATACTGTAAGATGACCCATCCCCAAATCATAGAACCACATACCATCAAAATGTAACAGTATGCATCACCAAATCATAGCACTACATGCCAATGCATAATACTCCATATCACCAATATTTACCACTACACAACACCTCAACATGACACACACTACCAATACCTAATGCCATACATCTCCCATGCACACCACCACACAGCACCAATACACAAACCCATACAACCAACACACAACACCACCTATTATCAATGTATAACACTGCATATCATAAAAACATACTGCACACTAACCAACATATACAGTAGATGCCACAATCTAAGCCCCTACAAAAACCAAAATATACTACACATAATCAATAAACTTATTCATTATATCACAAACCTTCAAAACATACCAAACATTAGCAACCTAACAGTAACTTATGCAAAAGAATTTAAAAATTAGGGTCCCTAAGAAATGTTTCTAAAGACATACTAAAATAAACATGACTTTACTGCTTTTTAAACTTAAATCATCCAAACTAAAGTGTTTTGGGAATAAAAGCATTTGGGTGATTTGACTTATGGACTAAATTGGACAGAACATCATTTGTGAAATAACACAGACACACACACACACAGACACACATAGACACACACACACACACACACACACACACACACACACACACACACACACCTATGTTACCCCCAAACATGGATGTATTAGTTGTCAATGATAAAATATAAATTTTAAAATACAAATCAGAATCTCAGAAAAAAATATTGTGCTCCTATGAGTCTGAGCACCTCCCAGTATTTATATATTCTCTCCAATACCACGCAGAGTGACACTAAATGGAAGTGCTCTTTGATGCTATGTTGTGACAGGATCAGACTCTGGAAGACGTCCAAAGCGGGCATCCAAGTGTTTCCTAGCTGTTACTGTAGGTTGTAATCAAGTCATTTCTGAGCAAAAGAATCCAGTCAATGTTCATGTCAGACCAATGAATTGCAATGACACAGAACAAAAGCTCCCCTGATCTGACTTCAGATTTCCCATAAAAACTCCCTCTTAAGGAGATATCATTTGGTAATGTTGGCACAACATTAAAGAACATTCACGATTAGGAAAGGCACTCTTCCTTTTTCCAACTTCAAATCTGCGTATGGTCATCCCTTCTTCACATACCTCAGCCAAATTAATATGTCACTATGAACCTAGTTCAAATGTGCATGGAGGAGCACAAATATGGAGTCTTCCACGAAGTCAGCCCCTAAACTAACACATAGCAATGTAAACAAAATGCTATTTTCCCTCATTTTTAAAACAATACGTATTATCGTAAAAATAATTTCATAGAGTAAGTTGTTCTTGTTAATATATAGTGCCTACATTTATATATAATTTATATTTTGCTTGTTTGTTTATTGTACTGGGGGATTAAAAGCAGGCTCTCAAACAAATACTTTACCACCAAGTTGTGCTCAAGGCATTTACAGTGCAGTATACTAAAGTAGAGTAGGAAATGGAAAATGAATGGCTTGATAGCACAAATACACCTATAAGTCAAGTGTACAACTTTTCCTCCTGACCACACACATAACCAGACATTGCCATGGATAAAACACTGGTGGAAAGGACATGGAAGAACCAAGAATGACTATTAAGAAAACCCCGTGGTTTAGGAGTCAGTGAAAGCAACTTATCGGTGTTAGTTGGGAGAGCAGGGAAAAGATTCAGAGGGGGAAATTCTAGAATCTAACGATAAAGCAAGAGGGCTGTGCTGGGATGGAGAGAAAAAGACACAGTTCTTTCCAAGTAATAATGATTTCCATGAAGTGGCTAGATTTATTTAAGAAGAAGAAAATAATATCTGTGTCAAAAAGTAGAGCTAGGTGAGCACATTAACAAATGACCAAAAGTGCATCAATTCCTAAGATGGTATGTACTTTTCCTAATTAAAGGGAGCCAAACAAAGAAGAAAACAGCAAAATGGAGGTCTGAAAACAGCTCCATTTAGTTCAGGAAACATAAAAATTCATAGAGGGAAATGTTAT
Source organism: Acomys russatus (assembly GCF_903995435.1). Taxonomy (NCBI): domain Eukaryota; kingdom Metazoa; phylum Chordata; class Mammalia; order Rodentia; family Muridae; genus Acomys; species Acomys russatus. Next base: position 54,206,457 of record NC_067151.1, read on the forward strand.
TAAGATATGAATACACTCCATATCTTCTTCAGGCAGGAGCCCCTTCAGTGTGTATTTAAATCATTAAGGATTAAATAAATAAATAAATAAAATGGAGAGCTGTTTCCAGAGTGGAAAAGGTGGGTCCCAGGGTCCCCTCACCAAGGGAGATTTTTTTCTTCAAAGCCAGTAGCTGAGAAAGAAAAAAGGTATGGTGCTATACAAAAGCCTCAGAGTACAGAAGAACAGATATGAGAGGGCCTGCCAAGGAGCTTCATTCCTATCTTCTATAGCAGTGCTTCTCAACCTTCCTAATGCTGCAACCCTTAAAGACAGATCCTCATGTTGTGGTGACACCAACCGTAACGTTAGTTTTATTGTTACTTCATAACTGTAATTTTGCCACTGTTATGAACTGTGATGTAACTATCTGTGTTTTCTGGTGGTCTTAGGCAAGCCCTGTGAAAGGAGCCATCGACCCCAAAGGGATCACAACCCACAGGTTGAGAATTGATGCTCTTGATAATTTTTATTAAATATTTTTACATATACATTTACATTATTACACATATATACAATAGACTATCTACATCAAGAAGAACTACAAAACAATCAGGAATTATATATAAATGTTACATTCACAGTGTTTTGGCCATATGTATTTGGCAGCTTTGAAGAAAACAACTCTCCTATCTTGGTGAGTCTAAAATCTTAACGTAAACCAATATCTATCATATCTGGTCATCACCAACTCAAAACATCTATCTAGGCCTAAAAACATCTTAACCCCTAAAGAACTAAGCTGAATTGTGCAGGTTAGCAGCTTCCCAAATGAGAAGATGTCAGAGACTGTTGAGAATGGATGTGCTTTAGTAAAAACAATTAAAATGTCACATTGGAATTGAACCAAGAGGTGAGGGAAGAGCTGAAATGCAGGAGAAAGTGAGAAGCAAGGGCACCAGAGGACCACAGAACCACACAAATAGCACCAGAGGACCACAGAACCACACAGGTAGCACCAGAGGACCACAGAACCACACAGATGGCACCAGAGAACCACAGAACCACGCGGATGGCACCAGAGGACCACAGAGCCACACAGATAGCACCAGAGGACCACAGAACCACACAGATGGCACCAGAGGACCACAGAGCCACACAGATAGCACAAGAGGACCACAGAACCACACAGATGGCACAAGATTACCACAGAACCACACAGATGGCACCAGAGGACCACAGAACCACACAGATGGCACCAGCGACCACAGAACCACACAGATGCACAGGAGGACTACAGAACCACACAGATGGCACCAGAGGACCACAGAACCACACAGATAGCACCAGAGGACCACAGAGCCACACAGATAGCACAAGAGGACCACAGAACCACACAGATGGCACAAGAGGACCACAGAACCACACAGATGGCACCAGAGGACCACAGAACCACACAGATGGCACCAGACGACCACAGAACCACACAGATGGCACCAGAGGACCACAGAACCACACAGATGGCACCAGAGGACCACAGAACCACACAGATGGCACCAGAGGACCACAGAACCACACAGATAGATAGCACAGCCCAAAACAGATGAACAGATCAGCAACACAGGGCATGCGGTCAGAGAAACTTCAACAAACCTCAGATGATATGTTATGCAGCATGTTCTATCAGCAATTTGTTACATAGCTCACTGTTATTCCAATGAAGGCTCTAGAAATTTCACTTTGTATGTACATCACTTCTCAAAGCGACAAGGTGTACGTGCATAAGCAGATAGCTTGCTCACTAAATTCTGCGTGTCAATTTCCATAAAACATAGCAGGGTGGCTGACTGTTTCTTTCAAGGGCTGGCACAGCAGCACAGGAGATGTGTGCAAACACACACTATTCTTTGCCACATTAAAGAAATTGTATACTTGCAAAAGAAGAGGGCACATTTCTGAAAGTCAAGTCCCTTAGTTTGTGAAAATTCCTGAAGCTTCTTAGAAATTTTTGTAGCCTTTTTTTCTTTTTTTTCATGCTTCACTAGTTCAAAGCTGAGAAAAAAAATAATTGGAAAAGAACCTAAGTTAACCCTGAATAAGAAGTTACAAAACAATCATAGAAGATAATACCATAAGAGACCAAAGTACCACAAGTGAACTGATGGGTGCATGATTGAATAAAAACAAAAATTGCTATTCTCCCATGCGTCTCTCATCTAGAGTCCCAATAGGATGCCTTCCCCTCTGTCCCAGTTTCCTGGTAAGTGAAAGCTTTTGTGGGACATGCCCCTTGGGCTAGTATGCAGATATAAGTGAGTATACGGTGCCTCACATTTGACCATGTCCCCTGGAGGGGGAGACCTGGTGGCACTCAGAGGAAGGACAGCAGGTTGCCAAGAAGAGACTTGATACCCTATGAGCATATACAGGGGGAGGTAATCCCCCTCAGGAACAAGTCATAGTGGAGGGGAGTAAGGGGAAGATGGGGGCGGGGAGGAATGGGAGGATACAAGGGATGGGATAAACATTGAGATGTAACAAGAATAAATTAATAAAAAAAAAACAGTCAAAAAAAAAATTGGAGCCCAGATGGACAGCGTGTGCTCTTCATGCTATGACCTGCTCGCCTGTCCAACATTTGTGAGATGTGCAACGCGAATTCATCCTACCTGTATCACTTCGAAACGCACTGCTGTTAAACCAGGGGTATGTCAGAAGATTAACCCTCATTTTCCTATGTAATCATTTATGTATTTGATTCAACTGTATTATCAAGCATAAATGGAGCTCTTAAGCACACAGCTTTAAAATAGCCATGATCTAAACCTACATATGGCCACCTCCTCTCAACTGTTTGCGATGTAGATCGTTAACTAAAAGGCAAAAGACCTCATCATATGAAAGATTCAATTTAATCAACTGTCAAAAAATATGATGTGAATGAAAAAGGATTCTGGGAGAGGAAAGAGTTTGACATTGGCCCTAATCACAGGCTTATCAAAATATATTTAAACGCTTTTAATATCAAAGTGACACTTGATTTTGGTTGTATCTTTTCCGGTTAAAAATCAGTGTGGTGACCAAAAAATTCTACTTTCTCTTTAGATCCATCTATAGTATCTATAATTACATACATCTGCATTTCTCGCATTAGTCTTGGTTCTATAATTTAGCATATACAGAAGAGGTCTAATTAATTTTATAACACAAAACCTTAATTAGAACTTATTTATTTTCCTATTCTTAAAGAAAACAAATTGCAGTAAAACTAATGCAACAACAGACATTCAAGACCAAGCAAATGCCAACAGGAAACCTCTGAACAAACCCCCACATAATTTTAACCCCTGCAAAAGATAACAGCAAGCATTTAGCACAGTGTTACCGGCAAGATAAAAATCAGAAGATGAATTTTTATTTCCTTTTCTATGCTGAATTTCAATCAATTTCCAAGATGTTAACTGGTCACATTTCTAAAGAGTGGTACTATTTCACAGAACTCACACTGCCAACTGAAATTGCTTACTAGTTAAAACAATTTTTAGGACAGGGCAACATTTTCTCAGCTAAGTCCTGAAGAACTGGTAAAATATATATAAAGAGAAAGCTGTGTTTCTAAGTGTTAAAAAAAAAAAAAAAGGCAAGGAGGGGTTAGAAAAGAGAGGCAGATCAACCTTTCTAAACTAGATTGTAGCTGCACCTAAAATCTGGAATATAAATTTGAGAGCCCCTTGAAATCTAGGGTTAAAGGAAATGTGCTGGGTTATTGCTAAGATGTATCACAATAAGGTGACTAACTGGGAAAATACCATGACAGATCTGTTGACCACAGTGGTAGGAGGAAATCCATTGGAAAGAACCCTGAATTTGATGATAGAGGAGAGAGATCATTTCAAAGGAGAGATGCACATTCCATTTCAGTTTCATGCCTGACCAACTCACGTAATGGGGATGTCAATTTAAAAACTGAAGAATTATTTGGAAAGACAAGATCATTAATTCAAGTGATTGCAAAATAGCAGTATGCCAGCAAACAGAAATTGCAAAACAGATAGTATGAAAACACATAACCAAACACTCAAGGTTAAAAAAAAAAAAAAGAAAAGAAAAGAAAAACCTGGTCCAAGTGTACAATGATAACAATACCAGCAGTCTCCGTGTGCATTCAGTTTTTAAATTAGCCATATCTTTTCCAATCAGCCTCTCATCTTTAGCCAACATTTTCATCTTGAATATTTCAACAAGGAAGCAAGAAACTGGAACTAAGTATAGATCCATCCAGTCTGCTAATGAAAACTAACTAAAAGAGACTATAGTCACTAATGGCTACCATAATGATTTGCCTAAACACAATGGCTTTTTTTTCCTTGCAATTCTACCTCTCACCAATATACAAAACTGAAGTGCATATATTCCAGCATTAAATGTTAAGAGAGACAAGAATTCTTAGAGACGATATCAAGTGCATTTATACTCATGCATAATAATTCAGATTGTGAACAAGTTTATAGAAATAACTCTCATTCTTACTCAGTGTGTGCACACACAAAATCAAAAAACCTTGAGGTACTTCTGTCATGCTTTTAACACTAGAGCTGTCAAGGGTTTGAGAACACTTATTGGAAGATAGGGCAAATTTAGGCTAATAGGATCCTACACTCAAACAAGAAGGACTAGCTCAATCACTAAAGGCTTCATGCGAAGCTCCTCAGAGTAAAGACATAGTATGGGCCAGGAAAGGGAAAAAGAAGATTTTGTAGAAAACACTTAGATCAAAACCCTGAAGACAAAATGGAATGGTGGCACTCCTGCTCAGTGTCTTGATACTAGAGCTTGCGGATAGCAGAAGTGAGCACTTGAGTGTACGCAGCAATGTCCTGGGAATGGGCAGGCTGTGCCAGTCTTGTGCAGGAGCTAAAAGGTTTAAAAAGACAAGATGAGGCTCAGAAGCTACACAAAAACCCAGACTCCAAACAGTTCAGTAGACGCTGGGCTGCAAAATACCTCAACACACATGAGCTATGTACTCCAGCAACAAGGCACAGTTCCAGTGGTCATGTCTTCCTCCCACAAGGATCTCCTGCTGGGACTTTAACGAACACTTGACGACGCAGCATCCAGCAAGCTAACTGACCTGGAGAAACACAACTAAGCCATGACTAGTTTAGCATCCAGTACTCTTACGGAATACAGTTCTCAAGAATTTGCTGCAAAGCCAACACCAAACTTACCGTGCTTTCCCCAGCAGTGGACATGGGCATGGTGGCTTGCTATGTGGTATGCAAGCTTATAGTTCATTCCTGCTGCCTCTACCCACTTTCTGGGAGTAAACTCTGCCTCCAGATTGATATTGGAAATGCCACTGAGAACTAGATTTTTTTGATTGTTAGGTTTGTTTGCTGTGAGTTGACCCACTCTTTTTTAAATATATCAATACTAAATCACGTATTCAAAAACCACACCAGACTGCTTGCCTTTCTGTGATATACATCATGCTCAAGACAGTTCTTTAACATATTTCATAAACACACTAGCTCCACTTATGATGATCTGCTGCCAGATGCCTGAAATGCAGAGGCCTCAACATAAGAATTAGCACCAGTAGCTCCAAAATGGCAAAAACCAGTATGCATGCCAGGGCACTGCCCAGGCAAGCTCAGTGAAAATGAATTACCATGTCTCCCAAGAGTGAAAATTGAGATAGAAATCCATGTCCCTCTATGTTTTTTAAGTTCTATTTTTGTTATTCTTGGGATTATTAAGTATATTTCAGCTTGTTCTAGTTTCTAGACTATGCAAATATGAACCCATATTCACTTGCCTTCTGAGTATAGACGTGTTAATCATATACGTTTGTCATCCTGCAGTCATTTCTTGAGAAGTATAGTGGACTGAATTATCTTTTCCTACTGGATTAGGTCAGTAAAGAAGTTTTCTTGGGTTTAAAAGAGATTTAAATAGAACTGATTATTTATGAAATTTCAGAGGTAAATTATAGTGTTTTGACTTCTGCATTTGTTTTCCTTTACTTGTTGTGTTTGCATTTTTTTAGATAGAGTCTTTCTGTATATTTCTCTCTGAATTGAAATTCTTTATGTAAATTTGACTGGCCATGAACTCACAAAGACCCTCCTGCCTCTTCCTCCTGAGTACTGGCATTAAAGGCATAACTAAGCCTGGCCTAAGTGGAAATTATGTTAGTGAAGGTCTTTAAATCCTTAAGAACTCAAGATCATGGCTTATGCATTTTATATACCAGAACCTTCTAAGTCATTCCATCAAAAATAAAGGCATACCTATCTCTCAGGAGTAAGATACAATTTGAATTTCCAGGATGATGACTCTACTTTTTATGGTTATTATAGAATTTTTAAAACTCTCACAAATTAAAATGGCCTTAAACGCCAGCATCTGGTCCACGTAGCTATTCACTTCCAATCCCCTAACAGAGGCCTGCCAGAAAATTTTCCCAAGCCAGAGTGGCTCTAACAACAATACCTTCACCACCCCAGCTCCTGTCAATTATATCCCATCTGATCTCAAGTAGAAACTTCTTAAGTTGAAGCCAAAAGTCTCACTCCGTATAGCTTCTATTCATTAGACTGGCTTTAAGCTGATGCCAAGCCATAAAGTCTAGGTTTTTATTTACATCATAGATTTTCAAACATTTGGAAACAATCTTCAATTATCTCAGTTCCTTTAGCACTTCCTGACATGAAAAGAAAAATCTTAATTGCTTCTACTATCATTTCTCTATCCTGTAAATATTGAATAGAACAGTGCAGAAATTTCCATAAACCTCGCTTTAAATGTCTAAGGAAAACACTATGCACATATACATACATACATATTCCTTTGTATCATGATGATGATATCATCAAGCATTTTCCAAATGTTCTATCTAAGCCACACATGCACAGGTAGTAGGTGAGCCAAACGGCAACCAATTTCCCTACCTCATTAGGCCTTTGCCCATCACTTTATTTTTATTTTGTTGTTATTATCATAAAAATAAATGAGCTTCTTTATGACATTTTCCTATAAGTGTATCATTGTGCTTTGTTCATATTCACTCCAGTGTAAATTCTTGTCAGGCCCCTACTCCTGCTGGTTCCTATGCTCCTGAAAGATAGACCCTCGTCCCTTGCCCTGCCATTCATATATATGTGTATGTATACATCTGTACACATGTATACATGTATACATCTATATTCTGCATAAGGTATTCACTATATACTCCTTATGCTCTGAGTCTTAGTCTCTTAATTCAGGACCATATTGGATCCCAATTCTGTCTCATGTTACCCTTTCCAATGTTACACGTTTCAACTTTTATGAGTTTGTTTTCTTTAACGCCTCCTTTTAGCCACTGATAAAATGCTAAATATGCTGAAGTCAAAATTCTACTACAGTCAAACATAACCTAGGGTGAGAATGTTCCACTCATTAGCCTAGTTGTGCGTACCCCTAGTTGTCCATATGCTGAGACCATACCAACGGGTGCATGATTCAGACACCACAGAGGCCGTCAGAAGCAGACAGCAGCAGTTGCACTTCCCTTCACTTACTAAACAAATTTTCATTTGATGCATATTTTGCACCTGCATTCTGTTGTTCTCCGGGAATGAATCAAGGCATTGTTCTCTCGTGAGTTTACAAAGAGCTGCAGGAGCACACAATTATACACAATAAGCTCTAGGAAGAACTGTGAAAAAGGAGGTCAAGTAGAAAGCTGTGGAAATGGAGAAGGGGACTATTAAAATCAGACGGTCTAAATGCTAGCCTACACACACACACACACACACACACACACACACACACACACACACACACACACTTCTCAGTAGAGGTCATAGTTTTACCTTTGGGTTGATTTTGTTATCCTCCTGGGACTGCAGTAGTGTTTGTAAAGGGTCTAGGCACACAGGCTGAGGATCAAAAGTGAATAAGTAATAGTTACTGCTGTGGATTTTATAGAAAGAGCTTCAACGTAAGAAATTAATTATCACAGAGGGAGAGCACTGGTGCTTCCACGATTGAGAAGGACACTGGGAGAGATAGGAAGAAGAAAGTTGCACTGGCTGGTGCACATGCTGGGATGGAGAGTATAGTACTGGAGATGCTGGACTCTAGCCATCAAGGATCTTCTGTAGAGAGACAAGAAATGTCAGCCATATCCAGAAAGCCATGGAGTTCCTACAAGGCATCTCAATATTGTAATGACATAATTAGAACCAAGATCTGAGAGGAAAAAAAGGAAAACCAGAAAACCCCTCTAGAATTAGGGCAGAGCAGAAGTGGCCAAGAAAAAAAGGAGAGAAGAAGAAGAGGAGGAGGAGGAAGAGAAGATTAAAACAAGCTGTATTATGAACGGTAGGGAAGATAACTGAAACAATGTCTGTACATAAGTGAAAGAAGACACTCCAAAGGAGGCAAAGAAAGGCTGCTGAGTCTTGGTGACTGCTGATTTTGAGACATTAAGATAGAAAGGATAGATCAAGAGTGATCCCAGGATGGCAAAGTGGTGTTGTGGTCATTTGCTGGCAAAGAGGCACTGTGTTAAGAGTGCAAGTCCTACCATGTTGAGTTGAGCTTTGGAACATGCTGGGACAGTTGGGATGTAGAGGGTGTCTTCCTCTACCCAGCCCTGAAGTAGAGATACAGACCTGGAAAGTAACAGTGAGTGAGCTCAGCTAAATACATGGGTTTGGGTGAGATCACATTTGCAGAGTAGCAATCACACTGACAATCTCTCCAGTCCATCTCCTGTACTTTAAGATGTGCATTCTCATACCAGATTAAAAAAAAAAACAACTGTTATAATGGAAAAACAGAAACACTTAACTCTTGTTCTCTACAAATGTAATAGCTTGGCATACTTGCTGCCATTGCTTGCCAATGTCACTCCTAAATTGGTACAGAAAACCTTACTAGGCAAGAATCTCACGATATTAAGAAGGATTCTCTTTCTATCCTCAATTTCTGAGATTTCTATCTCTAACTCTGCTTATCAACAATCCTAATAAATTTACACAAAATAAACAGGTTTCTAAACATACAAAGACCTATATAAGATTATTTTCCAGCACGTTACCAAGGCTGAGATTCTAGTTTGAGTATTTAGAGAACTTTCTTAGAGTGGACCAAATTCTAGCCAGAAAAACTACTTCTGAATTCTTTACATTCTTAGTCTCAAGTCAGAATTGTGTTCATTTTACTTCAGTTGTTGTTGTTGGGTTTCTGTTTTGTTTTGTTTTTGTTTTTTTAGGCTAGGTCTCACTGTGTAAATCAGGATGGCTTTGAACTCCCAATTCTCTTGTCAGTTGCTGGAATTATGGGATTGTATTACTATGCCAGGAGACATTTACACACACACACACACACACACACACACACACACACAAACACACACACACACACACACACACACACACACACACACATATATATATATATATATATATATATATATATATATATATATATATGTATGTATGTATGTATTTCAATCCCAAAACATCCAACTGTGATCTACCAGGACACATTTACTTATAACATATTTAATTATTTACTTTAATGATCATGTGTGTATGAGCTGCATGTGTATCACAGCATGCATGTGGGTGTCTGGGGACATTTTGGAAATTGATTGTCTCCTTCCATCATATGGGTTCCAGGGATCAGACTGGAGTTCTTAAGCTCAGCAAAACACACCTCTACCTGCTGAGTCATTACCTCGCCCTATTTACACCTTGATAAACTATCCGTTTGACAATCAATAAATTTTTACTTAGTCTCATGAAAATAAAATAAGTTTAAGGCTATGGTAGAAACTAGCAAAGACAAATTTCCAACTCATTCTGTTATACAGGAAATACTGTGACAAGGACTCAACAGGCATACACGGCACCTTCTGAAACCTGATAATTTTTACATTTCCCAAGAGAAAATGTATTGTGTCGCCCTATTAAAAGAACAAATAATCTGTTTTAAATAACTATAGGCACCATATATATTGACCATTTATATTTGCTGAACAATTTAATAGTGTAATTCTTTAGAAAGAGCAAGTGTCCTTTAAATACTATTGCAATGCTAATGGAGGCAACAAGACTTGCTGTCATCTTTCAACAATGTGACTTTTGATGCAGGAAGTTTGTCAGGGGCTTGATGGGGAATTAGTAACCAGAACATCACTTACTTTGAAAAAAAAAAAAAACACACATAACTGGTCCACAATAGCCTGACCCCCACCACACCACACCCAGCCACTATGATTACAAGGCACATGCCAGCTTGTATAAACAATGAATATTCAGACCTAGAAAATGTGTCTTTTAGACAAGGCACAGAAGGCCCAACATCATCTAGTTCCTTCCAGGGCTGATCTCCTGATTAGGACAGAGAAATCGTAACATTAGGAGCCCTGATGTCAGCAAGGGGTGAGCATCTGCCCCTCACCCCTCAGCTGATGATACCCAAGGATGCAGAGGAGGAGGTGCATGCACATACTTTAGGGTTTTCCTACATCTGAACCTGACCTAACACTGCTAAATAGATGACATGTGAATGGTAAAGTTAGGAGGCGCCTCTGGACTGGTCACAAAACTTTCTATATGCTAGATGGTAGTTTCCATGATGCTGCTTTCAGACTTTTGTCTCCCCACATCTGTGCAAGTATCAGCTGCAAGATAGTAAGTCTGGCATCCTCGATTTACAAAATTTGTCTTCCTAAAAGGCACTTTGGTTTCTTGCAGGCATCTAGAAAACTTTAGTGGTCCACCTGTAAGTCATGATGCTGGAATACAATGTTGTCTGTGGTCGGCTTGACCTCTCAACAACCTTAATGGAAGAGAAATGTTATGTATCATGCAAATTTACTTGTACCGTGTGTACCAATGTTTTTAAATACGATAGACCTGAAGACCATATTTTATCTGGTTCTTTGTGAGTTTTCATTTCAGATTATTTTTAAATCTACCTTTTTCAACTGGTGGTTTGCTCAAAGCATCCAATGAAAGTTGCATATCTGGCATAAGAAAGCTATAGCAACCTGTTTTGCTTTTGTGAACCATATGTAAAAATGCATGAACAGAGTCTCCTCCACCACTGGGAAGGGACCACCACATTCCTAAACTCTTGTCTTCTGACATTTTGCTAGTTAGGAAGCAATGGGTTCGTGACTGGATCTGAAAAGTGTTGTGGGCGGGTGTTTGAGTAACCAGGCTGGTTCCCTAACAAAAGCAGCATCATTGCTCTGCAGAAGGATATAAAGTGTGACGAACGTACGACGGGCACAAATACTGCTTCTTTTTCCCCTTCCCTTTCTTGGACGACTTTTCTTTAGAGCAAGCTTCTTCAAGCCACAAGGACATTAAAATCAAAAAGGAGATTGCCAATGAAAACTTCATCTTGAAAACGGAAGTCTCAGCAGCTCAATCTACAAGAGAAAAACAGGAAGATGTTCACCCTTAGAAGCGCGCGTGACTAGCCTGAAACTTCTCTTTAAGGGGCTTCTCCACAGCTGCCCAACGGGCAGGTAAGGTGTGTTTGGATCCCAAATCCTACGTCACTGATCATGTACGCTCCGCTTTTATAGCAGGAAAGCCTCTTCAAAGTCATGGTAAAACTCAGCTCAGGTAAACATAGGGAGAAAACAAGATCCCGTAAGATACAATTGGAGACTGAAGAATTTCTAACTCTGGGGTTATATGAAATTAAAATTTGGCATTAAATTAGAGAGCTTTCCAAAACAGGTTCAAACTACACGGATCGTTTAACACGGAGTGAAAATGGTTCTCTCTGGCAAGTACAATTTTTAACTACATCGTGTGGATTTTTGCATGAATATTTTTCAAAAACAACTAAAGTATTTAATTCAAAGTATTAAGCAACTGACAGAGATAAAGAAAGATGATTAGCATGAAAGAGTTTCACACTCTCAATCCACTGCTTGCGGGTTGAATCTGCATACTACTTTTTCGCCTGGAAACGCCATGCATTAACATAAGTTGCCTAGTTAGTTTTCTCCATTCATATGGGAACTAGTGTAACACCCCTCGTGGAAAAGATAATTCTGGGTAATAGTAAGGAAACAAAACTGCAAGTGGCAAGTGTGCTTCAAATAATCTTCCGACCACGTATTAACATCACTGCCTATGCCCATAGGAGAATATACCCAAAAAGCAAACCATCAAGCATTTACTGACAGCAGAATAGTTAAAACCCCTTCTGTGTGCTTCATTTTCCTGACCACAAAATTATTTTCTGCAACCTAAGACCCAAACATCAGTTCCCTTCCCACTCTTGTATCTACAATGCCAATGTCCCTTTTTAACGCGCCCCTCTTCCCAGGTTTACCCCATATTTATCCTCTACACCCCAAAGCAGGCCCACAGGGCACATCACTAGGTCCTTCACCCGCAGCCAACACCACCCCTGGGGAGGAGAGTCAGCACCGCAGTAAGGCTGCCCCCCCCCCCTTTGGCTCACAGTCCCCTGCCCTCCGGGAGCAGTGCTGGCCACTACAACCAGGCTCCTGCGCCTCTTGTCCGCAACGCTTGGTGGCTTCCCAGAGCGGCTGCAGAAGAGCCAGGTGAGCTTCCCCACAGCATCCCCAGGGCCCTCGCCACCTCACGTCCCCATCCTGGGCCCGGGCCCCGTTCCCCGCGGACATCGGACTCGGCATCAGACACCAAGCTCGCCTCGGCCTCGCCGCAGTGCGCAGACCGGGAGCCCGCGACGCGCGGACCTTGCCGCCAGGCCTTACCGCACGCGCCCCGCAGCCCTCCGCCGAGGTGACGGCGGCGCCGGTGGCGGGCGCCAAGGCAGCTGCGATCCGTGAGTCCCGCCGCCGCCCGCGCCGCTGCCGCCGCCGCCGCCGCCACGGAGCTTGACGCGCCTGCTCCGCCCCCGAGCGTGCGCCGTGGCGCGCCGCGGACATCTGCGGGGACCGCGGGCGGAGGAGCGGGTCGTCACCGCGAGGGACAAGACTCCGCTCGGTGTGGGAGGTTGGGAGAGGGACGTTAGGGCTCTTGCTGGTGTGCAGTCGGAGGACCTAAGGAGTAGACTCCTAGGAGGAAAAGAGGTAAAAACAGAGCGGCAGGGCTCAGTGGAAAGCTTATGACACTAGCTTAATGAGGTGGGACAGCAGTTGACCTTTCTGAACCAAACTGGACCAGGTTCCTGTGGTTTCATCATCTGCTTCTTCTGATGGCTTCTCGCTCAATGTCAGATGATAATTCCAATTCTGAAGCCTGTCCTTTCTATGCTGCATTTATCTGGTCAGAATCGTTTCAGCAGAATAGCAAACGTAACACTGCTCTTAACATTGTTTGTACAATAAACACTGCATAACAAGGCCCCTTCATTCACTGGGCACACGTTGTCTCAGAGTGCCTGGACAATTGTACATCCTTCTCAATTTTATAGAGGGTGAAACTGAAACTCAGGTCACAGATTTGCGTGGTGGTTACAGATCTTAGAAGGGATTTACCAGAAACACACAGTGATTTTGCACAACTGTGCCAGTTAGTTTCTCCCCTTCGGTAGCAACTCCCTTCTATACCCAAGCACTTTCCTCTTCACACATCTTCCCTTCCTGTGGGGAAAGTTGATGCCCCTTGTCTGCTGAGGTCAGAATTTGCTCTCTTTCCTGCCTTTTATTCCTTTCTTCTGCACTCCAAAACTCTAACAATTATAAAGGAGAAGGAGGCTGTTTATTAAAATGTATACAGGAATTGTGCTGTATTTGTGGGGTTTGTGACAGAGGTTAGGGAAGGGAGTCAGTGATCTAAGTGAGCCTCTACTGAGCATTAGTACGGTTAAATTCACAATTTTGAATATTTTTCTATGAATACGATCAACTTATAGTAATATGGCTGTTGAGTGTAATGTTGTGGAAGAGGAAGCTTCTAAAACAGTGGCATGATTAGTTTATTTTCTGTAATCTGTCAGGTGTTGACTTCGTTTTCTAGATCTTTCTTTTCCATTCCTGGTTTACTGATCATCCATTTTCATTCTTTTAAAGACCATGATGATTAGAAATTTACATTGTTGGACTAGACTTCTTTCCAGAGCTGTAGACACTATATATCCAAATGTTTTCTCAGTATCAAAACTTTCCGATGTAATATGAACATTGTTATAATTGCTTTTATTATTGCTGAGAATAAGTGTTCAACAAGAAATAACTTAAGAGAAACAATTTATCGACTTACAGTTCTAGGGATGCAATCTGTCATGGTGGTGGGGAAGACATGGTGGCAAGAATGTGGGACAAACAGTCACATTGCATCTAAAATCAAGACGCAGAAGGCCATGAATGCTGGCTGCAAGCTAGCTCACTCCTGTGTACTCACTTTAGTGGATAACTCAGCCCTCAGAATGGTGTTGCCCAAAATTCGAGTCCGTTTTCTCACCTCAGTTTCCTTAGTATAAAAACACCCTCATACGTAAACACTCCCAGATAGTCATCTCTTAGGTAAGGGTAGAGCCTGTCAAGATGCCAGTCACTATTAACTGTTGCACACACCAGGCTCGACATGTTAAAAGCATTTTTAAATACATGGTCTCTCTAAAACTGGTCTGCAAGCAGCTGTCCTCTCCTCCACTGATGGAAGCTCAGTGTCTGGGTTTGCATGACCAAAAATTGGGAAGCTGTTTAAGGTTTCCTCCCCCCCCCCCCATCACATCTCCTATTAATGTACAAATCCTGGAAACCAAATACTTTTGATTATGTGTATGACAACCACCCTAGAATAAAGTCCCACCAGCTATCCCCAAACTGCACTACAACACTGATATGCAAACTTTTCTTCCTGCCCATCCCTTGTCCTCCTGTTTCAGAATCTTGTCAACAGAGCATCCAAAGTGACACCTTCGGGATGCATTTTATATTGTATTCTGTCATTCCTTAGCTCAAATCCCAGCATGTGACGCCTGGATATTATGAACAAAAGTGCATGCATTCCTCTGCGCGCGCGCGCGCGCGCGCACACACACACACACACACACACACACACACACACACACACACACAGTTTCACCTTAGGGATGCATTTTATATTGTATTCAGTCATTCCTTAGCTCAAATCCCAGCATGTGACCCCTGGATATTATGAACAAAAGTGCATGCATTATGCGTGTGCACGCGCACACACACACACACACACACACACACACACACACACACACACACAGAGTTTCCTTCTTCTCCCACTTTCTCGCTGTTTCTCAGCTGTTCTGATTTTGCCCATCCTTGTCCCATCTTGTGATCTTGTTTCCAATTGTTCCCTGTGACCAAAACGACGTCCCACCAAAAGCCATGTATTAACGCCTTAATCCCATGGTATTCTTTCTCAGATACCAATACCTCAGGAAGACTCATGAAATATTTATTTAAAAGCTCAAATTTTCTCTATCCAATAATGTTTGATCACTTTATACCTCATTTTTTTTTCTTTCCCATGGTGGTCATTACATTCTAATATACTATAGAATACACTGCTGTTCTTCAGTTCTCTCCTCTGGTGGAGGCATAAACGCATTAAAAGGTACTGATATTGCCCAAGCAAAATGTAAATGACAATACTTAATTTGGAGATTTGCTCTAAGAACCAGATTAATGGAGGTTAAATTTTTGGAAAAGAGAGGAGGAGCCACAAATAGTACCTTTCCCCATTTATGCTTATTTCTCCTTAATTCATAAAATGATAGATTTGTGATTTATGGAAACCAACTAGATATTACATTCTACTTTTGGACTTATTTATTTTACAACTACCTGAAGATATCTTGTAGACCCATCTTTAAAAACATCTCAATAGGAAACATATGCTCTGAGTATATAGACCTGCCCTAAAATATTTCAATCTTATGTTTCCTGACCATGTTACTTAAATATAGTCATAGGTATTTTAAATCAAATATTTGGAGAAGAGAAGTAATTATTACAGTGTCATTTGGTCTTTTGAAAAATATACTTTTTCCTCTTATTTTCACAAGTAGTCTCAAGACATAAAGTATTAAGTATAAATGTGTTTCTTTAGTTATCAATTCCACCTGATCATTCTATAGTGATAGCCAGAAATATAGTCATCATTCTTGAAGTACTTCATCAATATTTCAGTCCTCGTGGCTTTGTAATCAACAAATATCAGGGAAAGGCATATCTAGGTGCTTGAGATGTGTTTTTCATGAGTCATCATTTTCTAAAATTTCTAAAACTAGAAGAAATAAATACAAAAGACAAGGTTACAACCGAAGACAGTGAGAGCAATGGGCCAGTTACCTTCTGTTAAGCACTAATCATGAACTATAAAGAAAATCAAGAGATGATAAGGAGCCACCCTTACTGCAACAGTGACAGTAATATTTGGTAATCCAAGATCATTTTCACATGTTTTCCTGACACAGCAGATTATCCTTAAACTATCCTCCAATCATGTAATTATTTTTGAAGCTCACTTTCAAATAAGAGGTTCACTTTCTGAATTCCATACTAATAACAACAAAAAAAAAATCTTCACTGTTGTACATTAAGAATGTCAAGATTTACTAAGAAGTTATTTTCATTATTATATTTTTGTGACAAACCAGAGACCAGAAAGGGAAATTAATTTACCCAAAGTACTAAAGCAAGAAAGAAAGTCAGAGTTTTACTTCGGCTTTTAATGTCTGTTGAAATATGAAGACTGGTTCTTGGGACTACAGGTGTCACACAGTGTTGGGTGCTGGTCCTTATGCTTCGTCTGATGGAGTCCCTGTGTTTGGTTCTAGTTGCATATGGATAAAGCTAGGAAAGCATCTCAGTGTCTAGACATAAACATGGTTGCGTGCACTGGAAAAAAATAAAGCTAAGCAGGCTGTTACCGCAAGTTTCAGGTTGATCTTAAATTAGTGAGTATGTCAGCAATTTTTGGTTCCTGAAATGTTTTGTGTTTGACATAGGAATGATATTAAAATGACATAAATTAAACAGTTTTATATTGATTGAGGTTGCATGTAACCTACTACTCTTCAATATTGTACAGTACTTTTAATTTATTAAACCCTCAACATTCTTATAAGATCCACATTCATCTTATGATAATTTATAAATGAAGATCAGAGAATACCATGCATATTTTTTCCAAACTCACTTTGCTAATAAGTTATTTAGAGCGAGATGTACCTACATTGTCTGACTCTGGAAACTGGGTCTTTAAAATATATTATATTTGACACCATCACATAGCACCAAGAATAGTAATCACATTCAATGAAAATTCCATATTAATTGTGATACTACAAGAATAAAATGAGTGAGATTGATTTAAATGAGTGAGACCTACTCTTTTATTTTAATTTGTTATAATTAATTCAAATTACATCCCGATTGTTGTCCTCTCATTTGTATCTTCCCATTCCCACCCTCTCTCCCTCTTCTGCCCTGTTCCCCTCCCCTGGACTTCTGACAGAAGGGGACCTCCTCCTCCACCATATGACCACAGACTATCAGGTCTCGTCTGAATAGGATGCTTCCCCTTCCTCTGTGTGCCACCAGGCCTCCTCACTAAAGGGAAGTGATCAAACGGGGGGGGGGGAGGGGCGGGGGGCGGCACCAGAGCTCATGTCAGAGGCAGTACTTGCTCTCCCCACAACTGTGGAGAATGAGCTACCCATTGGCTAGATCGAAACAGGGGTTTAGGTTTTCTGCAAGGATTGTCCTTGGCTAGTGCAACAGCTTGTTTAGGCCCCCCTGGGTCTAGATCCTCAAGGATTGATAGACTCCTTGTGGGGCTCCTGAACCCTCTGGGCCCTTCCTCCTCTCCTTCCCCTGCCCCCCTCCCCCGTTCTTCCATACCACTTTGACCAGGAGGAGTCTAGCTGCTGAGTGAGGTAACCTAGGCCCAGAAAGACACCTATGGTATATATTCACTCATAAGTGGATATTAGCCCAGCATAGATGTCTTCTGAGAGACTCCACCCAGTGGGGGATCAGGATAGATGCTGAGACCTACTTTTCAAAATGTGTAGTGTGCTCTATCTACATTGAGGGTACTGCTTAAAATGATCACAGAGTCCAACTTAGTATCTACCAATCTGGCTCTACACACTGGGAGGAGCAATCTATAATGATGTATGGACCTAAAATAGTTTTCTAGGATGTAATATATTTATTGTTTGAGTTCTCAGTGAAATAGCACTTTCATGATATGACGCAGCACATGAATAACTTAGAAATATGACCTAAATCCTTAGTAAAAATAAATTTTAAAAGTCACCACCTATGTAAACATGATGTTATTACTGTTTTTAAAATGAGTCTTAGAAACAAATAAATATATTGATTATTTAATTTTGGAAGTCTACTCACTCCAATATGTTTTTTGAAGTTTTTATTTATTTATTTTGCATTTTGATTACAGTTTCAAGTTCTCCCTATTCTCCCACACCCACTCTCTCCCTTCCCCTCCCCATCCACTCCACCTCCATTTCTCTTCAGAAAGGGGCAAGCCTCCCATTGATAACAACCAGCCATGGCATGTCAAGTTGCTGCAAGCTAAGTACCTCCTCTCCTTTTATGGCTAGACAGAGTAGGAAGAAAATGTCCTAAAGGCAGGTAACAGAGTCAGAGACAGCCCCTGATCCTACTATTAGGAATCCCACAAGAAGACCAAGCTACACAACTGCAACAAATATGCAAAGGGTATAGGTCAGAGCCATGCATGCTCCCTGATTGTTGTTTCAGCCTCTATGATCCTTACAGCTCCTGCAGTCCTTCCTTCCCATCTTCTGCAGGATTCCCCATGGTAAGCATGATAAGGGCTAATATTGTGTTTTAGATATGTTTAAGTATTATATTCTATTTTAATATTTTACTCTGATCTATTTTTATCTGATAAAGAAATGTGTCATTAGTTTTAGTATGTTTATGTTCTCAAAACTATGTGTAATGAAATTCTAATTAACTGGAAATGAGGTCTTCAGAGAAAAAGACTTTGAATGGTAATTAGCTCAGGAGGGAGGGCACTGATGTCTTGGGTATTACCCTGATGAAGAAATCCCAGACAGCTCACCTGCCTCCTTTGACCATAGCAGCACAAAGCAAGAATACTGTTACACAGCATGGGATTCTTCACACACAAAATCTGCCAATGGTTTAATATTGAATTTCGGATTCCAGAACTGTTAGGAAGAAAACTTTGTTTAAGTCATTTAGTCTATGGCATTTTTTGTTACAGCACCTTGGGCAGTAAGACATAGTGTTTGAAAACATTTGATCAAGAAATAGCTTTTTGCGTAGATAGATAGATAGATAGATAGATAGATAGATAGATAGATAGATATAGAGGGATATAGAGATATCTCATAAATCTAGGACTCCATGAAACATGATTAATATCATACAGAAAAATGTCTCTCTGGGGGAAAAAAAACAACAACCTGTAAGAACAGGTTGCTAGCAGAATAAAGAATGGTGAAAACAATACCCATGAATTCTATGAGAGCTGGGATATGTAATCTGTGTAGGCATCTTACAATTACCCTGGTGTGAGAGAAAAGGCAAAGTTAAACAGAGGCCTCAGAAGGAAATAGAAACTATTGATCTTCTGGAGAAAGAGTAAGAACTACCTAGTGAGAAATAAATTTTATCATGAACCCCAATTACACTCACTTCTCAGTCATCACAGATCTTCCCCACCATGTTTGTGACCTCCTCCAAACCAAAAAGAAAGAGGAGGAGGAGGAGGGGGAGGAGGAGGAGGAGGAGACAAAGGAACAGCCGGAGGAGGAGCAGAAGAAGAAGAAGAAGAAGAAGAAGAAGAAGAAGAAGAAGAAGAAGAAGAAGAAGAAGAAGAAGAAGCTGCTGTTGTTGTTGTTGTTGTCATTGTTCAATTTGTCTTCCCTTATACTCATTGGATATGGTCAAACACTGGTGGCCAGCTCCTTAGAGAAAACTGAGTCCTTCACCACCCATGCCACCCCATCCCAACCCACGCACACTGGAAATTAAACACAGTGTCTTGAATTCCTGTTTAAGTGCTTATTCAAGGCACCACTATAATAATGAGCTACAATCCAAAGTCTGAGAAAGACATTCTTAAAAGAAGAGACAATGAGGATTAGGTGCAAGAGAACAAAGAAAAAAATTTCCCAATAATTTTAAAAGACTAGGCTTAAAGACAAATATTAGTGGTTCTATAATGAACACAAAAAAATACCATAATCACATATTAAGGCTGAATGAACCAACACAGTACTGTTTACTTCCTTATGTACCTGCTCTCTGGTGAGGTGCCGCTGCATACTATAGTGTACTATCATATTAACTATAATAACTACAATAGGCTCTTGTGTACCAAGTGTTCACAGCTCCTATAGCCCCCTTAATCAGCTTCAGGGGGAGAGAAAGCCTTGCCACGCTTGTGTTGCTCTTACAGGTCAGCAATCACAATGACCAAAGGGAAAAAAGAGAAATTCTGACAGTTTCAAAAGCAAATATGAAGACAGGTGTAGAGTATCTGGTACATTGATATTTCTCTAAAGAGTTTTATTTTCAGAACATGCATAATTAGTGATATAAGAAAATGAAAGTAAAGATACAACATGATACTTCAAAAATTCCAAAACAAGACCTGGGAAATGATAGCACCAGTAGAGATGCTACAGTGGGAAAGGGAAATCTCCTCCAGCCCCAAACCTAGGCAAAGAACTACAGACAGCTAAGAAATGTTGAAAGAGGAAGAATTATTCTTCCCAAAGGATGAACCCCTAATTGTCTGTCCAAACCTCAGTGGTCATCCCTAAAAACATATCTATTCTAGCAACACTAAGTGGACTCCACAGGTTGTGTTTACATATTTATAGGCATAAATATAACAATAATAATTAAAGAAAAAGAGGCTATTAATTTTAGGATTTGAAGGGCATGGGAAATGTTTCAGGGAAGAAAGGGAGAGTGGAAATGACACAATTATATTTTAATTTTTTTAAATAAAAAAATGAAAATGACTGAACATTTTGTTGGAGGCATTAGTAGAGACCATCTTTATTATCATCATTCAAAATGTCATTTATTTTAATGATGAATATGTCAGAGAAAGGTCTTCAGAAGACTGGTTACATTTGTTTCCTTGACTGACCTGAGTAACATTCACCTGAGAATGTAGGTAGGTAGAGGAGAGAGAGCTAAGAACAAGAAGAACACTGATAGGGTTGAAGTAGTCTTCACAGAATAACATATGTCTGAGAACAAGCAAAGTGCTGGAGAAAAGAGAAAGGCCAAGGAAAAGCAGAAAGCACAGTGAGTCGGAATCTCCAGGGATTGGGTTGGTGGATAGCAAGGAAGAGACCAGAATGAAGCCAAACCTAAGAGATGACAAGGTAGCTGCCATGAGCACTGGCCTTCTGGTTTAATTTCCTTTGTATCATCTCATTGGCACAGAAGGAAATATAAACTGCGGTCAGGCAAAGGAAAGCCGGCATTGATTCATATATTCTGCAGTTTTTCCCCACAAACTTCTTCTACACAATGCTCTTCCTAGTCTTCTCAGTAGAGGTGATACAATAGAAGGTATGAGATTATAAATCTTATGATGTGTGCTCAATAAGTCTATTTGTCATATAAACTGAACTTATTTGCTGCCATACAATTAATATTCTCTGATTTTTCTCCCCCGTATTTCAAATATCATCATGTCTCAGGCTAATGGCATCATCATTTGGACACCGATGCTGTCATCATTTAGAAGTAGAAATTTTGTTCTGCTTTTTCTGACTTTCATTTGTTTGCTAGTCTGACCATATTTCTTAAATATATAAGATGATCAATTGTCCTCCACTTCAGACTGATCCAACCAGAACCCCAGGGACTCAAATATCCTTTCTTCTCTTATTTCTTAACAATGTAAATTATGGTTCTTTATTCTTAAACGTGTCATTATTGCTTAATCTGCCTTCCTTGGCTATTTTTTTTTTTTTCATTTCATTGATTACTTCTTTCAGCTCTTAAGAGCTGCGGGTCTTTCCTGTTTAAGGGTCTTCAGGGCACCTCTTGGTCACGTGAGTTGCCATATAGATGTAAGTGTCTTAGCTATGGTGTTGTAGCAAAATTTTATAGATTGGGTGTCTTAAACAATTTATTTTTTGACAGTTCTAAAGCTGTGAAGCCCAAGGTCAGAGTTCCAGCTGATGTAATGTCTGATGAGGGCCTTCATCCTGGTTGGCAAATAGTGATGTCTTTTCACAGCATGCTTGAAGGACTGAAAGAATAAATCAGGCGTCTTTTCTCAGAGAACAGTTTTACCATCAGGCCCTAGCCACCTTCCAAAAGCCTACTTTCTGATACCATCTCATGGGGATCATGATTATTCTGGGGAATATACTTTCTTCCTTCTTAAGACAGCAAAAATGTTTTCCTGAAATGTCACCTGGAATATGTTCTCTGAGTCTCAGGCTCCCACACTTACATTGACATTGTACGGCATTACCAATCTCAGAATACCGGATGCATTCTGCTCTCTCACAGTCAGCAGCTATCTTATTTGTTTTTTCATTTACTTTTTAAATCTCTTCTAAGATAAAGTCCCTGGAGGGTCCTATTCATCAAAATACCTTCTGTACTGTGAACTTAAAAACTATTCTCTGCTAAGTGGAAGAAGGCTGACAGTTGGGCCAGGAAGAATATGCAAGCAGCGAATAGAGCATTGTATAGTGCTGATAGTAGAGAAAATTCCAGAGAAATACTATCTTCTGCAAAGAGGTCCTTTACTGGGGTGACTGCATTCAACAAATAGATTCCCTTTTACAAATAGTAAAAAATTAATTGGTTTCTAATTTCTTTTTTCTTTGTTTTTATTTCCTTTCCCTTTTTCTTTTTCTTTTCTTTTTTTTCCCCATAGGGATAATTCAAAGAATCAAGAAAAGGGCACATTTTTATACGCAGGTCATTTTATAACATTCATGTTTTCTAGGGCTTCATTGTTGAAAATTAGCAATAAATTAGTAGGTTCATTACTATGAACTTAAAGAGGAAAGGATTGGATAACAAGCATTTAGACTTTCATGCGCTATGTCTGATTCAGCTCTTTTTGTTAGTACTGGCTTCTCCCTTCCTCTGTGAATGACTGGCATGCATAGGGAAACAATACCAGCTACCAAAGGGTTGGGCATTTTGATACTAAATCAGTTTCCTCTTGCTGCTGTAACAAAATCTTTCAGTCTCGGTGATTTAGATGATACAATGCTGTTTTTTTTTCCCCACAGTTGTGGCATATGGAATTAAAGAGGATGGGGCAGTAGAATACCTGCTGCACTCTCCCTTCCTGCCTGCCTGCGCCTGTCCTAGTGAATCCCACAGATCTCCTCCTAAGCAACCTCCCTCACTACTTACTTTGTTCCAGTCCCCAATTCCAGCACATACTTGTGACTCGCGTAACCGTCTCGCCAGCAAGAACGACGCGGCACACGTACAGGATCCTTCTGCAGCAAAGCTTTAATGCATCTTGAGAGGGAGAGCATAAGCTTACAGCGAGTAAAATGGAGACCCCAAACAGCAGAAACCCATCCCTTATATAGGAAACTGTTCTCCGCTTAGGATGTGTCAGTCCCTGATTGGCTGTTACTCATCAGGCGATATGACGACACGGGAGAGGCAGAGCACAACAAGTGGAAAGTTCCTTCGCACATGCGCAGATTACTTGTTTACCAGTTTGGGACACAGGATGTCAGCGCCATCTTGTAATGGCGAATGTGAGTGCGGCCTCTCACATCTCCCCCTTCTCTTTTAATTAAAGGCCTAACTAAAAGAATAGGTGAAAACTGGCGCCACATCGGGTTCGCAGCTCGCTACAGTTTGTTGTATGGGCAATGAGCTTAGGAAAAGGAAATGGTCCGATCAAGGCTGGAGCATGACTCTGGACCAACCGATCAAGGACCATTTTAGAGGTACCACTCAGTGCCGTCCCGCGTGCAATGGGCAATTTTCCCCGCGGGGTGCAACGGCCACTGGGTGCACGTAGATATAGGGTGCCTTTCGACGTGCAATGGCAACTAGGCCCAGTCGAGTGCAAAGGCCACGCAGAGAGAAGAAAGAGAGAGAGAAAACTCATTGCCCTTATTTAGGACTTAAAGGCTGCCCGCCAAGCCGCCGTCTCCCCCTATTCCTTTATTTAGGAAGCAATAAGACACCCATTAAAGAGAGTGGAGACAGAGGTAAATAGCTCATATTGCCGCAGAGCCATTTTACTGCAATGCCTCACTATGCAACTCTCCAGGGCTGCTGAAACTTACTCACTCCACCTCGTGAAATGAGCTGAGACTCTGAGGGTGCAGGAGCTGAGCAGCCAGCGACTTATTGCTTAAGCATGGATAGCCATATATCAGGGGAGGTCCCACTTTCTACTGCTGCAAGTGCTTGGGCAATAACCACCTTGTCTCTTTTTGTTTGAGCCCTGAGTTTACAGACCAACCATAGGGTCAACACTAACCCACAGCAGATCGCAGCTCCAAATAATCCAACCCCAACCCATTCCTTAAAGAAGGAGAAAGCCGAAGATATCCATGATGAAAGTCCCTCTGTAAGCGACAGATCCAGGCATGTGGAATTAACTTGAATGATGGCAGTTCTTAATTCTCTTAATGTTTGCTCGAATTCTATTGTCCAATTCGGCATCGGGAGTGGGAATGTTGACATGATCCCCCAGCGTTGTTCCCTCTTTGTTATTATAACTTGGGTCATCACCAGGCTGAGTATCAGCATCTTCTGGAACCGTCTGGATTTTTCTGGTAAGTCTTTCTGGTACCCAAAACGGATTGTCTTCATCCTGTGGAAAAACGCACACAGCTCCCCTGGATCTTATAAGAATAGGATCCGGGCCTTTCCATTTGTTACTCAGAACATCCTTCTATTTGACCATTTCTTTTGGCCTGCTGGGCTCTAAATAGTGTCTTTCTGCCGCAGTATGGCCTTTATCATCTAGATTTAAAAAATTTAGGGTAAAGAGTGCCATGGAAATGGCCACTCTTGGTACTGAGGGAAGAACGCTCTCTATTCCCCTTTTTTGCTTTATTAAATAAGATTTGAGTGTGCGGTGTGCACGTTCTACAATCCCTTGTCCTTGAGGGTTGTAGGGAAGGCCAGTCAGATGAGTCACATTCATCTGATGACAGAACTGTTGAAATTTTTGTGAGGTGTATGCAGGTCCATTATCAGTTTTGAGAATTTTAGGCATTCCCCAAGCACTCCACGCTTCAAGGCAATGCTGTATCACATGTGAGGCCTTTTCACCCGTAAGTGGTGTGGCAAATATAATGCCTGAGCATGTATCAATGGAAACATGTAGATACTGAAGTTTACCAAAGGAAGAGACATGCGTGACATCCATTTGCCAGATTTGTAAAGGTCTTACGCCCCGTGGGTTTATCCCTACATGGGGTATTGGCAAAAATTCACAACAATTTTTACATTGAGTCACAATGTCTCTAGCTTCTTTTCTAGTTATAGCAAAGCGGCGTCGGAGAGTTTCAGCCGTCACATGAAAGTGCTGATGAAAATTTTTTGCTGTATCCGCCTGGGAGGACAGTGCAGTGGCTATAAGCCGAGTGGCCTTATCAGCCAAGTCATTGCCCCGGGACATTGGACCTGGTAGGCCCGAATGTGCCCTGACATGGGTAATATATATGGGTGTTTTTCTATTTTGTAAGGCCAATTGTATTTGCTGAAAAATAGAGGCGACTTTACTAGAGGACTTAATGATTCCCGCGGCCTCCAATAAATTAACAGCATTAACCACATAATAGGAATCTGATACAATATTTAAAGGCTCGGGAAAGATCCTTAAAACCTCTAAAACTACCAAACATTCTACTATTTGAGGTGAGGTTTCTTGGTAATCTTTAGTCATTATCTTATCATTAACCACATAGGCACCAATTCCAGTTTTTGAACCATCTGTATATACTATTATTCCATCTTTAAGTGGGGACTTAACGGTCATTTGTGGAAACACCACAGCTTGATTTAATGCAAATTGTAAGATAGGATGTTTTGGGTAATGATTGTCAATTCGTCCTGAAAAGGAGGTAATCCAAACAGCCCAATCATTGGAAGTAGCCGCCAGGGTTTGAAGCTGTGCAGCAGTGTATGGTACAATCAGAAGTCTGGGCTCCTGTCCAAAATGGGTGATTGCGGCCTTTAGTCCCCTAAGGGCTAGTTGTGCAATAGCATTGGGATACCAATTTATAATTTTAGCAGGAGAAGCATTTGGATGGATCCATAATAATGGTCCCTCTTGCCATAACACCGCAGTTGGCAGCTGATATGTCTTAAAGACACATAAATCAAAAGGCCACGTATTGTCCACGCGTTGCAATTGTGCATTTTGTAAAGCTATTTTCACCTTTTGTAGGGCTTGGCTGGCTGCAGGAGTAAGATTCCTGGGAGAGGAGATATGAGAGTCTCCCTCCAAGATGTCAAACAAAGGCTTTAATTCAGCAGTAGGAATTTTTAAGAAAGGTCGGAGCCAATTAACATCTCCTAACAACTTTTGAAAATCGTTTAAAGTACGGAGATGATCTCTTCTTATTTCTACCTTTTGAGGCACAATTTTTGTAGGGGACACTATAGATCCCAGGAATTGTCCAGTATCTGCAATTTGTACTTTATCTGTGGCCACATGTAGTCCCCATTGTTCTAGAGTTTTTAGTAAAGAAGAATAGGCCTTTTGAAGCATTGTCATGTCCTTATGGCATAAAAGGATGTCATCCATATAATGAAGCAAAATTAATAAAGGATATTGCCTCCGTAGCGGCAGCAGTGCCTCTTGCACATAAAGCTGACACATGGTAGGACTATTAGTCATTCCTTGTGGCAGAACCTTCCATTGATAGCGCTTATCAGGCTCTGCGTGATTAATCGAGGGAATGGTAAAAGCAAATCTAGGCCTATCTTTGGGAAATAAAGGTATGGAAAAAAAGCAATCTTTAATATCCACAATAATTAAGTTCCAGCCCTTGGGCAAGGCAGATAACATAGGAAGACCTCTTTGTACGGGGCCAAACATATTCATTTGTTCATTAATGGCTCTCAAATCATGTAACAATCTCCATTTACCTGATTTTTTCTTAATCACAAAAATTGGAGTATTCCATGGAGATGTGGATGGTTCAATGTGACCCAAATTTAATTGTTCTTTTACTAGTTGAGTCACTGCTTCTAATTTTTCAGAGGACAGGGGCCATTGAGGAACCCATACAGGGTCCTCTGTTTTCCAAGGTATAGGTCGTGCTGCCTCAATGGCCCCTAGGAAAAACCCAAACCCTGTTTGCTTTGGTTTCCTGCAGGTGAGATGGGTTCGGTTCTCCCTTGTTCTTGCTTACCTAATCCTTTTCCCGTTTTATACCCCATTTTTAGCATTATGCCCTTTGCTTGTGGTGAATATCTTTCAGGAGGGGCATACTCATTTGATAGGGTCAAGCCCATATGTTGCATAACATCCCTTCCCCATAAATTAACTGGGAGAGGAAGTACATACGGTATGAATTTTCCCCGTTGACCTTCGGAAGTTTCCCATGTTAGGACCACAGAGCTAATCGAAGGACAGGATTGGTAGCCCAGACCTTGTAAGGCATGAGATGATTGGGTAATGGGCCATGCTTTGGGCCACCAATGAGAAGAAATTATGCTTTTATCTGCTCCCGTATCTAGAATGCCCTCAAATGCTTTGCCATTAATTTTTAAATGGAGCCTGGGTCTCTCATTTAGAGGGATCATCAAGTAAGCCGAATCATTGCCTGAAGAGCCCATTTTGGCAACATTTGGTCTAGAGGATCCTCCTCCTATATCAGGGAGGAGTAACAATTGAGCAATTCTGTCCCCTTTTGAAATTGAGAAAACTCCTTTTGGACTAGAACATAAAATTTGAATCTCTGTAGAGTGTTGATTATCTACGATTCCAGGATACACTATTAAGCCTTGTAAGGTAAGTATGCCTCGACCCAGTATGAGGCCGACAGTTCCTTGAGGCAAAGGTGTAATGGTCTCTGTAGGAACTGGTTGGATATTCATTTGTGGCATTAGTAAGAAGTCGGAGGCGGCACACAGGTCCACTCTTGTAGAGTGTCCTGAGCCGTGTCTCTGTTGTCCTCCTGGGCTTTGACAAACCGGTTCCCATATCTTTGAGGGCCCTGGGACCGAGGGCCCAACGGCCCGTTTTTTGGCGCATCGGTAGCCTGGCTGTTATCGACAGTTTGATTGTTAATAGGTGGGAGGAGTCTCCCCTGCACATCTCTCACCGAGCGGCATTGGCTAGTCTTATGATATCCTTTGCCACAACGGTTGCAGAGAGTCAGTGTTTCTCCCCTTCTGTTTGAGTTTTTGCAGTCCTTTTTAAAATGTCCAGGCTTGCCACAGTTATAGCAAGTCCTCTGGTTGGTTTTACCAGCAGGGCGTTTTTGAGACTGGAGGATAGCAGCTGCTAGGCCCACATTAGTAAGCGGTCCTCCGAGGTCTCTACACACTCTGAGCCAATCTTGTAAGCCCTTATTTTTTCTAGGAGCTATGGCGGCTCTGCACTCTTGAGTGGCTTGTTCAAATATCAACTGTTCAATAAAAGGTTCCACCTGCTCAACATCTCCAAAGATACGTCCTGCTGCTTCTGTCATTCTGGCCACAAAATCGGAAAACGATTCCTCAGGGCCCTGAATAATTTTTGTAAGGCGCCTATTAGCCTCCCCTTTTTTAGAAAGCGCTTTCCAGGCTTTAATAGCTGTCTGTGAAATTTGAGCATAGGCTCCCCAATGGTAATTTGTCTGATTCACAGTAAATTGACCTTGACCTGTCAACAAGTCAAAGGTCCAGTTTCTCTGTTCAGGAGTAAGGGCAAGAGCATTGGCCTGGGCTTGTGTTTGAGCGGCCTCATACCAGAGAGCCCTCCATTCCATGTATTGACCCATATCTGGAAGTGCGGCTTTTGCTACCATCTGCCAATCAGAAGGAGTTAAGGTGCCATTGCCAATTCTATCCAACATTACCAGGGTAAAATTTGCATTAACCCCGTATTTGCGGACAGACTCAGCCAATTCTTTAATTAGGTTATATTCGACGGGGACATGTACTCGTCCCCCGTTCTCTGTTTCAAAAACAGGAAAAAAATTGTGTAATTTTTTACGAATCTTTTCCGGCCAAAAGGAAAATCCAGACCGCGGTTCGTAGAGTGGAGGAGCGGTGGGTGTTACCCTATGAGAGGAGTTATGGGAGGGTTTTTTTATTATTTCCTCGTTCGTCTGGGTAGTATCTCTCCTCCTCATATTTGGCTGCCTCCTCCTCTAACTCTGCTTCTTCCTCTGAATCAAGAGCCTCATTGTCAGAGGCATTGGAGCTAGAGCTTGCAGAGCTATCAATATTGAATGCCTCAAGTTCCCTTAATGGGTAAAGTCCTTGTGATGTCCCTTCTGGGGAATCAGGGGACTGCACTCCTTTTACAGGAGGGTTCTTAGCTTCTTTCCTTTTACGGGTATCCCTTTTCTTGCGCGCACCCAACCTCTCACTACGTTCGGTTTCTGACATGCTATCCTGAACTTCCTCTAGGGCGACCTGTCCTTCCTCTACTGCCCTCTTGCAATTGTCATCCTCTAGGCAATTTTTTACAAATAAAAAAATAAAAAATATCACTCCTAGAATCGGCCCAAGAAATTCAGAAATATGCATACCTCTCCGAACTTACCTATCCCTGCAGTTCTGAATCCTCCTTGAAGTCAAGGGGTCTCCGAAGGTGCTGACGATGGTGTGGTCAATTTCCCGGGTTTCGGCACCAGATGTGACTCGCGTAACCGTCTCGCCAGCAAGAACGACGCGGCACACGTACAGGATCCTTCTGCAGCAAAGCTTTAATGCATCTTGAGAGGGAGAGCATAAGCTTACAGCGAGTAAAATGGAGACCCCAAACAGCAGAAACCCATCCCTTATATAGGAAACTGTTCTCCGCTTAGGATGTGTCAGTCCCTGATTGGCTGTTACTCATCAGGCGATATGACGACACGGGAGAGGCAGAGCACAACAAGTGGAAAGTTCCTTCGCACATGCGCAGATTACTTGTTTACCAGTTTGGGACACAGGATGTCAGCGCCATCTTGTAATGGCGAATGTGAGTGCGGCCTCTCACACATACTCCCTGAGACCCCATGGGCCACTTCTGTCAATGAAACCCAGTGGGCTAACACCTGATATTTACCTCTTCCTCACCTCTTCTAAGTCCAGTCTCCCTTCCCCCCCCAACACACGCACAACCCTCATCCATGGGAGGCAGCTGTAAGGCATTTTCTAAATTAGTAATCAATGGGGGAGGGCCCAACCCAAAGGGGGTGGTGCCATCCCTAGGATAGTGGTCCTTGGTTCTATAAGAAAGCAGGTTGATCAGGTCATGTAGAGCAAGCAAGTAAGCAGCATCCCTCCATGGCCTCTGCATCAGCTCCTGCCTCTAGGTTCCTGCCCTGTTTGTATTTTTATCTTAATAATGAACAGCAATATGGAAGGTCAAACTAAATAAATTCTTTACTCCCTGGTTTGCTTTTTTCATTATAGCACTAGAAACCCTAAGACAATCCAGAAACACATTTTACCTGGAACCTCCAGTGAAAACACTTATTAGGACTTCAGAAGAGGTTCCTACCAGGCAGAACACAGCTACTACACACTCCTAAGAACCAGGGAGGAAATAGAAACCAATGGCAAAACTTCTACACAACAAAGATAAACCAGATATTAGCATCTATAATTACAATCTTCCTAATCCTCAATGCCTTGATGCTAGCATAAAAACACAATTAATAACAATAAAATGCAATTAATAATAAAGACAAAATTAATAACAGAACAAATGTCTCCACTACTGCCAAGCAATTCTACCACAGCATGTTCTGAATATTCCAATATAGCTGAGGCATAGGGAAAAGACATTAAAGCAGCTCTTATGAATATGATAGATGTCCTTAAAGGGGAAATGGATATATCTCTTAAAGAAATCTGCAAAAACACAAACAGTGGAAGAAGATAAGTAAGCCATTCAAGACTTGAAAGTAGAAACAGAACCAATAAGGAAAACTCAAACTGAGGGAAATCTGGAAATGAAAATTTTAAGAATTTGAACAGGAACCACAGAGGCAAGCATCAAAAACGGAAGAGAAGAGATGGAAAGGAGAAAACAGGCATTGAAGACATGATAGGAAGATGAATACATAGTCAAAGAAATGTTCAATCTAAATACCTCTTGGCAAGAAAAAAAAATCCAGGAAATCTGGGACACATAAAAAGACTAAATCCAAGTATAATAGAATAGAGGAAAGAGAAGAAACACAAGTTAAAGCCACACACACACAAAGATTTTCAACAAAATCATAGAAGAAAAATTTTCTAACCTAAAAAAGTAGATGTTTTGGTCCTTTGCCTCCCGAGTGCTGAGAGACCCTGACACATCAACAATTGGGACTTCTGGTGTGTCAGTAATAAATTGTACCTATACCTCTAAAAAAAAAAAAAAAAAAAAAAAAAAAGTAGATGTTTTTCAAAGTATAAGGAACATGCAGAACACCAAATAGACAGGACCAGAAAAGAAAGCTCCCTTGGTACATAATAACCAAAACACTAAGCATACAGAACAAAGAAAGAATATTAAAAGCTGCAAAGGAAAAAAGCCAAGTAACATATAAAGACAGACCTATTAAAATTATACCTGATTGTTGGAGACTTCAATACCTAGCCTTTGCCAATAGACAGATCATCTAGACAAACACCAAACAGCAATTCTGGAGCTAACTGAAGTTATAAGCCAAATGGGCCCAACAGATATGTACAGAACATTTTATCCAATCACTATATATCTGATCACCATGGATTAAAGCTGGATATCAACAACAACAGAAAGGGCAGAAAGTACCCCACTTAGCTCCCTGTTACACTAGAACTGCAGTACCCAGTCCATCGTCATGGGATCATGTGGGGAAGGAGCACGTGGTTGCCAAGAAGTGAAGAAGGCAAAAGGGACCATGATTTCAATATCCCATAGAAAGCAAGCCCCACTGACTGCTCTGCATACTCCACCCCTTCATGCTCCTCCCACCTCCCACAAACTGCCAACATTAACACAGGGACCTGTGGGGACATTTCAAATCCAAACTGCAGAACCATGAAAAGGAATCTCTATGCTGGTTAACTAATAGATCAAAACTGACTTTATCCATCTAATTCCATAGTAAAGCCAGAAGTTATATTTATTTAAATATCATAAAGACAATGTATTTACTATTTCTCTCCTAATTTGTAATATAATGATGCATTTGGAAAATGAATATAGCAAAAGAAATTTATACCTCACATATTTTTTTTTAATTTTTGTTCATTTGGGTATGTTATAAACCAAGGAACTTTCCAAGAAGGACAAAAATTCTTCATCTGCTTCCATTCTGCTTTTGTTATGTGTAATTTCTAGTTAAAAAATTGATTGAGTTGAATGTATTTATTTGAAAAGCAAATCAGGAAGTCCAAACTAGATGCAAGGTGAACTACAGTGTGGGTCAGCTAAAAGCAAAACAGGCATCGTTAGGCTAGTGAAAGATTTACAGTTCACTGTGTAAGATAGTATATATTTACTGACTTCCTCGTGTGCATCAAAACTCGGCTGTAAAAAATTTCAACTCCGAATGGAGAATGACCTAGAAGAAATTCAGAAAGACAAAATTCTAAAACAGTCAAATCAAACCAAGATGTGAGCATCTGAATAAAACTCAGGAGATTTAATATCATTTCCATGTTTGGGGAGTAATATATTTACCTCTTTACAGCGACAAATAGAAGTACATTCAGGAAGTAGACTTCTTCACTTGGCCAGTTTATCAAATAAGATTATTTTATAAGTAAATGGGACTTTATTATGTATGAACTTTAGCTTAAGCATATAAAAATAACAATTGAGAGCTCTTTCAATACATAGACATGCCCAGTGAGAATAATTTTCTTCACTTTAGCTAGTTCAAAAGAGAGGATCTCATTTACTTGTAGAAGCAAAATATAAAACCGTCATAGATGCTATGAGTTCTTCTGGGTTGGAGCAGAAGGAATCTTCCCTGGTCAAAGCTATTGCATTGTTAGTAAAATGATCAGAGACACAGGATACTGTTGTGCCTGTGTTAAAAGAAAAAAAGAACATTGCAAAATTACCCTGGAAATTAGTAAATAAATAAACAAGTTTTTGATTAACATTCTAAGTATATTTTTAATTGTATTACTTTTTATGCTGGATCCAAATCAAAATTTGCAGAATGTAGAAGTGAACCGCTGAAAAGCATAAGCTTGGGCCCCAAACATGCAGGAGATAAAAGTACTGTGGATATAGTGATGGCCCTGAAGGGACTTATGTCTCATTTGAAAAGTAATTGTGTAGAATAGACACAGGTGAGAGCTGCCTTGTGAGAAGACGCACAAGACACTATGAAATGGGGTGGACACGAACATCTGTTCAGTAGACATCCAAGGATCCATTCAAGAAGTTTTATTTTCTCAAGTAAGGAAGAGTATTGGCATACAGCCACTTGGATTGTTGTTTTTTCCTAATTTCCCTCTGTTCTATGCAATGATACATTGCTATATATTGTGGGCTTGTGCAAGAAGCTGCAGCTAGATTCCATAGACACAGTGTACCTCCAAGCTATCCATGCATTTAGAAATTGATAGAATTTGGTCATCTGCATGGGGGAGGAGACATGATAAGCTTGTACTTCTGTTCCTCAAGCTAGTCTTGGCAAGAAGACTCATTTTTGGCTCAGGACTGCAAAGCAATAAGAAGCAACAGTCTTTTTTTATCTTACTGCTCTGAAGGTCTCCACTGACTGTCCTGCACTGTGGTAGCTCCTAAAGTGCCAGCTGGCATGTTAGTTGGCTTTGGTGACCTGATGTGTCCTCGGACAGAAGGATCTTGAGCTCCTACCAGAGCTCTTCTTCTTCTGGCTTCAATTACTAGGCTGTGTGTGTGTGTGTGTGTGTGTGTGTGTGTGTGTGTGTGTGTGTGTGTTTTCATGAAAAGGAGATCCAACTTCTACAACTCACTCGCCAGTGCTGGTGGCCTGGAATAGGAAGAGGCTGATGTAGACTCAAACTTGCCTGCACAAGCTCCAGTGTGGACTTGCTGTCCTCCGTTTTATGTCCATTTTCCTTCCAAATAATTTGCTTTGCTAACTTCAGATTCGGAATGAGATGTCAAATTAATTGCTATACATGTAGTTGCTTTATAATAAATCCCATCTTTTACAGCAGTCCCTATGATTCTTTCTCCGATTAAACTCCAATTGATGGTCAGTGTTTTCAATCACAGGGAAAGTAGGACATCTTATACAGACGGGCAGATTTTCAGTCCCCCAGAGACATGCCCATCAAATCTATTTCTTCTTCCTGAGCACATAGCTATGTGCATAACTTGGCTTTACCTGTCCAATTCCTAGATGAAGAGAGGGGAGAAGGAAATGGAGAAGAATGAACAACATGAAGAAGAGGTTTGGGAAGAGTCAGACACTCAGTGCAGCAGAAAGATGGACCATACGGCTTTGTCAGCAAGTTGAACTAGAAGATGAAGACTCATCTAGACTGTTGAAGAGCAGAGCATTTCCTACATTACTTCCTAGGTTAGGAAGATAAGAGAAGAAAAGAGGGGCACTGGAATACAAGAAATAACTGAAAAGGTCCTTATAGATGAACTGGCTGACTAGAGTAAAAATAAAATAATAATCTCAATCTATTAGGGTTTGGATAAGTCTTCCCCAAAAGGCTCCCAAGTTGACTGCTTGATTAGCAGTCTGTGGCACTATAGCTAAGTAGAGGAGCCTGTGGGAAGATGGCCCTAGCAGGGGGAATTGCATCTCTGAGAAGTGCCCCTTAAGGTGATAGTGGGGTCCTTGTACCTTCATCTCACTTTGCTTGTTATAAGGAAGTTGCTTTAATATATCCTCCTCAGCATGGGTGTAAAATCAATGGAGTCACTAACTGTGAATTCAAACTGTTTGGTAGCTACCTGGGCAGGGAGAGGCTTGCACCCAGTTGTCTAGCAGTTTCATTGGAGATGGAAACATTCCATTCCCCCAAGGAAAAAATTTTTAAGACAGAAGATAAACAACTCAGAAATAGCTTCAGGAAGTCCCTGAAACCGACCAGATTCTCTAGCCACCCCAGCCCCACCCCCACTCCCACAGTGAGCAGTAAAGATGGTTGAGAGTCTCTCTGGGACAAAACAAGCCACAAAGATGAGTCTGAGGCCAGAGTGGCTGCCTGGAAGACGCAGAAACCAGCTTAGAGGCCTTGAAGAGTTTTAGACCAACTGGGTCTCTGGGAAAGGATAGTCTCCTGCCTGTTGAGCTATCTACATGCTCTGCAGTGTGATCCAGGGTTCCCAGCATTGGTGAGCTGCTACCTGTACTGCTTTGGTAATGCAACTCTCTTTAAGTCAGTTCTACTTCTGTAAATAAGCCCTCAGCAAAGTCTCTGTTTCACCAATCTGGTCTTTGGTGTTTGGTGGCTTCCATACCTTGGCCCTTTATGCGCTCCCTGTCTGTGGTGAATAAATATCTATTTTGCACATCTCTAAAAAAATCTTGAGATACAACAGACCCTTACCTCACAATTGGCTTTGTTCCCTCTTAAGACATAAAATACATCCAGTTTCCTCCGTTTTGTGTGGTATGGGGTCTTTGTTGAGACCCATTAAGGGAAAGCTACTTCCTTCTTATTGGAATGTAATCTCTTTTCTACCTGTATCATTCTGAGCTCCCCAAAATTACACACTTCCATTTTAAAAAGAGAAAAGAGTCAAATTGAGCTTGTCTATCATCTGGCAAGGAGATGACCTCTGAGGGACCTTGATAAATCTGAATATATTATAAATAGATGGAAAGGGTAATTATGTCCTTAATGATGATCTGGTTTTTGTTTTTACTTTTGTTTTGCAGAATTTTTGTTTGTTTGGAGAGAGAATTTGATGTACCCCAAGGTACACTCAAATGTGCTACATTGCAGAGGACCTTAAATTTCTGATCCTTGCCTCTACTTCACAAATTAATCAACATCTTGGCTTGCATTCCAAGCCTTTATAGTCAATGATGAAATTCCTAAAAACCAGACGATCTATTCCTTAACTTCTTTACAGTATCACTATTACCTGCTGTATCCTACTTAGGGAAAACTTGGTAAAATGTGCCCTTGTATTTTCTCCTAAAGGTGTTTCTAAATTATGCTTAACTTCTTTCTATGAAGGCATTTGTGTAATATTTAAGTAAGGGACAAAATACTTTTTCTCAGTTGGCAACCATTTCGTTAGTACCATCTATTGAAAATGTCTCCTACTACAAACACAGGTTTATTGTGTAGACATTTCATCCCGCAGTAGCAGATGATATAAGCTGTGTTTCCTGGGAAATAGACTATGAGGTGGAATTTAGTAGGTCAAGGGTTTGTTGTGGAATGATGCTGGGATCAGTATCAGGGGAAATAATTGACTGGACAAAGAACTGAGACTGGCTAGAGAGAGAGAAGTGGAGATGCCATGAAGCGCCAGAAACAGGATCAGTGAACCATACTGGGCATTTTGGAGTTACAGTCTAGAGCTGAGGTCTTGAACACGCTCTTGAGTTTTTCAGTCATTGGATATAGACCTAAAAAAAAAAAAAAAAAAGAAAAGAAGAAGAAGCGTAGCCTTATACAGAGATACTGCCGTTAGCTAAGAATATCATTTTCAATGAGGGCTGACAACTAAAAGCCATTTTCTAGCATTACTGATTCCGGAGGAGGAGGGAGAATCAGTTCTCAA
Organism: Acomys russatus; assembly: GCF_903995435.1. Classification (NCBI taxonomy): domain Eukaryota; kingdom Metazoa; phylum Chordata; class Mammalia; order Rodentia; family Muridae; genus Acomys; species Acomys russatus. The sequence continues at coordinate 54,243,263 of NC_067151.1, forward strand.
TCACTGAAGCAGGAGCCATGACCCTGGGTATAACTCTTACACAACACAGATCTACAACCTCTAGGACTCTAATGAGCCTCTCCTTCCAGGCTAATTTAGAAGAGGAATCTTAATGAGATACACTATTGTCTTGGGTTTTGAAAATGGCCCTGGGCATAAAACTGATATTCCTCATTTCATCCTCTAGAAATTATACAGTCAGCTTAATCATTGGGAAAGGTTCCTTGATCATATTATGGACCTTCACACATAATAAAGAAAAGTTATAACATTAAAGAAAATGAGAATCACTGCCTCATAAGGTCTATTCAAGCTAAAAGAGACATATTTAAAGATACACATTTACACTCCTTGTTTTTACTGGCGTTATTAAGATATGGCTATTTTTTGTAAGCTGAATCATAAAAGGGACTATTATGTTCTATAATGATATACCATGTGAGGGTCAAGAAAGTTCCTGGTCTCTATATTTAATAATCTTATCTTGACACTGAAAGGGCTTTGATTCTAAATCATGATTTTTAAAGCTCAAAAGTAACAGGAGTAGGCCCCATTTAGCCTCTTGTGTATGCTCTCAAGGTTAACCCTAGGGGAGTGAATAGAAACAAGCAAAGTTTGTATATTCAAATATACTTCAGATAGATAGATGGACTTCAGGCACTTCAGAGATCTGTTGAATATGGCATTTAAATGTTTAATGAAAAAGCTTACTTTGACAGAGACCCCAGCCCCTAGCTGTGACTCCAAGGTCTCCAGAGAAGATAGATGAAGCACTGACAACTACAATGCCACCTGCATTATAATAATGTGAACCACTGGGCAAGACCCAATGCCTCATCTATTGCTAGGGCACAGCCTGAACTATGGACAAACAGGACACTAAAGATGCCTCACATTGCTTAAGACAAAGTAGGATAGTCTCCCAAGTTCCTCTTCCACAGGAAGTTCTCTCAGACTTGCAGGGCCTGGCAACATAAGACTGGTGCTTCCCTGGGACCCAGGCTACCAGGAAAGCCATTGACACCACAAGAGCCTAGCTGGGTGGCTGTATGGGTAATGGGTAAGTTTCCATCATTGCAATTGAGACATAGACCATTAGGATTATAATTCCTGTTATAATTTATCCTTCTCAGGTCTCTGATGGTTTTGAAGAGTAGACTAATGAAAGAAGTAAATTTTTACTTTTCCTTTATCTAAAGAAAATCGCTATACAATGACTGTTCCCAGTAATCAATCATCTGTGTCTCGTGGTGAGTAATAAGATAGAAAAAATATAAAGTGTATATAAGGCCTGAGGATACCAAAGCTTAAATTATGAGGATCTATGAAAATATTTTAGGATCTAAGAAGATGTTTTAAGTTGATAAATACAAATATGAAAATTAGAAGGTCTAAGGAGATGTTTTAAAATTGATAAATGCATATTATAAAAGTTAGAGAGCATGAAAGCCAAAATGATTTAAGATATATATATATATATATATATATATATGTATATATATATTATGCATATATATGCAATAAAAATGCCTCATATTTCTTCCCCTCACTATTCTACTGTTAGACTAAGACTTCAAAGTTCAGGGCTTTAACATTAATCAGTGGAATTCTGATAAGTTATTAACCTAACTCTGATAAAATATTTCACTATAGATCCACTGTTATAGTCACAAATTCAAGATTTGACATTGTTTCCCAAGCTCCTACTATGACACATATCTTTGCCTTCTCTACAACACTGATTTTAATAGAGATTACAAACAATGGTAATACTAACATAACTCCAATTTATCTCTTTTTTTTACTTTTTTATTAATTTATTCTTGTTATATCTCAATGGATATCCCATCCCTTGTATCCTCCCATTCTTCCCTCCCTCCCATTTTCCCCTTATTCCCTTCCCCTATGACTGTTCCTGAGGGGAATTTCCTCATCCTGTATATGCTTATAGGGTATCAAGTCTCTTCTTGGTAACCTGCTGTCCTTCCTCTGAGTGTCACCAGTTCTCCCCCTCCAGGGGACATGGTCAAATGTGAGGCACCAGAGTACGTGTGAAAGTCATACCCCACTCTCCACTCCACTGTGGAGAATGTTCTGCCCATTGGCTAGATCTGGGTAGGGGTTTAAAGTTGCTGCCTGTATTGTCCTTGGCTGGTGCCTTAGTTTGAGTGGGACCCCTGGGCCCAAATCTGCCTATCATAATGTTCTACTTGTAGGTTTCTAGGACCCTCTGGATCCTTCTACTTTGCTATTCTCCCATGCTTCTCTCATCTAGAGTCCCAATAGGATGTCCTCCCCTCTGTTCCAGTTTCCTGGTAAGTGAAGACTTTCATGGGACATGCCCCTTGGGCTAGTGTGCAGATATAAGTGAGTATATACCATTTGATTCTTTCTGCTCCTGGGTTAATTCACTCATTATGATCATTTCTAGCTCAATCCATTTGTCCACAAATTTCGGGAATTCCTTGTTTTTAATAGCTGAGTAGTATTCCATAGTGAATATGTACCACAGTTTCTTTATCCATTCTTCTACTGAGGGACACTTAGGCTGCTTCTATGATCTGGCTATTATGAATAAGGCTGCTATGAACATGGTTGAGCAAATTTTCTTGTTGTGTGCTGGAGCATCTTCTGGGTATATTTCAAGGAGTGGAATAGCTGGATCTTGAGGAAGCCCTATTCCCTGTTTTGAGTGATAGCACCAGATAGATTTCCAAAGTGGCTTTACTAATTTGCATTCCCACCAGCAATGAAGGAGTGTTCCTCTCTCTCCACATCCTCGCCAGCATGTAGTGTTGCTTGAATTTTTGATCTTAGCCGTTCTGATGGGTGTAAGATGGAATCTCAGAGTTGTTTTGATTTGCATTTCCTTGATAACTAAGGAGGTTGAGCATTTCTTTAAGTGTTTCTCAGCCATTTGATATTCCCATGTTGAGAATTCTCTGTTTAGTTCCAAGGCCCATTTCTCAATTGGGTTATTTGGTTTGGTGGTGTTTAATTTCTTGAGTTCTTTATATATTTTGGATATTAGGCCTTTTTCAGATGTAGGGTTGGTGAAGATCTTTTCCCAGTCTGTAGGCTGTCGTTTTGTTCTCCGCAGATTTGGGCCCAGGGGTCCTGCTCAAACAATGGTACCAGCCAAGGACAATATAGGCCGTAAACTTCAAACCCCTACCCAGATCTAGCCAATGGACAGGACATTCTCCACAGTTGAGTGGAGAGTGGGGTATGACTTTCACACATACTCTGGTGCCTCACATTTGACCATGTCCCCTGGAGGGGGAGACCTGATGGCACTCAGAGGAAGGAGAGCAGGTTGCCAAGAAGAGACTTGATACCCTATGAGCATATACAGGGGGAGGAAATCCCCCTCAGGAACATTCATAGGGGAGGGGAATAAGGGGAAAATAGGAGGGAGGGAGGAATGGGAGGATACAAGGGATGGGATAACCATTGAGATATAACAAGAATAAATTAATAAAAAAAAATTGAAAATAGACCCTTTGGGATTTTTGTTGTGGTTTTATAGGATCTATGCACACTTTGGGGGATATTGACTTATTTTATTACTGTGCCTTCAAACTCTGTGCCATCAGGTAAGTATATATCATGTCTGTACTTAGTGTATAGGTTTTGATACATTTGGTTATAGATATTTGACATTTATTGATTATGATGTAATATTACTTTCTTTTCATTTTATTTCTGGTATCTTGTTTCTGGAATTCAAATGACTTCTGTATACTGAATATCTATCCAGTACTTGAGAAATTCACTATTTAATTATAACAATAAGTTCTTAATGCTTTTGGACATATGGTTATTATATTTATGAATAATGATTTTGCTTATTTCATTCCTTATGATTACTGTCCATTTTTCTTACATTATTTTACTAATTATAGTTACAGTAGTTCCAAGCAAAGTATTGAATGAACATTGAAATTTAATTAATTAATTAATTAATTAATTGTTATTCACTGGTTAAGAGGAAAGTTTTCCATTTTTCATAACTGTTAAATTTTTCTATATTTATAACATTCTCTCTATAAATCTTATAGGCTATTTTATGTAAATCTATTTGGCTGGAGTTTAATATGCTTTTCTTTCAAAATATTCTTAATATTTTGACATTTTTATCGTGGATAAATATTACATTTGCTCAAATAATTTTTCTAAGCCTTATCAAGGGAATCATGTCATTTTCCTCATCTTTTTTTTTCTTCTTCTTCATGTAGTAAATTGCCGTGATAACCTACTTTTGTAAATGTTAAACCAACGTTGCATATGGAAAGACCTCATCTGGTATTGGAGTTTATGTCACTGTAAAAACATACTGAATTACATTTATGCCCAAGAGTAGTCAGTAACTTCCTTTGTAATTTCCTTACTAGGATTTGGAATCAAGACTTGAATATTAACCTAATAAAAATAGGAACCATGCCTGCTGTGGTGACTATTCCTGGTTGTGAACTTGACTACATCTGGAATTAACTAAGACTCAAGCAGTTGGGTACACCAGGGAGGGATTTTTTTTTTTTTAGTTAAATCACCTGAAGTGGTAAGCCAAAGTGAGTTTTTTTTGTTTGTTTGTTTGTTTTTGTTTTTTTGTTTTTTGTTTTTTTGTAGAAAGATACACTTTTAATCCAGACTTTTTGAGATGAGACAATGCACCTTTAATCTGTGCCACACCTTCTGTGGGTCGCCTATATAAATAAGGAAGAAGACAGAAGCTTGCTCATTTTACTTCCTTGTTCTCACTCTTGGTGGCAAGTTTCATTGCTTCACAGGAATTAGAGCCTCATTTCCAGAGTTCCGGCACATACCCAAGACCTGCTGAGATGCTCAGCCTTGTGGACTAAACAATTACTGAATTCTTCCACCTTCCATCAATAGACAGCCATTGCTGGACTAGCTGGACCACAGCCTGTAAGTCATTCCAACAAATCCTCTGTGTAGACATACCCATTCTGTCATCTTTGAACCTCTAAAGAACCGTAAGATACCTCTGTTTTTGTCTCCTAACAGAACTATGTCTAACTGGTGTTGGTTCTTATTTTTACTAATTCTTTGAAAGTTTATAACAATATGCTAGTAGCAATATCTGAGGGTAGGGTTTTCATAGATATAGGAATACTCTTTAATTTTTCCCATTACATGGGATAAAGGCTGGCTTTCAGTCCCTGGACAAGGATTGACTATGCCTGAGTACTAAATGATGTGTCCAGCCTCTTTGGCCTGAATTTACAGCAAATGAACAAGGCGAGAAATGTGTACGCTTATGAAACTCATATTTTGGAGGGGAGACACACTTTCCACCAATACATCAACAAACACAGATTTTCTAATTAATTCTAAATAGAAGTTCCTAGTGCCGTGGGAGTTGAAAATGGGGAGCTTTGATCTAATCTAGGCATATGAGGGGTACTGTTGTGAGTAATTTGTAGATTATTATGTGTTCAACTTGAATTTAAACCATTCCTTTGTCTTTAAGACGTACTCTGAAAACAGTGGTTCCTATCCATGGCTACTGTACCTTGGGCTAAATGTAATGATACCTACATTTCAATACAAAATACCCCGATTATAAGAAAACCCCAAATTTTTTGAGGCCACTGTGTGTACCAGACACAGGCAAGACAGCTGGTTCACTGTCTTGGCTGCCATTGCTTTTCCCTACCACATGGTGTCTCTGTTGACAACTGGACAGCTATAACCATGGAACTCACTGAGCCCTGCACCTCCCAAGGATGGCATTTTGAAATCACCATTGCAAGGATTACACAGTCTAGCTACTTGTCATTATGTCCTTCAGCTGTTGGCAGCCATGACCCTGACTGGGCTAGTAGTGCTTTCAAAATATTTACAGCAGTGTCTTAGCAGATGAGAACTACTGTTTATAGGCCTATGTAGATTTAGTTAGATCTTGTATTTCTTGAGACTCTGGGCGTCTTGGATAGCTCTTCTTTCCAGCTCACTATTTACCCTGGTAAGAGATGACTATCTAGTTTCTAATACCAGCCACACATGGAAGATACCTGTGGAGTCCATCTGTTATGAGGAGAACACTCTTTTCAGACAGATCTAGGGACCTGCTTTCCAATTTCTAGAGACTTGTGCTCCCAAGGATTACATTGATGACTTTCTAGCAATCCCATCACACAACAAAGAAAGGCAGAATAAAAGACAAATAAAAGGATCTTTTATTAAACTCCTTTTTTATTCCAGGTACCATTGCCAAGGGGGGAAGTATTAATTGATTCTAATATTAGAAAACGCTTCATGCATCCAATCACGGCAACCAGACTGTTCCTCAGGGCTTTTCTCTGTGTGTTAGATTCCAGGATCCTGTAAATTTCCTCCAGGCCTCCATTACCTAACCTCTACTGCACATTGCTCTCATCCTTCCCTGAGCAATCTCAGTTTGTCTACATCTCTTAAAATGTGCAGTAACCAAAAGTAGCCACAATATCCAAATAACTAGCTCGTGAATGCATAATGTAGCACACAGATTGCTTCCAAATGTTCCGTGCATTGTTCTGTTTAATAAATTCCAGAATCATAGTATTGGAGTTTAGTGTCAGCCTTAGGTCCTTTTGTTCTGTGTCCATAGTCACAACTTTCTTTCTTTCTTTTTTTTTTTTTTTTCTTGTTTCTTTTTTCATAGTCACAACTTTCAATATTTTTATTCCTTTACCACATTTTATTTTGTTTCAGAAACTAGTATTTTTTTGTTCATGTCACTTTGGGTCTTATTTGACCATTTTAGAGTAATGCCAGGGTTTCTAGATATTAGTGTACCCAATACTCAACCTCTATGTATGTGCTAGACTAATTATTCAGTAGTTTCAATACTGAGTTCTTTAATATCTATTGTGTGTTTTTCCAACTATATCAAAGCTATCATGGAGAAAAGCATTGTTAAGACAATAGTTCAGAATGTTCTTCTTCTGACTCTGGGAAAAGTAATTATATTTTCTCCCACTTCAGTAAAAATGCAATAATTTTGTACAAGAAAAAGAAAATTCTACTTCTTCCTACAAGCTCTATAAGAACAACTCTACAGAAAGAATTTCTTCCTACAATGTGCTATGACTAAAGAAACCCTTTCCTCCTAGTTTACCTGACTAGAAGCAAATGGATTGATCCAACGTTCCTTAATATCCTTTACTGTTGTCTCAGCTTCTGTTTGTAAATTCTAAACCATAATACACTGTTCTAAAAATAAACTGTGTCCAATCCGTCATCTAAAAATCACGCAAATAAACCCACAAAGCTTAAATTATATTGGCAGTGGTTAAATAAAGCACCACAGTGAGCAATGTAAAGTTTAAGGAAGTTTTAAAAGATTTGTCCAAAATCAATGATCAAAATTAAATTAAAATTTGTTAATGGGTTGCAAGATACTAGGTGTTTTTTTCCCCATACAACACTACCCCTACATTTCTTACATCAATTTGACGTGAAATTTAAATAACACAATTAACGCACATTGCCAGTCACTGCTTCTTGAGTGTGTTAGACTCTTATCATTCAATGAGCTCTAAATTAGCCCTTCAACAGTGGGTCCTGTGGAGCTGGTACTGAAATTCTGCACATTATTCAGCTATAACGACCTGGCCAGTACCTTCCCGTTAAGTTCAGCCTAGGAAGGAATCTCGAGGGATTCTAGGAAGTAGAAAGAACTTCTGCTCTCCTGTTTTCTCCTCTGCCATCAACCTCCAGCGCCACAGCTGGCTTCACCATCCAGCTTTTTCCACTTCCTGCTTTGGCTCAAGGATAGCAATGGCAGCCAAGCAGTGCTCCCACCTTACGGTCTGCTCCTGTTGGAGACTCTGGGTATCCTAATCTCTTCCACTTATTTTCAGGGCTGGGGATTGTAGCTAATTCATGCTATTCCTTTCTTTTTTTAATTAATTAATTTATTTATTCATTTTACATCCAGGTCTTAGCCCCGTCCCTTCTCTCCTCCCCCTTCCAGTCCCCTCTCCCGAAGCCCCCTTATTTTCCCTATGCCCTTCCCCTATTCCTCAGAAAAGGGGAGCCCCCCTACCCACCCACCCCAGCTCGTCAAGTCTCATCAGGACTAAATTAGTCCTCTCCCCCTGTGGCCTGGGAAGGCAGCCCTGCTAGCGCATAGTGATCAAAAAGCAGGCAACGGAGAGTCCCTGTCAGAGATAGCCTCTGCTCCCGTTACTAGGGTACCACAGTAAAGCCTGAGCTGCCTATCTGTTACATCTGTGTAGGGGACCTAAGTCCAGTCGATTCACGCTCTTGGCTGGTGCTTCAGTCTCTTCAAGCCCCTCTGTGCCCTGGTTATTTGGCTTTGTTAGTCTTCTTACAGACCTCCTGTCATCTCCAGGTCCTTCTATCCACCCCCACCCCCTTGCACTTTTTCCTAAGTATCACCCAATGTTTGGCTATCAGTCTTCTCATCTGTTTGGATCAGCTTCTGCGTGGAGCCTCTCAGAGGACAGCGATGCTAGGCTACTGTCTGCAAACAAACTAAAGTATCATTAATAGTGTCAGGGGTTGGCTCTCTCCCCATGAGTTGGGTCTCAGGTTCAGGCAGGCATTGATTGGACGTTCCTTCAATCACATAAATACATATGATACATACATATAATTGGCCATGTATTTTTAATAAATCCATGCAAAATATAATTTATATATCATTACTGCGATTATTTCTCCCTTTTCATTTTGAGCATTTATGTGTAAAGTGGTGTACTTTACATTTAAAAGTGAATTCGTACTGCGCACTACCTCACCAAGTCAGGCCATAATAGATTTGTGAGCAGCTGTAGACACTAAGATGTTATTTTCTTCCCTATAATTCAGGTTTGCCACCCAAGAGCCATAATATCGTCTAGCCATGTTTTAGTTTTCTAGAAATGGAAGATCATTAAAATGCTGATATAGGCCCATAAGTACTGAACTAATTAGATATGATTTAATGTGATTTCTAAACACTTCTAATTCATAAGGGCTCTGGAAGTACTTAATAAGTAGAGAGAGGACTTAAGCACAAAATAAATACTGATCATTTCCTAGTCATTTTCAAACACTGCAAATAGGAACACTCAACAAAATACTTCTATAGAAAACAATTATCATGCCATGTATATATGAAATCATAAAGATATAAGGAAAATGGTTTGATTTAGAAATGCAAGCTTCTATATTCAAGAATTTTTCTCCCCATCTTAAGTTATCTTTTTACTGATAGTTTTTTTTATCTGAGTCAGTGGTTCACAATCTTCCTTTTGTTTTTTTTTTTTTTTTTTGACCCTATAATACATTCTTCATGTTGTTGTGACCCCAACCATATAATTATTTCTGTTGCTATTTCATACAACTGTAATTTTGATATTTTTATGAATTGTATTGTAAATATTTTTGAGATAAGGGTTTGCCAAAGGGGTGGCGACCCACAGGTTGAGAACCTCTGATTTAGGTGAATTATTGTCATTTTTGTGACTGCCCTGTTGTTCAGGGTCCAATGGGTTGATGGCCTGGGTCCCATATCCTGCTGGCCATTCCAGGCACTGCTTGCCTCTGGACAAGATTAAAAATTCCAAGGGCCAGTTTCTTGCTCAGAGGCAGCTAGGACACTTTAGAGTGAGGCCCATCACCAGGGCACCAGGCCAGGTTCCCAGTCTCACTGAGGGTCAGCACCCATCTATTAGAGGTGGTGGAGCAGGTAGTTCTACTATTGCCGCCTGGCCATTTGGGTGTCCACCAGTGGGTGTCCCCCCCCCACCTCACCCCCACTTCCAAATGAATGGAGTCTCAGACTGTCATGGTGGAGAAATGCATGGTGGAGAGCAAGCAAGCACTCAGCCAGCCTTTATTTATATACCTTGGGCAGTGGGGAGCGGTTTTGAGGGTGAATGTGTCTGACTCACTAGGGCTAAGGGTACCAGGATACTTATTCTACATACAGCAAGGCAGTAATACAGGGCTCCTATCACTAGAAGGAGAAAACAGTGCTTAATTATCCTATGTGTGAGGGTATGACTTCTAGGTACAATTAAACGTGATTTGCTGCAGGCTAGGATCTCCTCAGCTTAAGGTGGGGTACTGCCAGGAATTCCCTGTGCTTCTGAAAGAAGTTCCTAATCAGGAAATGGTGAGGCCTGCGACCTTACCTGAGGGCTATGTGACACTCTTTACAAGATCTGGGGTTACCAGATCAGGTGGAGTGAGAATCCTGATGAGAAAGGGAGTCTGTTTTCATTGATTGAGCACAAAATGGCTGCCTGGAGAAGTCAGATTTCAGCCTTATCTAGTAGGGTCCCAAAATGCCCCACTATGAAGTTTCTTATAGGGACAAGTTTGGTTTAGATCGCACGTTGGTTTTACATATTCACTTTGTGTGACTAAGTGTGACTAAACACATCTCGAGAAATGTTTTTTCTGTTTATTTTTATGTGATAATTTGAATAATTAAGAATACATACAATTATAAACAGAAGAACTAGAACATTCTATCTCTGGCCAGAAACTGTGAGCCTAAGGTGATTATCAAGAAAATCTCAGTAGATATTTCATACTGAAATTATTTTTCATTGGTATCAAAACTATTATAAATAGCCGTTATTTGGATTCTTTTATTATTCTATGGGAAATCTTTGTTGTTTTCTATGTTTCATATGGCACAACTTTTAAGTCAATATATTATTTTATTAATAACATACGGTATCCTTGGAGTACCCTAATCTCCTGACTTTTTGTCTGGGGTTCTTGTTCAGAATGGAAAGCGCTACTGTTGGGCTTGAAGCAATGTTTAAATGTGGGATGCTTGCTAGTCTGGCAATAAGGAGGCTTAGAATTGGTTCCCAGATTTCTCAGCCCCCAATTAAAAAAAAATTAAAATGTAGAAACTCCACTACAACTAATATTCTTCAAATACTTCAGGATCTAGAAATCTGGGTAACAGATAAGATTAGTTAACTCCCTCTCCTTTTCTCTCTAATACCTGCTGTTTTCTTGGCTATGTCAGAGCATCAGAAAGCTCACAATGTCCTATAGCACACTGGCAAAGCCTGCCATCCACAGGAGTGCCCTAGGGGTCGGTCATCCTTTTCCTAATCCTTCCTTTCTTTCCCCATCACATTCCTTAAAGACCCTACACTTGGCCTGAGCTGGAAGGAAGCAATTAATAAAGAGTAAGTACCATAAAATGTCATATTTGAAACAAGAATGAGAGAGGGAGGGAGAGGGGAGAGAGACAGACAGACAGACAGACAGATAGACAGAACAGGCCAGCAGAATGACTCAATATGCTCTTGCCACAAAGCCTGATAACTATATTCAATCCCTGGCATCCACATGGTAGAAGGAGAAAGCTGACCCTTCAAGTTTTCCTCATGTGCACCATGGCATGCCCACGTAATAAATAAATGTAAAAACAATTAAGTAGTATACTTGTTACTTTTACTGTCTCTGACAAAGCGCTTAAGACAAACAACTTAAAGTAGAAAATATCTATCTTGGTTCATGATTTAAGAGTTTATCTGTTCATCATGGCTGAAGTGATATGTTTAAGTCTGTGGTTGTAGGAGCATGTGGCAAAGGAGAGATAGAGTGGCAAGAGGTGCAAAGTGCAACTGAGCCAGAGGCCAAGCTTTCACACGCACGACCTATTTCTGGCAGGGAGCACCCACCCACCTCCTGAAGGTTTCATAGCCTCCTAAAATGGCACTGTCAGATGAAGTTCAAACACATAAGCCAGTGGGATGTTTCAGATTCAGATCATCGTAAATATATATTTGGGGAAAACACCTCAGGCTTTATAGCTTAAGCATTGCTGTTTAAAAGGCGAATGCTATAAATAAAGTATTACATTCTCAGAGGTGAAATCTTAGTCTAGTTGACTATGTGAGCCAATGGGGCAGTTTAGGCTTCTTTCTTATGCCAACCTCTTGTTATTGGTCTCTGTGAATATTATCAAATAGAGCGAATGGGAAAGGCAAATCAGTGCAACTGAGTGGGGCCGGGGCTTGTGAACTTAGAACACTTAAAAAAAAAATCGTTCACTTTGAACAAGTTCTCGATTATTTAGGTTTGCAAATTGTAATCCTTGAGAGGGAACTTAGCCAGAAGAAAAATAAAATTAATCTCACTTCACAGAAAGACATGGGCCATTGTTCTCATTAGAAAATAATGTGATTGTGTTTTTTCCTTTGGCCACTAAAGAGTATATATATTTTTAAAACGGTGAAAGATGGAACTTTGGCATGATGTTATAAATCTTGAGCCAGATTATCTTATTTTATTTGGATCCCTATTTCATCTCAAGAGTTAGAATTCAGGGCCAGCCCACGTATGGAACATTCTAATTATTTTCAGTCTGAACTAAACCTTTTGCATCTTTAAAATAACTGCTTAGCTGATATGCTTGGATTTATGAAAAAATAACATTTCCCACTCAAGGAAATACATATGTAGAGTTTAATTGAGTTTTAATGTCCTAGATATCTACTTCTCCCCATTCACGGTTCCATCTTTGGAGGTGTTGGTCTTTTTGCATTGAACAAAGTAAGTATCTCACCATGTACCTTGTGATGAGAAGTTTCTGATTTCCTCCAGTGTTTTCCTTAATTTCTGAGGCTCTTGAAATGATAGGTAGGCATGGTTTCAGAATATAAAATTTACAGCAAACAACTAAGCTATTTAGTTATAGGAGACAGTTTACAAAACCATAAATACATAACTCTCATCAGAATAAATTTATAAAGACTTATACTACCATGGAATAAAAAAAATAAAAGATTAAAAGGGGTTCTGATCTTTGGAATATAAAACACAAAGCTTAGGCACGTTTTAACATTGTAGACAGGTGCAGGGAGGTTATTTAAGAACGCCCTTTATAGCACAACCTCTTCTTGTATGTCTTCCTGGGATGGATCCTTGTGTTCCACCTCAGGTGTCTCCTGAGAGGGGCAGGTTATGATTCAGAAAGTCTGGCTTGGAAACTCTCCATCTGGTTGTCTCATAAAGTCTGAATGACTGGCCTGCTCAACTGCACTGGCTGCGAGAACACCAGCAGCTGTGCGGTCTGCTCATGGCATTGAAAGGAGCGAGAGAGGTCCTGCATCTCTGTGAGGATGCTGCTTTTGCCCCACCCGCATTGGCTGGATTTAGGTAACCTTTTAAATGACAGCATCTTCCTAACTGTGGCCTTTAGCAGTAGAATATTTTAAAGTAGTCACATTACGAATAAAGAATGCAATAATCCAGTTGTGGGGGTCGGAGAAAGTGCAATTTATCCTCCACAGATTACTGCCATCATATTCTAGGTCACATCAAACACAAACATGGCTCAGGGACATGCTAGGAAGAGTTTAATTACAAGTTGTCTAGGGTGATGAGTTTCATGGTTTCACCTGTTTGCCTGTTTTCGGAAAACACTCCCATCCCACTGCAGCTTACAGATACCTCCTCCATGACCTGAGTATGGACTTGGGAAGAGGCATATGAACCTGTCAACTGCTACAGCATTTTCACTGCACAAGAACAAAGAAACAAGTTACTTCTAAGTGGATAATGAAAAGAAGGGAACACTAAAAATAGGTGAACTTAAATTAGTTGTTACATTTTTAACAACTGTTTTAAACAAATTAGTTATTATGTTCTAATTTGTTTGAGAGGTGTGTGTGTGTGTGCGCGCGCGCGTTTGTGTGTGTGTGTGTGTGTGTGTGTGTGTGTGTGTGTGTATTGTGTATATGAGATCTCTTTGCTGCTCACCACTGCCTGCAGTGTACAGCAAGTATCTTGACTGAGTTTTCCAATCTCACTTTCCACCTCACCACTAGGAATACTTAGGTTACAGATGAGCTACAGAACCAGGCTTTGTGTGAGGTCAAGGAATTTGTACTCATGTCCTCAGATGTGAACAGTAAGTGCTTTACTGACTTTAATTGTAATTTTCAACGTAATTTTTTAATAAATGGATCAGCTAAGCATCTGGCTCAAAAAAAAAAAAAAAAAAAAAAAAAAAAAAAAAAAAAAAAAAAAGCCTTAAAATGTAGCCATCACCTCTCAGAAGCAGACAGCAGTGAACTGCAGCACACAGCACCTTGGTGACAACAAAAGCAACAGGCAGGAAATAGATGGCACCAAGGCATCTGCAGGTACCCTGTCCTTCTAAGACCTGTTGGTGTTTTCTTAATATAAAAGGTTATTTATGGTCTTCATAAATTAGTGGATTTAGTGGCTAAAAAGTTATTGGCTTTCCCTCACAGACATAACTTGATTCTCTTGGTATTTTATTTCTACTGGTAGGAACATGAAAATAACACAAATGCTGTTGCATCCTCGTCTTTTCTCACACTTCAGAGAATTTACACCTGTTTCTTCCTGTGTTTACACTCAGAAGTCTCTTTCCCCGTGTAACCTGGGTCGGCAGGAAGCAACGTCTTGCCCCATTCTTCCAGATAGCTGAGACTCTGGAAATTCATTATTTTACTTCATAGTTTAGTACATATTTGTTCAGTGTTTCCCACTTACTAGAAAATATATCTTATTAAAAAATCACAAATTATTTCGTTGATTTTGTCAGGATGGTAAATGATGTATTTTAATTGTTCTACTGTTTAAGAGCCTTGAGGGCCATAAAGTTTAGGTCAAAAGTATTTACTCACATATTGACACCAAAAAGGACAGAAGTCCTCTTTTCCCCTTTGCATTGACTTTTCTTTTCATACACTATAATCTGCTTATGATTTCCCCTCCCCCATCTCCTCCAAGACTTCCCCACCTCTTCTCCCATTCAAATCCACACCCTCTCTGTCTCTCATTAAAAAACAAATAGGCATCTAAGAATAATAATAACATCAAATAGTATAAAATAAAACCAAGTTTCAACAAGACAAAACAAACAAACAAATCAGAAGAAAATAATTAAAAATGCATATAGACACAAAGGAATATAAAAACCAGAAGCCTTAAAATATACGCAAAGGATTTGTAAAGTTAAGGAAAAAAAATCCTGACTAACCAATGAGATAAGCAGACTCCAAAAATGCCATTGAGTTTGTTTTGTGTTGGCCATCTACTGCTGGACATGGAACCTGTCTTTAAAAGTTGTTTGTATCCCTGGTGAGATTGTTCCACAAAAACTTCCCAGTTAAAAAATGGGGCACAGACCTAAACAGAGAATTCTCAACAGAAGAACACTGAACGGCAGAGAAGCACTTAAAGAAACGTTCAGTGTCCTTAGTCATCAGGGAAATGCAAATCAAAACAACTCTGAGATTCCAGCTTACACCTGTCAGAATGGCTAAGATCAAAAATTTAAGTGACAGCACTAGCTGGCTATGATTTGGGGAAAGGGGAACACGCCTTCATTGCTACTGCGAGTGCAAACTTGTACAACCACTTTGTAAATCAATCTGGCACTTCCTCAGAAAATTGGGAGTAGCTCTACCCCAAAACACAGCTATGCCATTATTGGGTATATATCCAAAAGATCCCCCATCATACAAAGACACTAGCTCAAAAATGTTCATAGCAGCTTTAATTGTAATAGCCAGAACCTGGAAACAACCTAGATGTCCTTAACCAAAGAACCAAAGATAATGAAACTGTGGGACATTTACACAATGGAACACTACTCAGCTATTAATAACAAAGAAATCATGAAATTTGCATAAAATTGATGGAACTAGAAAGGATCATCCTACATGAGGTAATCAAGTCACAGAAGGACACACATGGTATATACTCACTTATAAGTGGATTTTAGCCATATAGTACAGGATTAGCATACTACAATGCACAGACCCAAAGAAGATAACATAGAGGATGCAAAGGAGGATGCTTAACTCTCACTCAGTAGGAAAAATAGAATAGATAAAGGTAATGGTTGAAGAAAGGGAACAAGATAGGAAGGGGAGCATAGAGAGATGTGAGGATGGAGATCAGACCTTGGGAGAACAGGGATGGGAAGACCTGTAGAGAAAAGAGAAACTGTGGGCAGGGGCATCTCTGTGACATGCTGGAGATCTAAGTCTGGGCAGTTTCCTGGGAGGATATGAAGGAGACTCTTGCTGAGACTCCTATTAACAGGGCCATAGAAACTGAAAAGGACTTGCCCCACCTAGATAAGACCACTAGTAAAGGGAGGGGGATACCAACCCACCACAAAAACTTCGACTCAATGTTTGTCCTGCCTACAAGATTGCAGGGATAAAGGTAGAGCAGATAGAGTAAAGATTGAGGGAATGTCTAAGCAATGCTGGACCCAACCCAAGATCTGCCCAATGAGAGGGAGCCCCTGATACTATTGACAATACTCTGCTATGCTTGCAGACAGGAGCCTAGCAGAGTTGTCCTCTGAGAGGCTTCACCTAGCAGTGCTTCAACAAATACTGAGACTCACAGTAAAACATTGGGTGATACAGAGGAAGTCCTATTGAAGAATGGAGGCAAAGAGAAAAGGATCTGGAGGCAACAGGATCTCCACAAGAAGACCAACAGAGTCAGCTAACCAGGGCCCAGAGGAGTTTGCTGAAACTGAAGCACCAATCAAAATCCACACATGAACTTGACCTAGGCCCCCTACACAGATGTAGCCAATGGGCAGCTCAGGCTTCATGTGGGTCCTCTAATGATGGAAGTAGGGGTATCTCTGACATGGACTTGATTGCCAGGTTTTTGATCACTGCCCCTGGAGGGACTGCCTTGCCAGGCCACTAGAGGACACACTCAATCCTGATGTGACTTGGTGAGCTGGGGTGGGTGAGTATGGGGAGGTTCCTCTTTCCTGAGGAGTAGAGGCAGAGGAATGGGAGAGAGGAAAGAAGGGTGGGACTTAGAGGTGTGGAGGGATGGGCCCACCAGGATATAAAGTGAATAAACAAATTTAGAAAAGAAAAAAAAAAAAAAAAAAAAGAAAAGAAAAGAAAAATTGCCAAGTGGTTATCAATTGAGCAAAGCTTTTGGATTAGGAATGTGTCCACTTCTTTCAGCTCTAGAACAACCTTCTGTCACAGCTCCAAGCAGGCCTGTGTAGGCTGCTAACTCTCTGAGTTTATATGAGTGTTGGTCCTGCTGTGTTTAGAAGGCCTCATTTCTTTGGTGTCCTCCATCTCCTCTGGCTTCTACAATCTCACTCCTTCCTCTTCAGCAGGGTCCCCTGAGCCCTCAAGAGAAGGATTTAATCCATTTAAGATTAAGGATTCCAAGGTCACTCACTCTCTGCACAGTGTCCAGCTGTGAACCTCTGTATTTGTTCCCAGAGGAATTTTTTTTTTTTAGGTATTGGTAGCTAACACTAAGAAATGATGATGGCAGAACTCAGGGAGGCAGAGACAGGTGATGCCTGTGAGTTCGAGTCCAGCCTGGTCTACAAAGTGAGTCCAGGACAGCCAAGGATATATAGAGAAACCCTGTCTTGAAAAAAAGAAATAAAAAAGGTGATGGACTAGAAGTGGAAAGATTTGCCACCATGATCTGTATAGACCCCTGGGTATAGGAGCAGAAAAGAATGAGACGCCACAGCAGGTGGTCTGTTACAAAGCTGGGGTCAGCCTACAGGCTAGGGATGGGAGTAGATGAGGGAGAGTGAAGACTGCCTACCTGACTCCCCTTCTGTAGTGGTCAACAGTTTCCCTGGGAATGCCTGTGTGAGTTGGTGGCTGAGACAAAGGGAAGGGGTGGTGGAGGAAAGCTGTAGACCTGCTAGATCATCGGGTATGTGGGGCAAAGCAGAAGGCTGAGAGGCGAAGCTATAATCTCTTTCTGATCCTCTAACATGTGATGAGGGGTTATATATTATTACTCTAGGAGTTATGAAGGCAGTCCAATGCAAAAGAAAGACCAGCTAGACTCATGAAATGAAGAGATTTCTAAGAATTAAAAAATTTTTAAATCAATGTCTTGGTATGGTAAGAATAAGTATAGAATACTAATGAAGAGTGAAAATTGGAATTGGATTTGGAGCAAAAATTTATCCCTTTTCTGGACTTTGAAAAATAGAACCTGCACTTGGCTGTCTATTCAGATAATTATATTCCTCTCAAGTCTCTAATGGGGTTGAAGAACAGATAGTTTTGTTTTACAATTCAGCTTAGTTGTTTAGGGGTTAAGATGTTTTTAGGTCTAGATAGATGTTTTTAGTTGAGATATGTTAGACGCGCCAAGATAGGAAAGATGTTTTCTTCAAGTTTGCCAAATACAAAAAGCCAAAACACTATGAATGTAACATTTATATAATTTCTGATTGTTTCATGGTTCTTCTTGATGTAGGCAGTTTTATATGTGTAATAATATAATTGTATATGTAAAAAAATAATGTAAAGAAAAAGAAAAATAGAATCCAATAAATATAAGGAGTTTTCTTAGGCCTTGGGCATTTTTCAATAGAACTCTCTATATCTTCGAATTTTATTAAAGCCTGGATCTTTTTTTTGTCTTGTCCTGTTTTGTTTAGCCTTGTTTTGTTTTGTTTTGCTTCTGAAGCTGAGGGCCAAATCCAGGGCCCTGCTCTTGCTAGGCAAGTGCTCTACCACTGAGCTGAAACCCAGTCCCCCTTCCCAGATCTTTCTCTAAAGACTCATCTCCCACAGCTTCCAAAAAGTTTAGAGGAAGGAACATCCTTATTTATAACACGTGATGTTTAGGTTTCTCAGGTTTATTTTATTTTGTCAGTCATGCTCCTTTAACAGTAGGACTGACTCTATTTTAAGGCTTCCAATCTGTAAAATACTAACTTTGAATAATTACCATTAAATTATCTTTAAAATAATGCTCGCTGCTCTTTTGGAGAATCCTTCTCAGGTGGCTTACAACTGCTGTAACACTAGCCCCATGAGATCTGACCTCCCATTCTGGCTTCTGTTGGCACCTGCACTCATATGCACATACTCAAATTTAAATACGCATAATCAAAGACAAAGTAAAATCTTTTAAAAGGAAATCTTCATCTGTTTCAATAATGGCTTATAAAAAGAAAAGGAACTTAGAACAGTAAGAATTTTGCAGTCTTGAAAATAAAATACCTTAAGATGTTTGTTTTCTTATAAAATGTGCATTTTTAGTATTTTTATATCAACTCGTAGCCCAACATTTTTGATCCCCCCCCCCTTTTCACTCCTCATATAGAATAGATCCCTCAGAAGAAAGGCCACGCTGCTAGCAGAATCACTTAAGTTTTAGAGCATACTTCAGCAGTATGCTGAAGTTTTTTTGACCTAGATATCTTTTTATACCTTTCTGCTTTCATAATTCACCTCGCATTTCACGACTACCTACAAGAGATCTGCAGCCTTTGCCATTACTTCGTTGACCTCAGCCAGCTCCTGCTCACAATATGAAGTTGCTGAAAGCTATGAGGAACAAAGGCATTGTTCAGACTGGAAACGCCCGTGGCCAAGAAAAGCAGTGGCTCCTCTCTGGTGCCATTCCTCTCATCGGTTTCTGGCAACTCAACATGAGCATTCAAGGATTGTATTTAACAAAGAAAAGAAATGCAATTAATGGGCCAACAAAAATGATCAGCATCAAAGATTGGAGGTTGGTGGAAAACAAGCAAAGGAGTAAATGCGTTCAATGTGAGGGCCGTGCATGGTTATTTTAAAGGATGTCACCTACCAACCTTTTGAATAAACAAAACTATGTCAAGAGCTGGTGCACAGTCCCTTCCAAGGAGTGATTTGGACTTGATCCCAGGAAACATATGACCAGGTATAATGAAGAATTGTCCCTAGTTTGAAACATTATAAGCGTTAAGCCACTCAACCGGGCTCTGAAAGCCTCCTAACACATATTTAAGTCATTGATGCTTATTGTTATGGTTATGCATACAAAGCAAACATTCTGTAGCAGCAAAAAGAAAATATGTTAAAAACATGGATGAAATTTCAACACTGGTGTCTGTATTTGAACTACAACTCTAGTACTAGGCATGTCCTCCAGTGAAGTAAAAGGCGAAATATATATATTTTTGAGATGCTAGCCAGCAATTTTCAGAAGGCCCAAAATTGGAAAATAGAAATATCAGCTGAGGGAAAGAGCATAATGAAAGACAAGCGTGTTGAAGATTTCTGGTTAACTTGTATGCCTTTAGAGATGGGAATTGGTTCTGAGCGGATGAGTAAAGGTAAATATCATATTTAATGGAGTATTACTTATCCATGAAGAAAAATGTGATGTTTGCAAGGAAGTGGGCAGGACTGGAGCTCATCAAATTGCCTCATAAAATAATATAGACACCAAAAGAAAATATCATATTTTCTCTCATACGTAAATCTATGTTATAAATATGAAAGTAGAAGAATGCCTGTTTGGTGAGAGGGAGGGACCTGTGGGAGAGGTGAGGGGGACAAGAGATAATAATGGGGAAGATCATGATTGGCACACATCGTTCACATACATTAAAGTGTCATAATGAAACCCAATATTTTATATTTAATATGCACCCATAAAAAAATACAAGAACGGTAAAAAAAGAACATATATAAATGTACCCTACAGACTTCAGTCCTGCTTGTAAGCTAATGTAGAAACTTCCAAATATGGATCTTAATATTCAAATGCTCTTAAACTGTTATACCTGGGTCAGTTGCCATCCTCAAATTGAAGCTCTAAGACATTTTGGGGATATGGCCTACCTTGGCCAAATGAATGTTTGTCCCTATTCTGTTCCTTGCTTGACACACAGCTGTTGCGGGAAAGAGAAGTGGAAGAAATCTAGGCCACCTAGAAATAAATGTTTTCAGCCAGATTGTAGGAACATGGAATTCCAGTGCTAGCCTTTCTGCAGGGGTGGGGAATGAAACAAGTAACAAATATAGACAGATTATGTGCCTTAATAAAATGCAACAGTCTTTTCTCTCATTTTGAAATGTGTGTGTGTGTGTGTGTGTGTGTGTGTGTGTAGCGATAGACAAGCAGATAGGAAATAGCAAGAGTTATGAGTAGTTCACGGCATATTTCCACTTTCTGCCTTAAGTCACTTTCGCAAATAGAAGAGGGGCGTCAATGAATCCGGGGCGTTCTTGACTGTGGCCAATATCTTTTGCACCATGAAGCTTATTAGCACACACTTGAAGTTTTCTCCTGAGGAAGAAGCCATTCTTGTAGAAAGACAGCAGTATCCTAGCAGAATTATGAGCATTGGTGTAGAATGCCGGTGTGACATTCCAGGAAGGCTATCAGCAAGGTTCTCTAAATGAGAATCCTGTACAATGACAAAGTGATGACGTGGAAATAAAACATTGTTCTATATTATTTCTTGTTCAACTTTAGCTAATTGCATTAAAATGCATAGGATTTTTTAAAATAAAACACGTACAGATAGATAATAGCTCCATCATTGGCCAATGCCAAGATTTTTATTTGGAGAATGTATTTTTATAATATTAACTTTAAAAACCTTTCAAAATGATGTATCTCAAAATGTAAATTTTATTTATTAAATGTGAGTTTCTTTAAGTCTGGTTCGTTCCTCAGTTGAATTATTTCGTGTTAAATTTATGTTCCTTTTCTTTCAGAATTTTAGGATCCAGGACACGTTCTTATACTCTTTCCAATGCTGTTAAATTTACTATTATCTAGTTCATATCAAATATCTCAAAGAATGGCAAGTGCAAACAAGCACTTAAAAATTTCACTTGATTTTGGCACAGCACTCTACAGGCAGAACTGGAGAGTTTGTTCCAAGCAAAACCCTACCTTGCCTCCTGTCATCTCCCAGCCTTGCCTGTGCTGCCACTCATTGCTTTTCTGATTATAATGATCAAATTTATTATTTGATGAATGTCCTTTCTAATTTAAAAATTTTTTAAATAGTGATTCTTAGGCTAAGGCCAGGGAAGAACATGTTTGATGCTAGGCTGGCTTATGAGGTCATGAGTTCGAGGCCAGCCTAGGATACAGTAAGAAAATAAAACACAAATGAGAAAGAAGAAATATCTGAGGATAGGCAGCAGCATAGGCAGACCTCTCAAGACACGATGAAACACGGCTTGTATTTAACAGTTTTACACTACCAGTTTTTAGATAAATGTAGTCTTAAAATTTGATAGTTCTAGAGGAAATATTTTAGCTGATGTTTTAAATTACTGTCAGAGTAATCTTACTTTATGCTCTTAGAACCCTCTTCCCCATTTCTGGAACATTTGTAGTCTAGATAGCATGCGAGACACAGGGAAAACTGAAAGGTGTGCATCTCTCCTAACCTTCACCACCCAGTAGTTATGAGTGAACATACAGCTGGGATAATAAAGAGTGAGCATTAGATGCCCACTTAGAACAAGACATACCTATTGTTTACAAAAAATGTAATTTGTGAGCTTGCATGTGTTCAAGGAGCATTATTTACGGAGTGAATGATAGGAGAAATACAAATGTCTCCCAATACACACACACACACACACACACACACACACACACACACACACACAAAATCTTGGAGGTCTATTTACACAATCTGATGCACCTGAGTTAAGGTTAAGAAATTTTTTAAGTCCAGACTATAGAATGCCTTTCAGGTTTACCTGTGGCTATCCCAGCTCACACACTATTGAAAAACTCATTGCCTATTGGGTTTTTATTGATGTATAGTAGGAGACTGGTACCACATGGAGAAGGCATATGTGCATGTTCTGAACAAGAGCTTCAACCAAGTTCCTAAGTGAAATGCAGTACCAAGTACCAGCTTATAGGAAAAGATGTAGTGGATGCCAGTCACAGGAGTAAAATGTGTAGTGGACCAGGGAGCCTGCTGCTGTCTGTCTTAAGCTCCACTAGAGGTCAAGTGAATGAAAAGAATATGTAAATATGTAACACATTCAATTGTTCAAGCAAGTATTTATAAAGACTTTTGTAAACATTTTTTTCCTGAATGTTGAGTCACCATTAAGAATTATGTTCCAGCCAGGCATAGTGGCACAAGCCTTTAATCCCAGCACTCCAGGAGGCAGAGGCAGGTGGATCTCTGAGTTTGAGGCCAGCCTGGTCTACAAAGCCAGTCCAGGACAGCCAAGGCTACACAGAGAAATCCTATCTTGAAAAAAACTACCTTCCAATGAAGGTCACGTGGGCCCATCGTGTTAAAATATAGTGTAGAATCCCTGTGAGTATGAAATTGTGCTTATTTAGTAATCATAGGATATATTTTTCATAAGCAATAGGTAAGTGTTTGCTCCGGTTGGATTTTAGAGGAATCCAAGTTGACGTGTGTGTGTGTGTGTGTGTGTGTGTGTGTGTGTGTGTGTGTGTGTGTCATATGTCACATATGACTTATATATGACACTTATATATGACACTTATATATGACACCATGTATGTATGTATGTATGTATGTATGTATGTATCCCTACCAAATTGCTTTATGCCTGGAATAAAAGTTCTCTGTGTGTGCTGAGATAAGAAAAGAAGAAACTGAAAGATTATGTGTGCAAATCTCTTCCTTTCACTTTCACTCCTTTGTAACTGGTCACAACCAGTCACATGCCTCTCCTAGTTACATAGGCCCATGCAGATAATGATGAAAAGTGGAACCTTTGACACATTCACAAGCTTGTGTTTCAGTCAGGAACTTCATGAAGTATACGAGTTGCACTTCAGCATTAAGTATGGCAGGTACATCTGGTGAAGATATAGCAGCTTAAAAAGTGAATGCAGTTATGGCCAATAATGGAAATAATGAGGGTACAAAGATTGTAAATAAGAAATGGCGTTTATTTTGGATTTATTTCTGTCAGGCATGTTCTAAGAACTTGTATTATTTCCCTTAATATAGACAACATTCATCTTAACCAAGTAATAAAAACAATATATACTATACAGCTAGGAAAACTGTAAGTTTGGACCTGGAGAGAAGGTCAGTGGGTAAATTACTTCCCTTGCAAGCATAAGGACAGTCTCAATCTCAAGGTCCCACAGAAGACAAAAATCCAGGTATTGAAATACATTTGCAATCCCAGAACTTGGGGTATGAGGATAGGTAAATCCATAGGGCTTGCTGGCAAGCCAACCAAGCCTACTTGGTGAGCCTCCGGCCAGGGAGAGATCTAGTTTCAACAAAAATATGGAGAGGAGTAACACCAAGTCTCTACAAGCGCATGCACACACACACACACACACACACACACACACACACACACACACACACACACAAGCTGAAATTTAGAGAAGTTGAAGTATTAGATCCAAGGCACAAACTTGATGGTGGTACCAAGATTTGAATCTAGGCATTCTTCCCTCCTGTGTTACTAAAATTATGAAAGAGTCAGAAAGTAATCTCTGGGGCAGGTTCACTGTTCATCAGTGTCCAAGAAGCCTAAGAGGTTCTTCGATTACCATGTTATAAAGGCAGCAGTCAAGAATTGAAGTCTTTGCCATATAAACTCAAAAATATTCTTCATCTTTCTACCCATGAACTCTCTGGCATATTCTGCAAGGGACTCAATATTGTCATATTATTTTTATTAAAAATCCACAATACTGTGAGGGGTGATAAGAAAGACACTTGAGTACTAAATTCATAATTAATAGCACAGCTCTGACATGCTCTAACCATCCATGTTCTAACATGCAAGGTTCTTTGATCTGGAGAATTGTTGGAGATTAACTATAAACAGAGTCACAGTCAGGTGAATCCATTGCAGAAATCAGAGAACATAATGGTCTGATCTTCACAATAAGATTTTCTCCTCCAGCATGGATGTGATGTGGTCTGTGTCCAATGGACTTCTACCATCAACCTTACTCAGGCTAGACCACAGACTCCCAAAATTTATAAGTCCATGGTGTCTTTAGTTGCTGTATTTCCCCAATGTTTACCAGATAAAAGAATTATCTAGAAGTTCATTCTATTCAATTGCAAGAGGCAAACTGTGTCCTCATAATTCAGTATATTATTTACTTGTCTCATTAACTGTGACAACATACCTGACAAAAATAACCTAAGGAAGGAAGAGTTTGCTTTGGTTTACATTTTGGGGGGACACAGTCCATCATGGCAGGGAAGGTATGGCCACAGGGACAGGAAGGTGGTTGGTCAAGTTTGGTCCCAAGTGAGGAAGGAGGCAATTAATATTCAAGGAAAGTAAGCTCAGCTGGTTTTTCTCTCCTATATTCATACCAGAAGCCCCTCATAGGGAAAAGTGCCTTCCATATGTACAGTGATTCTCCAGACCTCAGTTAAACTAACCTAGGTAATTCTTCTCAAGTCTACTCTGACATTTATTGCCATGGTGATCCTAAATCCCATCAAGCTGATCGTTAAGATTAACTCTTACATCTCCTAACCAAGTAGACTAAAAAAGTGCACATAGAAAGTTTAAAGCAATGGTTCGCAACGTTCCTGATCGTGTGAGCCTTTAATGCAGTGTCTTATGTTGTGGTGACCACCAACCACAAAGTCATTTTGTTGCTACTTCATAACTGTAATTTCGTTATGAACCAGAGTGTGAAATCTGTGTTTTCAAATGGCCTTAGGCGATACACTTGAAAGGGTTGTGACCTTTGTTGTGATTGAGAAGGGCTGGTTTAAAATATAATATTTATATTTAATTCCCAAATACCTTCAAGTTCTTACTAATATGTGTTGAACCTAGACAACTTCTGAAATCTTGAAATACGATCAGGCAATACAATCTATTTTTCTGTACCATGTCAATTATTGTGTAGCATTTGTTTTAACCACAGAAACTGCTGAAAACCCAGAATCTCAGTGTGTGACACTATTGGGAGGATTACACTACAACTCAATAATTGAATCTACTTAGCTACTTAATCAGCTATGAAGGACCAAACAGATTCTGAGACCTGAACTTTGCTTGATCCTTTGTAATGTAAAGCCACTTCCCAGGGGAAATTAGGGGACTCTGGACAATGTTTGAGCAGAACGGTCAACATTCTCTTGTGAGGTTTATTGTGAATGTGACTTTGGAGAAGGACCTTTCTTAGACTTGGTACCCTCTCTTCAGGCATGTCATGATGCTCTTATTGATTCTCTTGGCCAAGATTCAGCACTTCATTTTTTCAAAATGTTATTATTTATTACTTATGTATATGGTGTTTTGTCAGCATGAATGTATGTGTACCACATGTGTACCATGCCCAGGGAGGCCAGAAGAATTCCCTGGGACTGGTGTTACACACAGTTATAAGCCACCACGTGGGTATTAGTAGTAAGCCCGAGTCCTCTAGAAGAGCAGTCAGTGGTCTTAGCCACTGAGCCATCTCCTCTGCCTAGGCTTACTGTTCAAGAGTCTGCCAACATACATTCTGAGGCTGACACTGTGGCTTAATTTTTGGATGACAATTTCTTTTTCTTTCCTCCACTACTTAAAAAATTACTTACATATAGGTGTCATTATAACAAAAACTACTCAGTACCATTCAGGAAGTTTATATTAAGCTGACAACTGTGATGGCCAGATGTTTGACCTAAAAAGATTTGGGTTTGCCATCATCCATTTGTTGTAG
Source organism: Acomys russatus (assembly GCF_903995435.1). Classification (NCBI taxonomy): domain Eukaryota; kingdom Metazoa; phylum Chordata; class Mammalia; order Rodentia; family Muridae; genus Acomys; species Acomys russatus. The sequence goes on from NC_067151.1 coordinate 54,269,708, forward strand.
TGTTTTCTGTTTGAAACAGAGTCTGACACATAGCCCAGTCTAGCTTTAAATTCATGATCTGGCTATGTCGGCCTCTACAGTGGTGGGACTACAGGTATGTATAATCAAATGGAACTCGTCCTAATTTCCCCATCAATCCACTCCCATGTGGACTGTGTATGTTAGGCTATGAGGCTCCTTAGCACCTCCCTTTTAACATCCAGATTTGCTTTATAAACTCAGCAACAGAACAGCAGAGTGGAGACCTAAAATAGTGAAAACATCTGCCAGCTTCCAACACAAGCGCCTTCCTTCATTCACCAATTCAGCAAAATGTATTCTATTTCTGTAGCAAGGAAATAATAAAATCACAGTTATGTAAACAAATAATAAGCAATATCCTTTCAAAGCATTGCTCAGCCACCCAGCCATTCATCCTGGCTTTCGAGAATCCAGCTAACAGTAGAGACCTTCAGAAGCACAATGCAACATAAGTTCCGGAAAGCACTCTTGGGGGGAGGGGGGCCTAATTAATAGATCTCAGAGATTTGGGCAGGAGTGGAAGGAGAGTTTAAATTGGCTGTTTTATTTTTCTTTTTTCAATGTTGTCATTTCTCACACTTAAAAAAGTACAGAAACTCCATGTAGAATATATGCCTTTGCTTTTTCAACAAAAGCAATAAAATTCCTCCAGCCTAAAAGATGAAAGTTTCATGCCATTATGAAGCATATTGCTCTTGTGTCCTTGGATGATCATGTGAGAAGAACTGAAATGGTTTGGCTTGCTTTGGTTAAGCTTGAGATTTAAACTGTTGGTTTGGAAATATTAGGGATGCCTCAAGTGCTTTCTAGACCTTTTTTCTTACTCATAGAACTGGTAGCACAAGGGTCCATTCATGTTTCAGTAGTCTCCTGACTACTAGTACCACTAACTTACCTTTGAGATTTGTTTTTATTTTCTGGAATCCTAGTCATGGCAAATTCTTTTTGAGTCATGTTTCTTTAGACTTACGCGCCAATGTGGGGGCAATTCCCAGGGACCCAGGACCTGCTTACTTTTTCTCAGTCTTAAATCCAACTGAAAGAAAATATTGAAATATCAAAGTTTACAGGACTCTAAGGAAATGCATGCTTAGCCTGTGTTGGTTCAGGTTAGCTCTGAAGATGTATCATGATTGTTATCAACATTTATGGCCCAAGAAATTTCTCATTCATCAAGTTTACGACCGACTAAATACAGAAAGCCTCCTTTATGATCCTACGAATTTCCGAAGACTCCATATGTTTTACTCCACTTATGAATAGTATGGCTCTTTTCTGAACTTGTTCATTCTTTTACTATCTTCACATTTCTAGCAAATGACAACAAACTCCAAATACAAAATACATTGAGTTCCAAATACACAAAGGACTTAATGCAGTGAACTACATATTTCCTTACTACAAAGCACGGCTTGTTGTCTTGATGGATTCACTTCAGTTTCATTACCACACACAAACCAGCCAATTTCAGCCATTTCTTTTCTTTCTTATCATTGTGAAAAGTCTTGCTTCTATGTTTCAGTATCTCTATTAGCTTTAACAAGATTAGTTTTCATAACAAGAGAGGTATTTTAAGGTGTTCGAGCCTCAGGGACATATTTTGCTACTACCTGCAGCTTGAACACATTGAAAGAAGGGTGATACAGCTGTGACCAGACTGTAACTCTAAGTCAAGTGCGCCTCGAGGGTTGGTGGATGCTAGTACATAGTGTTGTTTAAACTGCACTGTTGTCGAAGTGTTACTTTTGCCCACATGCCATTGGTCAGATTGAGTTAAATGACCCATCCTGACATTGTTCAGGCAGTAATATGATTTCTCTTGGTGGCGGAAGAAAAAAATAATATAGTGTCTGTTGAAGAATAGTAATTTATGCACCTGGCTAAGCTGTTATCGTCTCACATGTTGTTATGGTGTGGATCGCTGAAGATAATGGAAGAACAGAAGTAAGAATTATTTATTAGGATGCCTCTATCTCTATGGTATTTTTAGGGTAACTGGCTTTAAAAACATCCCACTTATTACCATCATTATTTTGGATAAAAAGAAAAGAAACCTTTCTACTTCTTTGTCCTTTTTAGATGCCCCTATTGGAATTGTGGGCTCATCTTCCTAGTGTTAGCACACTTCCTGGAGTGTATAGCATGGAGAAATGACAGTTAGGTCTGGTACTACACCAGTTACAGGTGACAGAGGATTAAAATAGCACAGACAAGCAGCAGAACCTTCTCACATAAATCCCACATGTATCCGTATGCATTTATTACTGCTCCTGGACAAATGCCCATCTTAGTAACTGCACAGCTATACCGAATTATGACTATATATGAACACTGACTATAACCATGATAAAGAAACACTCAGGCTGACTTTTTACTTGAAAAAACAAAAGCAATCAAACACAACAAAAAAGCTTGCCTCCAACATTAATGAGATACAAGGTAAAACTTCTCCTGCTTCCTGCCCGCCAGCCCTTACTTCTGTCATCAGTAGTGAAGAGTTTGGAATTCTTTTGAATTATATGAAATTGTAGCTTTCATCCTTCAGATAATATTTATGTTTAAGGGTCAGGCTTAGAGCAATCATCTTGAAGCTCACTGCCAAGAGGGAAGTGTGAACAAAGGCAGGTTGTATTTCTCTGATGAAGAATCCAGATTATCCATTCTCAGACCCTCTAGAGACTGTGCATTGCAGCTGATAGTCATTTCTACATGCTAACAGATTTCTGGCACTCCGGGGAGAAAAAGTCATTCCTTTGGAGCAGGCACCCCATGCATGCGTCCTCATCCCCAACCATCCTGTGCCTGGTGTATCATCTGTCTTTCAGATTTCACAACTGTGGGGATAAGGGTGGGAGATTCAACACTTCTGAAACAATCGTAGACCAGCTGCTGATGTCAGTGTTCAGTCTGTTTATCTTATAATGAGTTCTGATTTTATATGGAGACGGAGCAGCATTGAAGTGACGGCTGGGACAAGCAGGTCGTCCCCTGATCCTTTGGGGGCATGCTATCATTCATTCTAGCTACTCATCACCATCGTCTGCCCTGCATATGGATGACATCAGCCGGAAACCATTGAGTGAGTTAAAGGTAGAGTTGGTTGCAAGAAGGGTACGACTTTCAGCTGCAAGTTCTTCACCTGAAGTCTCTGTACAGGTACGTGAAGTTGGATCTCAGACTCAAAAGGCGATGCAAAATATCGATCCATTAAATCTGATTCAGAGGTGAATCTCAGTTCTGTACCAGAATCTTCTAGTTTTTACACACCCAGTAAGGGGAACATCTGTCTGAAAACAAGTGACAGAATAAAATGCCATAAAACCCAACTTTGGCTTTTCTGAGCTACCCAAGGACCTGTCCATATGGTGGTGTTCTTGATTCCCTATGTAACTTAAAGGGAAGCTTTCATCATGTCCGGAGCCCTTGGTGTCTTGCAGTTGAAGGAGGAGCATGTCCTCAAATTCCTTGCTACAGGAACCCACTTAGGTGGTGCCAACCTTGACTTTCAGATGGAGCAATACATCTACAAAAGGAAGAGTGATGGTGTCTGCACCATAAATCTGAGGAGGACTGGAAGAAGCTGTTGCTTGCAGCTCAGAGGTATTGTTGCCACTGAAAACTCTGCTGATGTGAGTGTTATCTCCAGGAACACTGGCCAGGGAGCTGTGCTAAGGTTTGCTGCTGCCACTGGAACTACTCCCATTGCTGGCTGCTTCACACCTGGAACTTTTACCAATCAGAAACAAGCAGCCTTCAGGGAGCTACAGCTTCTAGTAGTGACTGACCCCAGGGCTGACCACCAGCCCCTCAAAGAGACCTCTTATGTCAACCTGCCCACTGTCACTCTGTGCAACATTGTTTCTCCTCTGTGCTATGTGCAAATTGCCACCCTATGCAACAACAAGAGAGCTCAGGGTGGATGCTGGCCCAGGAAGTACTCCTCATGAGTGGCACTATCTCCCAGGAGCACCCATGGGAGGTTATACCTGATTTTTACTTCTACAGAGACCCAGAGGAGATTGAGAAGGAGGAGCAGGCTGCTCTGAGAAGGCCATGACCAAGGAGAAATTCCAGGGCGAATAGACTGCGCCAGCTCCTGAATTCATCACTGCTCAACTAGAGGTGGCAGACTGGTCTGAGGGTGTGCAGGTGCCCTCCGTGCCCATCCAGCAGTTCCCTACTGAGGACTGTAGCACCCAGCCAGCCACTGAGGACTGGTCAGCAGCTCCCACAGTGCAGGCCACCGAGTGGGTTGGGGTCACCACTGAGTGGTCCTGAGCACTTCTGCAGATACCCGAGCAAAGGAAAAAATGGAAGGAAAATAAAGTTTTTAAAAGCTGAAAGAAAAAAAAAAACTTTAAGAAAAATTACTCTTACCTTGAGATCAGAATGGCACAAATCCAAAGTGCTGACAAAACTGACTGCAGATCAGAGTGTGGAGCAAAGAGAAGTTTCATTTCTGCTGGTGGGAAGGCCGGAGATGGATCAGTCACACTTGAAGAGATTTTGACAGTTTCAGATGAAAGAAAACACTCATATCATGTGATCATGTCATATTCCTAGTATGTGATACTCCTTAATACTTCACAAAGTCTTTAGCATCTATACCCACATAAGCACATAGGTATTTATCACAGCTTTACTCATTTGCAGAAATGTGGAAGCAGCTGAGATACCCTTTAGTAGAAGGATTGGTATGGTCCATGTGTTCAATGGGATAGTATGTAGAAATAAGAAAAGAGATGGGGCTGGAGAGATGTCTTAGAGGTAAAGAGCACTGACTTCTCTTCCAGAGGTCCTGAGTTCAATTCCCAGCACCCACAAAGTGGCTCACAACCATCTATAATGTGATCTGATGCCCATTTCTGGCATGTAGATGTACATGCAGGTAGAGCACTGTATACATAATAATAATAAATTAATTTTAAAAAGAGATGTGTTGCCAGAATATGGAATAAACTAAGGGGACTTAAGTATCTATAACTAAGTGAAAGTAACCAATTTAAAAATGCTGTATCTGACATTCAGTTCTTTTTAATTATACAGAAGGCAAAAGTGTGGACACAGTAAAGGGTCGGTTGATGCCTGGACTTAATGTGAAGGGAAAAATCACGTGGGGTTTTTAGGCATCATTTATTGTAATTATGGTGTGCTAATGTTTTAACAAGGTTTATATAAAATGTATCTGTACTAAAGTGACAGATATAATATATACACAGAGGACCTGGTGCAGACTCCTGTAGGTCCTGTGCTTGCTGTTTCATTCTCTGTGATTGCATATGAGATTTTCCTCATTTGATTTAAAGAGTCTTGATCTCTTGGTGTCCTCTGTTCCCTCTGACTTGCATGCTCCCTCCACAGCCTCTTCTGCAGGGTTCTTGATCTCTGCAGAGAGGAATTTGGTGGAGACATTTCATTTGGAGCTATGTCTCAATCTCTGTCTCTGTCTCTCTGTCTCTCTGTCTCTCTCTGTTTCTGTCTCTGTCTCTGTCTCCCGCCCCCACTCTGTGTGTGTGTGTATGTGTGTGTGTGTGTGTGTGTGTGTGTGTGTGTGTGTGAGAGAGAGAGAGAGAGAGAGAGAGAGAGAGAGAGAGAGATCTTGCTGTGGGTCTCTGTATTTGTTCCTATCTGCTGCAGGAGAAAGCCTTCATGATGATGGCTTGAATAACGGTCCAACGTAGGGCTTGTGAGATTTTTGAGTGCAATACAATTATTCTGTATGTAAGAAGTGAAAACTTATCGTCATATAGCACAAGCCAAGCAATATACACAGAGTGAACTCTAATGTAAGCAGTGAAGTTTAGATAGTAATGATGAATGTGTTCATTTTTGTTCAATTAAATAGTATTTGTTCATTAGCTACAACATGTAGTACACTGACAGAATAGTCTAACAAGAAGGAATGCTTAGAGGATAAGAACGTCTCCTGGTCTGAATGTAAAATGTCCCTTATAGTGCCATGTGAACATGAGGTTCCCAGCTGGTGGCACTATTGTATGTAGTGATTGAACTTGCATACGTAGTGTCTTAGCTAGCAGAAGTCAGCTGCCAGGGACAAGACTTAAAGTTACACCGACTTCTGTTTCTGGCCCAAGCCTTCTATTTAATGACTTGCCAAGGTGTGAACAAATCTTAGCCATGTGATGCTGCCACAACGGAGCTGCCTTGCCATACCTCCCCAACATAATGAATTGATGTCCCTGAAACCAGGAGTCAAAACAAACCACCGTCCTTAAAGTGGTTCTTTACAGATATGCTGGTCACTCTAATCAGGAATATAACTGACGCAGGAAGAATACATGAAATTTTTTGTGCTCTATTCATTTTATATAAAGTTAAAACTTAAGAGCCAAGTTCAATTAGTGTAAGAGGGGATTTTTAAAAAGATACATCTGTGTAGGTAATTGGGATAAAATATATGTCATTAATTAAAATTAATTGGGCTGATTCTGTAAGCTATACATGAAAATAACTTTCATTATGCATAATATTTTTTCATGATAATCCTAGGTAAATTTAGGGGAAAAGTATTTTAAAGTTGTATAAATGCTGACATATATTTACTATCAGTTTAAAAGCTTTGCATTTAAATTTTTTATTATATCACTATATTTATGTGTATGAATTTTTGTATACATGCTTGTATGTATACCACATATGTACCTGGCATCCATCAAGGTCAGAAGAGGGCCTCTAACTTGACCCCTTAGGACTATAGTTATAGAACGCAGGTCCTCTGTAAGAACAAGTGCCTTTAACAGCTACTGTAACACACCAGTCTCACAGGCTTGATATTTTAAAAAATGTGTTGTAGTCTGTAAACAATATTAAGTACGGAGTCATTAAAAGATCAACATTCCATAAAATATTTGTAAGTTCAAATATTGTAAAGTAAATATTCTCTTCCAAAATAATGCTTAAGTTGAAGACACTTTTACTGTTCCTTTCGTTTTTCTAGACCAATTGATCAGACATAGGAGTCTGGGTAAACCAGGCAAATCCAGGTCCTGAAAACTTCTTTAAGCAATTATTTTTACATTGATGTATGTCATTGCTATAGTTACAGTGTCTATCATCTCTTGTCTAGAATATTCATTCACTTGTTGTATAGACTTTAAGTCTGATTAATTTTGATGGGTAATGCTTTTATTTATTAATGTGTTTTCTCTTAAAAACTTTGTTAAAATGTTTGAACTATGCTAATTAAGCCACATACAATAAACTTTACATAAAATTATACTAAATTTGCATGTCCCTTTTACAATAAGTTACAAGACAATCTGTGAGAATTGCTCTGTCCTTAGCTATCTTTACCTCGTTTCCTATGCTGTACATGAAAATTGTAAATAAAAAGCCATAATTTTGTAGTGAGCAATGAAAAAAGCTTTATGCACTGTTACCCGGAAGAAAACGCCAAACCAATATTTTAAGCACAATTTGATATAACAATTCATATTTGAAGGATTTTATTTCTCTCTCTCTCTCTCTCTCTCTCTCTCTCTCTCTCTCTCTCTCTCTCTCTCTCTTTGTGTGTGTGTGTGTGTGTGTGTGTGTGTGTGTGTGTGTGTGTGTGTGTGTGCGTGCATGTGCACGGAGACCAGAAAAGGATGTCAGGTGTCCTGGAGCTGGACCTGGAGTTCTACAGCAGTTATAAACCACCTAAAATGGGAACTGGGAAGTGAGCTTAAGTGCTCTCTGAAGAGCAGAGTTCGCATAGTTTGTTCTTTCACATACGTTTTCAACTGCTCTTTGTCCTTGGTACCAATGTGCTTAGTAATTATTCAATTCTTGATCACAAGACATGAACACATAGGCGTGAATGCGTGTGGTGTATGTGTACGCGTGTGCGTTGTATTATGTTTGTCTTGTTTCACCACAGTTTAGTGTGATAAGTACGTAGTAGAAGCAGAAAAGTGCATGCTGATGAACAGATTAGGCAGGCTGGAGGGGCAAGGATTGTGGGATTGAGGAGGCCCAGGACAACCTTCCCCAGGTGGATTGTATGGGCTTCAGTAACTACTTCAACTGCCTAAATCTGTAGTACTTGCAGCAGTAGGAAGTCTCACAACTACATTAAATTCTGACATCTATGTGGCAACAACAGCTGGGCATGGCAGTGGCTGTCTATAAATACAGCACTGGGAGGCTGAGGAAGAGGGGCTGTGGTTCGTTTCAAGGACAGAATGAGCTACACAGCAAGATTATCTCAAACAGATGAGAAAGGTGCCTGGGGGTGGGGTTTCTCACCACATCCTTGAATTTTCCCGCCAATTCTAATTACCATACATTTATTTGCTTCTAGGGTAAAGTTTTTGACATTTTATAAGATTTTTTTTTTTGCACCCTCTATTGTGGTTCTAGAATTCAAGTAGAACGACGTAAAAATGAATGCTACGATCTATTCAGAACCAGCCATTGTGAAGACAAGGGCAACTCTTCTCTCTTAGTTTTGTCTTCCCACGATGCTCACTCCCACGCCCTCAGCTCCGTGGACTCATGTGTGTTGCTCTCCCTGGCTGCACAACCACATCACAGCAAGGCTCGACGCTAACACCATCTTCATAGACGGGGCTGTAGAAAGAGAGTACGCAGAATGGCTTGGATTCTGAACAGGGTCGTACTAAAGTTGTTCACAGTAGCCCTGCCCCAAGTCCGACTCCTCCCTTCCTCCATTAGCATAATGGAACTGTTAGGGTTTGTTATGATGAGCTGGTAGAGACTTCCAGAAAACAAGTCTGGCCCCCCCCCCATCCTTATTTATATATTTCTTTTTCTTCACAAAGCTGAGAAACGTTTGTCGAGGTAGTAAGTGGGTAGGTGAAGTCACAAAACAGCTCTTAATTTTGAAAACTAAGATGAAATTTCAGTTCTCAAGACACTTTTTATTTGGGATCAGCAGAGAAAACTGAGCCTTCCAGAAACGTTTTTGTGTATGTGAAAATCTTACATAAATGATCATCTTAAACCACCGATTTTTAAGTGTTTCCAACGATTTTATGAAATCATTGGGGAAAATGGGTAAGTGTACAAAGGCTTCTCTGCGAGAATGTCTAACTGTACACCATGTATATTATATTGTATGTACTTATGATCTTTTTGGTCAAATGGGGTTCTTTTCTAGTCATTTGCCTTACTAGGGGTTTAGCATGAGTCTGAAAGCAGAGTGGTACTGAAAAGCAATTGGCCTAAGGTCCTATTTTCCAAGTTTGTTTTGCTGTTGTTGTTTTTCAAGGCAGAGTTTCTGTGTGTAGCCTTGCCTGTCCTTGGACTCGCTTTATAGACCAGGAGGGCCTGGAACTCACAGAGATCTGCCTGCCTCTGTCTCCAAGTTTGTTTTTGTTTTCGTTTTTTAAAATATATTTTATTAATTTATTCATAATACCTCTCAATTGTTATCCCATCCCTTTTATCCTCCCATTCCTCCATCCCTCCCATTTTCCCCTTACTCCTCCCTAATGACTGTGCCTGAGGGGGATTTCCTCCCCCTGTATATGCTCATAGGGTATCACGTCTCTTCTTGGTAGCCTGCTATCCCAAGTTTGTTTTTGAAAGTTACTGAAAGTAATACATGTGTAGTCCCTGGGCTCCTCTGAGAGCACTCTGAACACACAGACAAGAGGAAAACCGGTTAGTGCCAGCACCTCCCAGTGCGAACCATCTGCTACCTTCCTCTGTTCCTCCCCCCCAGGGGGCGTGGCTTCATGGTGTCTATTAAGCCCTCTATCCGCTTAAAACTCCTGACAACGTTGAGCTCCTCTGTCTATCGATTCGCTCAGCCTCACAGGGTTGCTTGCCCGAGGCCGGCCTGTTATGAGTATCTTCCAGTGCTAGCTCTTTTTATTCTTTCACCTGCTATCTGGTATCACTTTCCACAGAAACTGCTCCAGTTTGAGTGTATCCATCGAAGTGCGCTTCACCCAGCCATTGTAGCTATGTTGGCGGTCATGGAAGCTTCAGAAGGTGGAGCATGAACGGTGAGAATAGATCGCTAGGGGTGTGTATTTGTTACTTTTTTGTTGCTGTGACGTTGGGGTATGGACTAATAATGTATTTTGATACTAATTACTGTTTGCTGTCTATGTGACCCAGCTTTTAATTAATGAAAAGCCATCCCACCTGGGCAGGGCAGAGAGAGAGAGAGAGAGAGAGAGAGAGAGAGAGAGAGAGAGAGAGAGAGAGAGAGACAGACACACAGAGAGAGAGACAGACAGACAGAGAAAGGAAGAGGAGGAGGAGGAAGAGAGAGACAGAGAGAGAGAGAGAGAGAGAGAGAGAGAGAGAGAGAGGAGAATCCTGGGAAGAAGAAGAAAGATCACCGTGAGGAGGAAGGAGAGAGACCCCAGAGGAGGGAGGAAAAGAAGGCCACCATGGGTTAGATGGAGGAGAAACGCATGACCTGTGTGGATGGAGAAACCAGCCCAGATGAAGAACATTAACAAGGATTTGGGATTATGGATGGGAGGTAGCTCAATAGAAGTTATTGAAAGCAGATGGCATGGGATTCAGGCAGGGATCCCATGCCTGCCCCATTATGAGAGGTAGTTTAGAGGATTGCTATCTGCCCTGCCCCAGGTTAACTAAGGGTGTATTAAAATATAACAAGTGTCTGTGTCTTCATTGATTGCTAGCTGGGTTTGCTGAAGGAATAATACTGAGAATAAACAATTATTAGGCCCTACTGACAATATAGATGATGTAAAAACAATACTGTGATACAATAACAAGACCAAAAGCAACTTAAGGTGGAAAGCATAATTTGGCTTCTGATTCCAGAGTGTTAGAGTCGGAAATGGTGGCAATTACATAGCAGTAGGAACAGAATCTACCTGAGAACATGATCATACTAGTATCTACATATAGGATAAATAATGTAGATCTGCTGTTGCCGCCTATCCTTGTAGGTATGCTCTTGGAAGAGACATTGGGGACCTATCTATCCCCTTCCTGCCCCCTTTCCTTCCCTCTTCAAAGAAGTGAGAAGCTTTGGCCTAAGCTATGTCCCTACCAGATGTTGCTGCTTTACCAGTGCTCCCAAGACAAAAAAACAAACTGACCATGGACTTCTGAAATTATGACCTCAGATAATTAATGGCATCTGCTTAGAAGTCGATTCTCTCAGGTATGTTGTCACAGTGACAGAAAGAAAGCTGACAAATGCACATGCAATAGCAGTAACCTGGACATCATCATTTTCTTAGTCCGGTTTTATGACTTTACCTGTCAAACAGCAACAACGTAACTATGCCAGAAGAAGCCCGTGCACAGTGAGTTGGGGTAAAGGAAAAAGGCTCTAGTAATTTATGACTAAAGCAACCTTGTACACAGCCTGAACTTGTGGGAGAGTAACAGTCCTAATTATGTTCATGGATAGCACATAAACCTCCTCAGAGGAAGGAAAGATTTGGGTCCTCAGCTTGTGAGAAACTCAGAAGCATGGGAGGATGAGAACTTTCCTTCCTCAGTAACTTCTCTTTCATACCAAGAAGGAATTATCTTCTGCATAATTCATAGAAGCAGATGACAAGTTCAATTAAGTTTTACATGTCTGTTGGCAATATAAACGTACTGTTTCCTTTATAAATTGATAACAAATTACGATTATGCCCTGATTCCCTTGGTATCAGGATGTTATTTTGTTAATCAATAGAAAAACATAATTTTTCATTGAATATTTATTCCTGCTCAAATACACATTTTAAGTCATAATGTATTAAAATTACAAAGTGATTTTAAAAATGATTGGAAAACCAAAGTTTGACAAATATATACATGTATTTATGCACAGACGCTAGATGAGGTCAAGAGTCAGGAAAAGCAGTAGTAACAGTGACAGTGAAATCAACACAAATGGTAACTTAAGAATTCAGAACAATAACTAGTCAAGGCAAATCAGTAAGTCCCAGTAGTAGAAGCGACATTCGATATGAATTAGTTATTCGCTCAAAAGGCTGGAAAAAGAACAACGAGGAAGCCGTGAAGGAAAAGGAAACTAGAAAACAATAAAAATAGCAAAAACAAAAACAAAAACAAAAAAACCTAATGAAAGACAAAATAAGAACCACTGGGTAATGCTGTGTTAAATGGCAAATGCAAGGCATAAAATTTGAACAAGGGTAATGGCATAGAAGCAGGATCCACAGTGAAGGAAGGAAAGGAGAGAAAGTGTCACTTAATAGTTGGTAACTGAAGTTTAATCCTGTAAATTTGATACCAGATAAAATGCATAGTTCTATGTGGAATTTTGTTTACTTAAAGAATAGATGGAGAACATGAATTACTTTATGATGTTTTGAGGTGTGTATGTGTGTGTGTGTGTGTGTGTGTGTGTGTGTGTGTTTGACTTTTCAAGACAGGGTTTCTCTGTGTAGCTTTGGCTGTTCCTGGATTCTCTTTGTAGACCAGGCTGGCCTTGAACTCACAGAGATCTGCCTGCCTCTGCCTCCCCTAGTGCTTGATTTTTATGATGGCTTTCATTTGGGGTTTCGGATTTTGATTTTTGTTATTAATTGACACAGAAAGTAGCATGTTTCCTTCTGGCATCTCTATGCAGACCTTCATCTTGGTGACTCTCATCTCTGGCTCCTCTCCGTATCTTCCTGACTCTCTTCCTCACTTGTACCCGCTCTCCCCTCACATTCCTCTTTGTATTTTTGCTTCACATGTGTCCTATTCATTGCCCATAGCCCTCCCTTTAAGCCTGCTTTTAATCTCATGATTTCCATTTTAGTTTCATAACCTATATTCATACTCATTCCTGCATTAATAAACAGATATAATAGAAGTGAGGATCTGTATATAAGAGATAACACACAGTACTTTTCTTTCTTTAATCTTTCTGCATCTTAGATGTAAGTTTCAAAGATCTTTTAAGTGACAGATGTCTCACTTATTTTTCAAAATGTCCCAAATAATACAGTGACAAAAGGTCCCAAGGCTTATAATGAGGCTGCTGTCTAGATTTCAGAAACAAACAACTCAGCGTAAAATAAATATGCAGATGAAGTTTGGATGTCTATAATACTAAAATCGCTAAAAGTTTTAAAATATTACTCATGGCAAAACATATCTTTTTCAAGAACCCAAGAAAAATTTGTATTATATCATATATTATTAGTATTTTTCTTTTATTTAAATTTTTTCATGTAATTTATCCTGATTGTGTTTTTCCTCTCTCTACTCCTCTTAGTTTCTCACCATCTTCCATCCTATTTAGATTCACACCATTTCTGTCTCTCATTACAAAACAAACAGTCTTCAAAGGGATGAAAAAATAAGATTTTTAAAGAAACATTAGAATAGGAAAAAAACAAAACAAATGAAAAAAAAAATGAAAAGAGCCTAAGAAAAGCCACAAGAAATAGATGATAGATATAAACACAGTGATCTACTAGTTCTACACTCAAGAAACCCATATAAACACAAACCAGAAACTATAATATATCCAAAAAGAACCGACAATGTTAAAAAAGATGAGAGATAATAATAATAATAATAATAATAATAATAATAATAATAATAATAATAATAATAATAACAATAATAATAATATAGGTGGATGATAGATAGATTAAATAGATTACTTTTAAATACATAGAGACAATGGAGAAGCTCTGACACAACACTATGAAACGAAGAAGCTGCAAAAATGCTAGTGAGTTTGTTTTCTGTTGGCCGTCTACTGTTGGACATGTCGCCTACCCTTCAGAGCAATTGTGTCCCCCACTGGAGAAATTAAATTTCATTTTCAAGTGGTTATCAATTGGAGACAGTTTTTGGGTTAGGGATAAAGGTGTGTATCCACTTCTCTTACCATTAGGATCTTCTCTGGTGCAGCCCCGGGCAGGTCCTGTGCATGCTGCCTGAGTCTCTGTGAGTTCATGGGTGATGATCCTGTTGATCTGGGAGGCCTCATTTCCTTGCTGTCACCCATTCCCTCTAGCTCTTATATTCCTTCCTCCTCCTCTTCCATAGGGTTCCCTGAGCCCTGAGGAGGAGTATATGATAGAAACACCCTACTAACACCCTACTTTAGGGCTGAGTGTTCCAAGGTCTCTCAGTCTACGTATTGCCTGGCTATGGGTCCCTGCATTTGTTTCTTTCTGCTACAGGAGGAAGCTTCTCTGATCATGCTGAAGAGGCCATTGATAGATGTATAGCAGAAAGTCAAGAGGAGCCATTTTATTACTACATTCCCTTAATAGAATAGTAACATATGGTTTTACCCTAGGTCCCTGGGCTATCTAGTCTCAAGTTCTTGGTCACCCCGGCAATTTCAGGTATGGGTTCCATCTTATACAGGGGGCGTCTTAAGTCAAATCAGGTATTGGCTGGTTACTCCCACAAGGTTACTGCCACCATTGCACAAGCATATGATTCAGTCAAGATATTGTGGAAGATGGAAGGGTTTGTAGATTGACTGAATTTTATGTTTCCCCTTTGATAGCATACAGAGTACCTTCCAGTATCAAGAACATAGGCTTGTAATGGTGAAGGCTATTATGGAGGCACCAGCTTCTTACTCCATGCTTAATGAGTTGTGGTTGTGCTATCTTCAGCAATAGTACCTTTTTGTCAGTTTGTGAAGAACGACCTATAACCTGGACAACAACAGCCTGGGTTGTTGGTGATTCCCATAGGGTCCCTTTGTCCAACATCTCAATTATGTGCAACCTGATTTTTGGTACTGGATACGTCATTTGATGAAAGGAAATGCTCGGTTGAGTCTCTGTTGGGATATTTGGAACAATCATGTGTGCTGCCTTCATGTATGTGTATATTTTAGGAAGTTTCTATTGTGGTCTCTTTCCATAGTGTCTCCCTCATCCTCTCTTCATATCCCTTCCCTGCTTGATCTTGTAGTCTCAGCTCCCACCCCATCCATCCATAATCATCTATTTGCTTTTCCTTTCCTAGGAAAAAACTATCTATCTGCCCCCTGTTCCCCACTCCCTTACTTTATACTTAACCTCTGTGGTTCTATGGATTGTATCTTGCTTACTATTGCCCTAAAGCTAGTATCCACTTATCATGAATACATAACATATGTCTTTCTGAGTCTGGGTTACCTCATTTGGGATAATTTTATTCTAGCTCTATTCATTTTCCTGTGAATTTCCATGATTTTATTTTTTAATGGCTAAGTAATATTCCATTGTATAAATGTAATACATTTTCCTTATCCATCCATCTGTTGCAGGACATCTGAGTTGCTTCCAAGTTTGGGTTATTATAAATAGTGAAACAATGAACATGGTTAAGCAAGTATCTATATGGTAGCGTGAAGAATCCTTTGAGTTTTTGACCAAGAACAGTATAGCTAGATTTTGAGTTAGACCAATTCCTATCTTCCCAAGGAACTTCCACACTGATTTCTATCACAATTATACAACTTTGCAGTATCACCAGCAACGGATGAGTCCTCCACTTATTCCACATGCATGCCAACATGAGCTGTCATTTGTTTGTTGATCTTAGCCATTTTGATGGTGTAAGATGAAATCTCAAAATAATTTTGATTTGCAGCCCTCTGATGACTAAGGATGTTGAATATTTTCTTAAGTGTTGCTCAGCTCTTCTACTTTTCTCTTTTGAGAATTCCCTTTTAAAATATGTACCTTGTTTTTGATTGTGCTTTTTGTTTTCTTGATATTCAGGTTTTTCATATATAAGCTCTATATATAGTTTAGATACTAACCTTCTATTGGATGTACAGTTGATAAAACTTTTTATATTTGTAGGCTGCCAGTTTGTCCAAATGATAGTGTCCTTTTCCATGCAGCTTTTCAGGCTCATGGAATCCAATTTATTAATTGGACACACATATTCCCTTATATTGGGAAAGGTGAATATAGACCTAAAGTGGCAACAAATGTACCTGAAGTTCATCTAAGGGTTATAAATAGATTAGTTCTGAAAAAGTTTGTTATAGAATGTTGGCCACTATTATATAATGAATAACTCTGTTCTAGGAAAGTCTTACATATTGGCAGTTTATCTATCTACTAATCAGTCTTGAAGCCTACTAGACAAAGTATATGATTCATAAGCAAATATTTATTAGAATATCATTGGGTAGTCGATTGCTGTGTTCGGCTGTGATTAGCTTCATGCAGGAAAGGTGCAATTGCACGGAGCCAGTGAGTGTGTCAGAGCACTCAGAGTAATTAGAGAATGAATAAGAATAAAAATTAGTGAGTGTGCGTGTTGTGCCCAACTTGTACTACATCACACAAGGTTCTCTTTATGTTGGATACCGTCCAAGGATGGTGATAGGGCTCGGGGGATAGCTCAGTGGTTTAAGTGCTTGCTATGTAAGCCCGAGGACCTGTGTTCAAATCCCAAAACCCATATAAAAGCAGAGCACAGTAGCATGTGCATCTGTAATCTCAGTGTTCCACCAGGAAGATGAAGATAAAAAGATCCCAAGAAATTCATGAGCCCTGAGTCACCTAGTCCCACCTAGCCCAACATATATAGCAGTGAACAAAACAGAAGTCCAGCAAACTTGAAGTCAAAGACAGACACTCAAAGTTGTCATTTAAGCCACATACACTCACAGTAGCAAGCATGCACAGGCACACACACACACACACACACACACACACACACACACACACACACACACACACACACACACCATATCCACAGACTTGTGTTTTAAGTGGTGACAATTTAGTGATTGTTTACTGAGTGTCATGGGAAACAAGACGAGATTTAAAGTTCAAGAGGTTTTCTAGGAGGTTCTTTTCCAGGGCATGCACTGCAGTCTCTGTGAAAACAGCTTCATGATAGGGACTTGTGTCATGGCCAAGGCAGACATCTAGAAGCAGTGGTTGTTCAACCAGCTCTGTAACTTACAGTGTGGGTATTTGGCTAACGTATGTTTTCTACTTCTGCTTGATGATTGTCATATCTGTGTATCTATGCCCGGATAACAGATGATAAAGTCATTTTGTAATGATTTTTTTCATTGCCCTTTCCATAGTGGAATTGTTTGTTCTGTTGGTATGAGCACATGAATTACAGCATACCCCTATGTCTGAAATATAGCCTTGCATTTCTCTCTCTCTCTCCCATTTTTCTATCTTGAAACTTTTAGGACTTTTCTTTCCAGGCCCTGGTCAGGTGACTGTGACATCAGCTCCCATCTCAAGCTTGTGAACCAACTCCCCTATGCCTTCAGGCATCTCAGCCCTACTGATGGGAAGTCTCTCCGTATCTCTGTTCACACAAAAGCATCTGACACAATCCTTTTAATTAGCAGAGTTACTGCTCTGGCATGAGGATTTCCTGGCACCAGAACATCTTCCCAGGCCTTTTCTGGGAACCCTCAGCAGTTGGGCTGCCAGCTTATTCCAGAAATTCTTTCTGGCCCTTGTATCATCAGCGGCAGTAAAGGGTACAACCCACCAACCCCACTCACCATCATACTGAAGTCCACTGGCAATATCAGCTATGCCAGGGCTGGACCCGTCAGAAGCTGACATCAATTTATTACTAGAAATACAAGGATATTACTAGGAACAATGCATACACAGAGTAAAGAGAAAAGAAGGAAGAAGTAAGCAGAAGAGTCAATTGACCATGATGTCACTCTACAGCCTGTGAGAGAAGGGTCAGGGGCTGGGCAGGGGCTGCTATGATGCTACAAGATAATCTAGACTTGGCCATTGGGTTGTAGCTACTCCATAGGAAGAGCTCTGTCTGACTCCCCAGACCCCAGACTCCAACCCTCTAGCCCCCACTAGGCAAGCAGTAATCTTCACAAAGCATTTGTTGCCTTGTGTCAACTTTGTGATTTAATAGATGGATACGTATCTTATCTTACAGAAAGTGGTCTTCCACAACTCCTTATCCATACCCATCCCTCTCTCCTAATATCACCACATGTTTCTGATCAGATCACTTCATGTTATGATAAACTGGATGCCTCACAGTGGCCAGACTATGTCTCTGTCCAAACTCATTCACAGGTCTGCAATCGTCTTGCTCCTGTGCTATTCAGGATATTTACTGTTTGGGATCTGAGGGTTGATTGACTATGAACCACTAACATCAATCATATTGATATCAGTCATATTCATATCACATGTACACGTGAAGTTGCCACAAGGTTACTGGTCCCACAGGGGATGGCTTTAACATTCTGGCTCAGATGAATCCTAGAACAACAATAGCAGCAACAAAAGCTTGAAATGTCCTGTAAGCACCTACTTCACATTTGAGAGAAACCAAACGGAAGTTTACTTAAGTATAACCCATGTCCTAAAAGGGTAAACCACACTGTCAAGAATGAGTTGGAATTTATAAAGTATCCATAAGAAGAAAGAAATATGACTTACAATGCCATAAAAATATCTTTCTGTCCTACCAGTTGGTCTTAAAAATATTGAAAATGGATTACAATATATATTGACATTCCATAAAAAGAATAATACAGGGATATATATGGAACTTAATATATTAAAATACTGTATCAATTTCCTCAGTCACGTTTGTAAAATTTATTATTAATCTTGTCATGGTAATTAAGGAATGAATTGTTTCACCTATGGCTTTTATAATTTTGTTTGATTTACCCTAAAAAAATGTTGCAACTTGTAAGAGCCACATCTGCACAGAATTTAAAACCACTTTTGTGGATTTCTACAAGGCTACAGTTATTTTATTCTAATTTAGTTATTACATATACAAAAGTGAAGACACTGAAAATTTTAGAATGCGGTGTTGTCTTTTAATATTCTAATATAAGAATGCAGATTGAATGGTATTGTAAATTGAAATAAACTTGTTGGAAAAAAGTTAAAATTCAAGATGGCTCTCAGTATTTTTATGAGAAATTGTTAAGCTTTTCAACTTCTATCAACAGTAGTTTGTGTCCTGCAGGCAGTTTCCCACATGGGAATGCTGACGTCGGAGCAGAGTAGAACACACCACACTGAAAGTCAGCACAGTTATGGGTTAGTTTTATTTCTACAACAAATTAGAGAGTTCTTTAAATTCTCTCTCAGCTTTGTCATAACCTTATATTAGCCCTTTTCTCTGAATTTTAGAAAATTAGGCCAGATTTCTCCAGACTATTTTTTTTCCAAGACAGAGTTTCTCTGTGTAGCCTTGGCTGTCCTGCACTCACTTTGTAGATCAGGCTGGCCAGGAACTCACAGGGATCTACCTGCCTCTGCCTCCCTAGTGCTGGGACTAAAGGCTTCTGCCACCATGCCCAGCTATGATTTCTCACTATTTTAAAATTATATCACAATAACTATTAATTCAACAAGATAGATGGAAACCATCATTACAGTATACACCTATTCTGCTTTTACAGTGATCCAAAGCCTATGAGAAATTTCAAGTGTTGTAATAGGCTAGTCAGTGCTTGGTTTTCTCAGCTGGTAACAATACTTATCAAGTTCCCATCTAAATATATATGATTCTTAAAATAATATTTACTGTTACCTCTTTCTTAGCAAGAATTTAAAGGATAATTGTGAATTCTTGGAACAGATGGACTCTACTGTAGGAAAGACATTAAGCCAAATATTGGTAGCTTGGAAAGAATGGCAGTTTTTACTCATAAAGAAGAGAGGTGAACAGTTAGTGCAAGAGTCTTATGACGTCCCTGTAGACCCCTGGATCCTATGTTTTATCTAGTCTACTTTCCCTAGGATGACACTAAAAACCAAGAATAGCTACAGGATCACCAGTAATCCACCTAGAATAAACACACATAATTTACAAATAATAACATAGTGTCTGCCCAGCATATGTTCTTTAAAATGTAGTTCCTAGGAATATCCTTAAGTACTTTGTTGGCACATGGTTTCTTGGCCATAACTAGCTAGAGAAGATATGGGGAAAGGGCTTGTTTCTTTGCTGGAATGCAGTATGTCTACTGAGCATCAAAGCTGCTGTCTCTGGGTCAGTAAGTGTTCGTGGGTAGCAGGATGTTGGGATCTTTCTGAACCACAGTGTGCTTCTCTTGCCTTCTAAGAATTTGTTGCCATCATGATGCTATTTTCAAGGATTTACTTACGTTTGACTCTCTGACCTCAGTTCTTGTGTCTTTTTTCCTGGTTTCTGTCCCATGGCATGAATCTAATTTTCTGTTTCGAAGGAGAACAGCTGGTGGTGTATTTGTACATCAGTCTTACTTCCCTATTTGACTTCTTTCCCAAAATATCTCTTGAGTCATTCCGCCAACATGGATGGTCATTTAAGCTTTAGTCACAAGCCTCAGAGGCCTTCTCTGATAGCCTCTCGGTCAGCACACGCAAGAACCTAACAGCTTGCTCCTTCTTTCCAGGAGAGTTTGTCCACTAATACCCTGAACTTATGGTGAAGATAAGAATCCTGGGCAAAACACTTACGCTCCTCTACATAGTAGCTTTGCATTGTGTCCACCAGTGGCCTCATTCTTGTATTCATTCTCATGTCACTCAAAATGTGTAGAGCACCTCCTTGCACTTTGCTTTGAGAAGTAGGAGGCTCCTTTTCTTTCACGCTGACATAATTTTACAAACATTCTCAAGACCCAGCAATGAAAGTGGACTGGGAGATAACTCCTTTCCCTCCCGAAAGTTTCTCACACGTAGCAGGGAGATCACTGTGTGCTCTCACGATGCCTTCCCAATCTAATATTTCACGATGTTAAGACAGTTATAGCACATTTCCTTATTTATCTCTGACTTTCAACTGCTGAGTTTCACTTCTTGGCAGGTGTTCTTTGGCACTCTACAGCGGATCGTCTATACACCTTCCAACAGGGATGGCTTCCAAGAATTATTCTATTTACTGTTACTGATTATGCAACACACCATTATGACAGCTATAACACGACTTCCTGGAATGAGAAGAACACATTGTTCTTAGCTGGCAATTTGTGGAAGAAATTTAAAAACAAATTCCCAAGAAAATAGTCTACGATGAATTTAAAAGCCATTAAAACTATTCCTTGTATGAAACGCTATCATTTAGATAAAGGATAAAACAATAGAGAATATTTGCTGCACAGAATAAAAGTGAGCCAATGTACTCTTTAGCTTCAGGAGATTAAATCTGTGGTAATCAGGTCAAGTTTGTCTCAAGTCTCCAAACAAACAAATTCTGTTGAGTTTCCAATCAAACTCAGAGATACCAAGGCAATGACTGATATTAGCTAAGAAACAGGGTTAAATTTATTATCCAAAAATGTAAGAAGCCACTTTGGAATAAATTAATATTGCTCTTCATTTCAGAACATTAAATAGTAGGCCATCAAAAATATTTCATTGGGGGCTGAAAATTCTACTCATTCCTTTTTTTTTTCTCTCCATTATAATTCTGCCAAGCAATAATCTGTATTTTTTGTTTGATTTCTTTGCCATGTGGTTTCTTTTGCTCTTACAACTTATTATATGGTATTATCACAAGTATTGGAATGTCTACATTGTGGGTGAAATTCTGAAAGTTCAGTGGTTTCACAGATCTGTGTGTGCATAAATATGTGCAGGTACGCACACACACTCTTCCCACCTGTGGGAATTCTGGAAGCAGCTCCCTTCAACAACAGATAGGGCCCTACTCTATTGGTATTTGTGACTGCAGAATATCTTCCTCTTTAGCCAACAGGATCACAACAATGGGAAGAGAACATGCTAGAAACGTGTGTAGGAGATTTTCTTTATAAATTTGCTAGTTGTAGATAAAAGCTAGCAATGTAAACCTATTGTCATGTGTATGTGTGCACACAGGCATAAAAATTACCCTGTCCATTAGAAGTTTTGTGGATAGCTCCTATCATGATGCAAAGTTGTCTCTGTGTCCATTCTTTGGATTAACTTTGAATCAGTAGTCATATCTGCCTGGCTTCTTTCCAATAATAAAAAATACATAAAAATCAAATAATGTAAAAAAAAAAAGGATACAAATAAAAGTATTAACACCAGTCTCTATATTGTGGTGTGGTTATCCTGTGTTAAGTGGCTAATATCCACTTATAATTGCGTATATACCATACATTGTCTTTCTGGGTCTGGGATACCTCACTCAGGATGATCTTTTCTAGTTCCATCCATTTGCCTGCACATTTCGAAATTTCCTTGTTTTGCATCAACCAAGGACCATGTATAATGTGGACCTAAGCCCTCTGCTCAGTCTCTGTGGATCCCACAATATGGGGAATAGGAACTATTTCTGACATGGACTCTTCCCCCAGGCTAGTGATCACTTCCCCGTGGTGGGACAGCCTTTCCAGGCCACACAGAGGAAGAGGATACAGGTAGTAAAGATGAGACTTGATAGGCTGAGGTTAGATGTTAGGGGAGGAGTACTCCCATTTCTGATGACTAAAGGAGTGAAGGAGAAGGTATGAGGGAGGGAGCGTGGGATCAGGAGGTGATGAGGGAGGGGGCTTCAATAGGGATGTAAAGTGAACAAAAATTTAAAAGTATTAACATTTAAAATAGGAAAATAAAAAGCAAAATACTACTAAAGTTCAGTTAAAAGAGGTGGGGAGGCAGAGTCAATAAAACATAAATGAAAAGCAAAAGAAGTTGAAAACATTGTCCCTGGGTCCATTAAAGTTAGAGTAGTAGTAGGAGACCCAGTGTGGCAGCTGTTCTCCAGTCATGCTGCTGCTGCTCCTACACTGGAGAAGTGCAGATCCCCCCCAGACTCGCCTTCACTTCAAAACACTATGCCAGGGCTTCTTAAACTTTTTCAACTCATAATCCCTTTGGACCTGAGAAGTTTCTATATAATATGACACTGGATAGATAAAGTATATAAATTAGGTATGCAAATCAATAGTTATTGATCATAAACCCTAAAGAAATGTCTGTACTATAATTAAAAATTTTATATCTTATAATGACAAAAACATATGTACATACTTATGAGGTCGATGTGTTTATTTTACCCTTCATAAATAATTACATTGTGGATACACATATGACATTACCGGATATAGATCATCTTCAAAAATTTTCAGAGGTGATTAATAGTTTGATTTTGTGGTCATTGAGGTTGAGAATTCTTCTTCAAAGATGTAATTAGTGCAAGATAGCAGAAATATTTTAGGGATATTTCAGAAATCATTGGGATTTTTGTCCAACTGTCAAGCCAAAATTAATTTAACAATTTTTAAATAAAACTTTTAGCAATTTTAACCTTTTTTTTAAATAAAAATAGACCATCCTAAAACAATGCAATATAAATCTGTACCATTTTGATTTGTAAAAGTAGAAAAACACTAAAACTCTTTGTATTCTATAATTAAACCATTACGTTCCATTGGAAAGAGAGAAAAACAAAACTGTGAGGTTCTTCTGATAACCTGGAGTCTCGCCCACGTGTTTCAGACCATAATTGCCGGCAATATGTAGCGTGACACCAGGCACAGTGTGAGGCTGCACGCTATACACCCAAGCTGAGGGTGCAGTAAGCTCATGCGATACAACATAGGAAAGAAAGGTTAGAAACAGTTGCATTCATCACAAGTTATATTTTCGAATAATTTTGGGTCATTTCATATTCGGAAATATGACACCATTGTCTGTTTTCCCCACAATCCCACATTTAGTTATATGTCCTCATATGGAATGACATCTAACAGATTAAGAAGGAAGAGGAAATAGAGGTTAAGTTCAAGGAAATATTTTCAAACATCAATAAAGGAAAATCAATAAACAGCCATGGCCATGACATTCAAGAACTTTGAGCTATGATGATTATTCCAAACCTAAGGATTCATAGGATAGAATAAAAAAAGTTATAGAAACTAGTCTCAGAAAATCTATTTTAAAAAATCACATAGAAAAGTTTACAAATTTACCAAAAGAAATGTTGGTATTCAAGTCAAATTTTTATGAAATCTTATGAATAACGTTTATTATTGTTTAAATTATTGGCCATTGTCAATGCATAAAACCCACAATTCAAATATGGAACTATTTATTCTGAAGACAAATATGAGTGACCGTGGTCTGGGAATGCAGATTCAGGGTTCCCTGAACGTCGTGTCCCACTGTCAAGCTGGATGTGTGTGCTTTATATTGGTTACAGAAGAAAGACAGCCATATATGAAAATACTACCTAAATACATGGGTGGGGGCCACAGATAGGTAGATTACAGCAACACTGAGGAAAAAAAGTCTCTTACAGCTTTAGGTGTTAGCTGATGACATTCTTATCTTTGGGTTGATGAAAGCTTGGGATCTGTTAGAAGTACATTGTACGATTTTGATAGCCAAGTGACTGTTAAGGTCAGGCACGGGTGTGTATAATGGATGATTTTTAAAGGATTAAAAACAGCCCAAGATAATTTGTCTCTAGACTGTAACATTTTAATTCCCAAGCATCTTTAAGATTTCTTTTTTAATTATTATTTTAAATTTTATGTGTAAATGTATATGTGTATTATGTCCATAGGGTCTAGAAGGTGTCAGATTGCCCGAAACAGAAATTACAGGCAGTTATGAGCTGCCTAATATGGGTGCTGGTTCTCTGCAAGAATACTAAGTGCTTTTAACCACTTAGCCGTTTGGCTCTTGTGGCATCTTTAATGTAAGTGTGGCCTTTTCTTGTCATTTTTGTTTTTGCTATTGTTGTTGTCGTTAATATTTCTCCTCTGGGAAACTTCTATTCACATTATGGAATTTGACCAGATATTCTGTGGTAACTTGTCTCTAAAGAACTGTAGGTGCCACCTAGAAACTGGTTTTGCTGACTATTACTGACATATTTTGGCCCAGGAGTTAATGAAAAACACTATAAAAGCTTGGGATGCAGCCATTGTCTTAAACCAACAGTCACCTCAGGTTTCAGGAAGAGTAAGGCTGATTGAGAAACACCTTTATGTAAGAGTTCAAAACTACCCTGAAGCTATGACAGATGCCAGGTCTACACCCCAAATGATGTCAGCTATCAAAGCTGGCAAGGCTGCGCCAGTAGTCACCTCCTGAGAAACGTGTTGTTTCCTCAAGGGATCGCCTCATTAGGACAGAACCGAGAGAGAATGATGATCTAGGCTCCTCCTTGATGAAGTGTGCAAAACTCTTGCCACTCGCTCGACCACAATTTCCTCTATTTATACCTGAAGCTCACGCTAGTGCTGAGTGATACACTTAGTCTCCCTGTGTCAGAGTAGGCAGCAAGTTAGAGCAATGGAAGGGAGCAGATTCTTAAAGAGTCAAGTTAAAATGTAAATAGCTTACATTTCAGGAAAAAAAATTTTTTTCAACCTGTGTCTCACCACTTAGTTGAAAATGAACCAGAAGAGCTGATGAAGATCCATAAGGTATAAAAAACCAACAAAAACCTGCTTATAGTGCACACTCTGTCTTCCTTACCTAAAGCTAACAATACCTAAAAGATATAGTCACAGTAGCGACTGTGGTCATCAACCCAGCCTGTGCTTTGGGGCATACAGAACATTGTTCGGCTGATAAAAATCTTGACCAGTGGTAATGGTATATGGCTAATTATTTCTTCCTTGATTGGGCAAAGGAGATGCAGCATAGTTTTTGCATGCATGGTTCATACCACCCTGGACATAACATAATTCACGCCACACTTTAGTTAAAACCTCAGTGGACAAAGACTTGCTATGATTGGTTCTTTCTGTCCCTAATAGGCCTGCCTTCCTACCAGGCATCCTATTCTTTACCTGAACTCTAAAACTTCCTATAGCCTTTCTTCTGGGAAGATGTGAGACATTTCAAACTTTAGGCCCCCTAGTTACTGGCAAAACTGAGATTCCCTTTTATAGAATCTCAATTTCATTAATAAAAGAATTTATATTAATAGATTTAAAAAGAAGCACAGGGCAACCTTATTAGAGTCCAAAGGAAAACTAGAGGGTGGTGGCCACTGCAGGAAGAAGTGGGAAAGTGCAAGCAGTGGTAATGGAGGGTAGCTTTAGGAGAGAAAAAAAGAGAAAGTCTAAGAGTGCACAAGCAAGCTCCCTGGGCTTTGGTCAGTGTGCAAAACAAAATGATAGAAAGAGGTTACTTTATTCTAATTACTCAGAAAACTAGGCCTACTCCCTATTGTTAGAAAGGGGAAGCTTTGTAAGCATCTGTTTCCAGGGAGGGGCTTTGAGGTGGGGCATGTACATTATATGATTAAGGCAGTGAGTAGTCCTGTCTCCTCTTTACCATAGCTTCAGTTGACTCAGTTGGGTCATGGTCATGTGATTGATAAACACAGCTAGATTAACATTAAAAAAAAAAAAAAAAAGGATTCAAATCCCTTGGTTCTACCCACAGGACCATGTGTAGAACTTAGATTTGATTCTTTTGATCAGGAGGGAGTAATGCTGTCTTAATGGGTGTCTTAGTTACGTTTTGCTCCTGTGATGGCAGAACCTTGACCACTTGACCAAATAGACCTACAGAATAAAGAATTGGTTTGGTTTGTGTTTCCAGAGGGAGACTTTGTATGGCAAATGGGAACAGCAAGGAGCCAGATGAGGAAGCTGAGAAAGAATATCTTCAACCTCTCGCAGAAAGCAGAGATTAAATAAGAACCGGGGAGAAGCTATAGGCCCCAAAGACTACCTCCACTGATGTACTTTCCCCACTAAGGGGATGTCACACAAAAGTCCCACAGCATCCCGAAACAGTGCCACCAGCTCCGCACTAAGTATTTGAATGTCTGATCTTATGATGGACATTTTTCATTAAATCCACTACAAGAGACCTCATACAAAAATAGAATAAAAGGCCTCTATCACCCTCACCCAAGGAAGGGTTGATTTTCCAACTCTTCAGTGATAACTGGGCTCCTTTATCTGTTTTTATGAACATGACACACTGATTCAATCTCCTCTCTGTGTTCCTCACTGTTATTGTCTCTTCCATCAGCATCTTCTGGTGATGGGCAAGGGTAAGCCTTGTCTGTGGTACTTGTGGAGTACCCTCATTAGTGGGACTATGTTCAAATCACCTAGATGACGGTATGTTAGCATGGTGCTTCCATTGCTTTAGAGCTATCATAACTGCTTTCTCAGAGTTACTGAAACTTCTGTTTTGTCGGATGTTGATGAGACTTTTCCTGTTGTCTGTGGCTATTGGCCAGTCTTCAATGATGAGGACCAGGCATGATAAGGACACTTGAAGTGAATGATTTATAATAGAGAATGGAGTCAATATGACAGAAGCATAGAAGTCGAGGCACACTCACATGGACACTTACCACAGGCCTCTCCAAACAGCGGCTACTGCTGGGGATTGTGTGATCTCTAGGGCAGGAGGGGAATGTTGTTGGGACTTTGGGGATTGGCTCTTTTTCTAGAGGAGTCAAAGTCTAGTGCAGACACAGCTTGACAGTCGGATCAAAGATTGCAGCTGCTAGGGGAGGGACCAGTCCTTGAAGAAATGGGACTGATTTCTAAAGCTGGAGGCAACAGCCCTGGAAACCGGCCAGGTGTGAGTCATCAGGTCGGAGTCATCAGGTAGGAGTCATTAGGGAAGAACTCGGCCCCAGGAGCACTAGGACTACAGCTGGGGTGAGACCTGAGTGCCATTGTGAAGAAAGAGCACACTACTTTGCTGCCTGGGTTAGGAAACAGGATGGTGCTGAGGGTGGGGGGGAAGGGAGAGCCAAAGAATGAGGAGCGTCCAAGCTCAGCCCTGGAGAAATGGTCTGGTCACTTGCCATGACAGAAGGCCCACATTCATTATTGCAAGAGCCCCAGTCCCATAGAGACTTGCCCTTTCCTGTCATTCTTGTGTCCAGCATCAACATGATTGGAGGAGGAGGAGTGGTGGAGGAACAGGAGGAGGGGAGGAGCAAGTGGAACAGGGGATATAGTCAGGCTGCCTATGTCCTTGTCAAACTGCAGAAAGCGTGTATGACTTGGGACCCAGAGAAGCTTTGTGAAGTTGGAATTATGCCATTAGATAGGACTAACAGTTTCATAACATGAAACTGTGCTGGTATCCAAGAGGCACTGGAAGATTGTGGCCTATGCCCAGTGTATTAGACAGAAACCAAAGAGAAGACCCTAAAAGGCAGGTTTGTACAGTGGGTGGGTTGCAGGGTGATGGTTTTCAGCTTGCACCAAATCTAGCAAATTTGACTAGCTGCCTTCAGTTGTCACAGCACACCTTCCTGTCCAAAAAGCAAGCTCACTTTTTCCAGTTGCACACAAAGCTGGTGATAAAAATTACCCCATAAACCCACATGTCTCAACAGTCCAGGCTCAGCTACCATCCAAATTAGAGACAGAGAGGCAGATAAAAGGTCCTGTGTCCTTGAGTCCATCTTTGGGGCACTGGCATGAAGTTTATGGTTAAATAAAGGCATAACTGGGCCAAAAGGCAAGAACAGGGCATGACTAAGAATTATTGGCTGTGGCATAGTCTACTAGCCCTTTTCTGCTCCCTCAGAATGATCTCAGAAATCCTTTCTGCTTGAGTGAATGAGCTCGCACTTGATCGATACCTCTTTTTTTTTTTTTATGGATAAGTTTTTTTTTTAAAGATTTCTTTATTATTATGAATAGAGTGCTCTGTCTGCATGTACACCCGCAGGCCAGAAGATGGCATCAGATTACATTATAGATGGCTATGAGCCACCATGTGGTTGCTGGGACTTGAACTCAGGACCTCTGGAAGAGCAGTCAGTGCTCTTAACCTCTGAGCCATCTCTCCAGTCCAGATCGATACCTCTTGTTCCAGGTCGCAGGCTCTTGGTCCTGGATGCTCACTTTCACCAAGGTTCTGATCTGTCTTTGCTGTTCCTGGAATCCAAGGTTTAAGAGAGTGACTGGATACCAGGCTCCTTGGCTTGTCTTTAGCTACTGTCTGATCAATAAATGCTCTGTAGCAAAGGAATTTTTCAGTGGCTTTTAAAAAAAATTTTATTAATTTATTCTTGTTACATCTCAATGGTTATCCCATCCCTTGTATCCTCCCATTCTTCCCTCCCTCCCATTTTCAGTAGCTTTTGAAAGTGGGATATTGAAGGATTTTTTTTTTTCTGTTTTTGTCTTTGTTCTTTGAACTAGGAAATATAATCAATGTTGTTCATTGGTTATATGCAAACATTAATGTTTTAGTTATTCTTGTCTCTTTAACAAAATATCTGACAAAAGCAGCTGGTAGAAGGAAGAATTTATTTGGATGTACAATTTGAGGGTGCAGAGGATCATTGCAGGAAAGGCAGAGGAGCAAGAGTGTAAGATGGCTGCGCAGCTCCACCTCATAATGAAGAATTAAACATATGAACACTGGTGCTCCACTCACTGTCTTTCTATTCAGTCCTAATCTTTAGCCTATGTCATGATGTTTTTCAGATTCAATGTGGGTCATCACTTCTCAGTTAAATCTACCTGGACATATCCTCATAGAGTGAGTCATAGACACACCCAGAAATGTGTGTTCACAACGACTGTAAAGATGACAATGCAGATTGATCACTATCAATTTATCATATTTATTGATATTTGGCTGGAGGATTTGGGTCTTCTTTCCTCTCTTCAACCACCCACTTCACCAATGACACTTTCTGGCTGGTTACTTATCTGGTTCCAGCCTGGACAAATAAGAGATTGGGAGAAATTTTAATATCATAAAAAAGAAGTTAAAAAAAAAAAAAAAAAAGTAGACCTGGGTCCTAGACCAGACACAGGCTGAATGATTTTCAGTTTTTAGTCTTAATTCTTTCTGGTCCCTATGCCCTAAAAGTATGATGATGTGAGGGGAGACAGAGATTGCCAAAGGCCAGAGGTTTTCTGGTAAGGGAGGGAAAGAAGAAAGAGGCAGGCAGATCAAGGAAATAAACAGTACAAGTGGTGACCTTTGAATTGAACAGAGGTCCTTGCCTTCTGGTGGAAGGTAATTAGCATCAATTTTCCAACACCCGGTTATGTTCTTACAGTAAATTAGATAGAACACACAGAAGGACTTTGTTTATGTTTCTGTGGACTTGTATTTCTCATTTCCCCCCCCAGAATATCTATATTCTGTTACAGAAATAATTATGACCATGAGTTCTCAATAGACCAAACTAAAAACTAAATATTTCTCTTCATTTCAGTTTTGAGTGGTCCAGTGGCAAGCACTCAAGCAGTGAACGCTTGCTGAGCAAGTAGATTTAGAATGGGATAATCCTTTTAGAAAAAGCAAACCCCCCTGGTGGCTAATCTACAGCATTACATTCCACCTTGTTTCCATAAAATTTACAATAGGAGTCACCAGTTCAAAAAGAAGCAAGAATATATTTTGCTTTATATAAATATTGTAATATTCTCTATAGCTTTAAGTCAATGAAAAGGGAACTATGGGGCACATAAGGCATTAGTGATGTTTTAAATATATGAACCTAGTACATCCTATTTCTTACTGAGTTGTTAATATTCCTTATGAGACAATCTGTTAATGGACACTTGAAAAGCAAACATTAAGTACTATTGTTTCCCATCATCATCACATATACAGTAACGGGGCATATAGTTGCTTCATGATACTTGTTTTCTATCTGGCTATGGTTAGATTATTGAAAGAGGAATAATATTGAACTCTCCACATGTGATTTGATTAAAACATGCTATGCAGTTTTTGTGTTGTCTATATGGAGAAGAACAGCGTAGCACAGCTCTGTTGTTCATGCTTGTCCCAAACAGAGCTTTCAAGAGATCCGTTTAAAGCTATGCCTATAGCTCAGTGTGGTGGTGCATGTCTTTAATCCCAGCACTCAACGAGGTGTAGGCTAGTAGAATGCTGTGAGTTTGAGGCCAGCCTAGTCTACAAAGAGAGTCCAGGACAGCCAATGCTACACAGAGAAACCTTGTTTCAAAAAGACCCAATAAATAGATAAATGAAAGGTGGATAGATAGATAGATAGATAGATAGATAGATAGATAGATAGATAGATAGACATAAATAAAGTAAAAAATAAAGTACGTCTGTCCTAGAACTATGTACATAAACTAAGATGACTAAATTTGCATTTAACAGACATTTACTCAAAAGGATTTTGTGGTCTGGGATGGTCTTGAACACACTGGTCTTCCATCCATGGACTCCAGAATGCCGGAACACAAGCATGAGCCAGATGGGCTCCTCTAGTCTGAAATGTTTTAAAAAATTGTATGTGTGATAAAACATTTATCTACTTAGACTATGTTTATGGAACAGCTACCACATCTTATGTCTGACTCTGAGAGACACCTACTTCTGCCTTAATCGTTTGATAAGTGTAGTTGTTGGTAGAATTTAGATCTGGATTATCCTCCAAGGTTCATGTAGCAGGCGTGTGGTCCCCGGGATGGTGCTGATTTCAGAAGGTGAAACTACTGAGGGATGAGGGCAGTGGGAACTTATGCAATTGTTGGGAAGCGTGCCTTTGGGTTGCCCCTTGCTTGCTACATTCTAGGCCTGAGACAAACAGGCTCTGACACAACATTAGATACATGTTCTGTGAGATCAGAGTCCACACAGTGACCAACACTGCATTTTCACTTCACGGTTACTGCAAGGATACAGGAGGAAATAGAAAAGAAATGCATAAAAGTTGAGGAGAAACAAATAAAATCCTCTTTACTTGTAATGAGTGCATTTTCCAGGACTTCTATAACAAAGGACCCACTACACAAAAACCTCCTGATGGTGGAGGTACAGAATAAAAATGGTGGTGCCATGAAATTGCAGAGGTTTTCAGGAGAAGGTAGATCTTAGCTTTTCCTAGATCCTGGAAGCAAATGCAGAAAGCAGGGCAGCAACCTGAAGATACGAACTAAAGCAGAGACTGTGGAGGACTCGGCTTCACCATGTACTCCCTCTGGATTGCTCTGCTTGTTTCCTTCTACAGCCAACGCCTGCCTGCTTAGGGATGATACTGCCCACAGTCGGCTGGGCTCTCGC
Source organism: Acomys russatus (assembly GCF_903995435.1). Lineage (NCBI taxonomy): Eukaryota > Metazoa > Chordata > Mammalia > Rodentia > Muridae > Acomys > Acomys russatus. Next base: position 54,301,573 of record NC_067151.1, read on the forward strand.
ATATCAGCAGTCATCGGTTATGCAAGTTCCCAACCGACATACCCATAGGGCAATCTAATGGAGGCAATTCTTCAACTGAGGTTCCCTCTCGGCAGCCAATGATAGTTTGTGTCAAGCTGACAATAAAATTTAACCAGTATAACCTGTGGACCCAACCTCCTAAAGGAATGCCTAGGCATTTGATAAGCATCTGGAATTCCAGGATGGAATGCTGAGCTACTTAGACCGGAACCCAGAAGCAGGATACTCAAACCCTACCCCTGCCACTGTCTCTTCCTTCACAAGTACTGTCTTGCTCTCTTCTTATCCTCTCTCTAACTTCATTTCTCTCTGCTTCCTACTCATATTTTATCCCTTTTTCACTTCCCGTTTCACAGGCTTGCCAAACGGGCATAGATCACCCTTAATGGTGAGGGCTCGGTGTCTTGGCCTTCTGAGTGTGGTTTTCAGTTTATCTGCTTCTATTGTAGGTTGTTTCTATTTATTTGTGGTTTTCTTTCATTCTACATGACCCCAAATCTTCCCCATCTTCCTCACCATGTTCCTACTGTTTCTTCAGTTTACACCACTACTACCCCTATTTCCAGCATTTTAGCTCAGTGGGAATCACTAATATTACTCTGCTTCCTTCCCTTTCCATTTATGCATACAGTGTTAGTATAATAGTGCACACAGTACTATCAGTGTTTCTCTTTTTCCTAAAGCAACTGGCCCTTAATTGTTTATGAGAGGAATTTAGAATACCAAACATAAAGCACTGAGCTTTATTAGATATTTTACATTTTCATAGCCGACCTACCCTTTGAAAAAAACAAAAGCAACATGAATCCTCCAAATATCAATAATTCCATATTAATGGCTTCCCGTGAAAATGAAATAGATGAAATCAAACCCCAGACAAAGAGTGCAAGAGTGATTGTGAGCATTTGTGAACAAGTAAAAGAGAACACAAATAAACTAATGGATTCCAAGAGAACGCAATAAGCAACTGAATGCAATGAAGAGGCCAAAAAAGATATGAAAGGGTAATTCATGAAAGCAATTGAAAGATTGAAAAATAAAATAAAGCTGAAATACTGGAAATAAAAAATCCAGTGAGCCAAATAAGCTTTGTGGAAAACCTCACCAGTAGAATGAATCAAGGGGATGACAGACATAAGAATTTGAAGACAAGATAGAGGAATTGGAGCATTCCAATAGGGACAAAGATAAATTAATATGAAATTATGGTTAGAATACTCTTTATCTATGGTACAGTATAAAAAAATGAAATGTATGAATAGTAGACATGGAAGTTAGAGAAGAATCTCATACTAAAGGCACAGGAAACATTTTCAAGGAAATAATAAGAAAAAATGTCCCACCTCTAGGGAAAAGATGAGATGCTTGTTTAATTGTAGGAAGCATTCAGAACACCAGGCAGACAGTACCAGAAGAAAGCCCAGTAGTTAAAACACTGACCCTGAGGCTGGAGAGATGAGTCACCTGTTAAGAACGAAGAACTTGTTTGCAGCTCCCAGCAAACAGATGTGAGTCACGTGAGGTAATTTACAACTGTCTACAACTTCAATCCCAGGAGAATGCAGATCTGTTGGCCTCCTTGAGCTCCTGAAATCACATACATATACCTGACTACACACAGGCACAGACACACAGACACACACACACACACACACACACACACACACACACACAGAGAGAGAGAGAGAGAGAGAGAGAGAGAGAGAGAGAGAGAGAGAGAGAGAGAAAGAGATGCCTGCATATACAATTTAATTTTTTTAATTTTTAAATTTATTTTAAAATTTTAAATTACTAAATATACAGAACACAGAGTGTTCAGTAGCCACCAAAAATGTGAAAAGAATACAGACGTTGTCAGTCATTAGCTTTAGTGACACGTATTAAAATCCCAATGTTTTAGATATGTAAAGTTAAAAATTACTGATGTCAACAGTGGTAGGAAAGATAGAACTCTTATAAAATGCCAATATAAATATAAAATGTTACAAGCCTGATGACACTAATTTAATGATTTATTTTGTTTCATGATGATGGATGTTTAATGTCTGTAAAAGAAAGCACCAAACCCTCTGGAACTGGAGTTTTATATGGCTGTGAGCCACCAGAGTACAGAAAAACAGACACAACAGACACAGAGACAGACAGACACACAGACACACATACAGACAGACACAGAGAGAGAGAGGGAGAGAGGGAGAGAGGGAGGAAGGTTTGGAAGGAGGGAGGGAAGGAGAGAGAGAGAGACAGACAGACAGACAGATGGACAGACAGACAGACAGACAGACCGAGATAGACAGACAGACCGAGATAGAGACAGACAGACACACACAGACACACACACACACACACACACACACACACACACACACACACACAGAGAGAGAGAGAGAGAGAGAGAGAGAGAGAGCGCTCTTGAGAATAAGTATGAAGCCTCACGGGATATTCTGATTCACTACCTGAAAAAGAAATAGCTTTTAATACTGGGAGGCTGTTCACTCAGCAAAGCACTTACCATGCAGCAGGCATGAGGACTTGAGTTTGCATCCCCTGCAGCCATGAGAGCCAGCAGGGCTCAGAGAACCAAGACAGGAAGGTCCCTGCAACTCAATGGCAACAGGTCTTAACCAATGAACTCCAAGTTCAATGAGAGATCCTGTCTTCAAAAAAAGAAGAAAAAAAAAAAAAGTTGAAAGTGACTGAAGAAGACACTTGATGCAGTCCTCTGGCCTTCATATGCATGTGCACCCCTGTACATGAACATGCAGCCATACATGTGCACTCAGATAGAAAACATGTACAGACACATACAACACACACACACCAAAGTACAAGTTATCAATGGTATCTTCAAATGAGCAAATGAATTTTTAAATGCCGTCATCTGTGCTTTCATTCTAGAAATAACTTTGTGCAGGAAACTACATCTTATTCATTGCCTCTCCTCTCTGTGGCTTCTCCATGTCACAGCTGGCAGTAAACAGCGGGTAAGTGCCAAGGTGAATGATTCAAGTCAGACCTGGATCTTTCTCAAAACTTTACTTAATAGTGACGAGAATTTTCAGAATGAATCAACATTTTACTTATTATTTCTAAGAATCAGATTTATCTGTATTTTTTCTTCAAGAAGAAGAGAAATGGGGAGCAAATAGCCTTAGATAGTGCAGGGCCTACTCCTCAAAGACTTGAAAAGTTGGTGGACAGTAATGTTTTAAATTTGTGTATGCATGATGATTCCTCTCCTTTTAAAATATGAGCAGCAGTCACCATAGTAACAGATGCAGTGCCTTCTCTATGTGCCTCCCGGTGTTCTCAATGTGAATAATTGCACAATATTAAAGTCACAGAAAAGTAAAGAACAAATCCACAGTTACACATACTGAGATAAGTTTTAATAACTGTAATAGTCTTAATTTATATTTAATCTATAGAAGTTAACATCTATTATTATGTAACTATGCAATGATAGCGGAGCTATATCCTCTGTAGATAGTAACTTGTAACTAGAAACATTAATATTAATGGTGCATAATCTGCATTTGTATGGAGGAATAGACAGAACTCTCAATCAATAGCCATTTACCCTGCTCTATGGAGTTGAAACAACGTGGCCTTGTTACCATTAGTAAAAATGGACTATTGACATTTTGTAATACCTGTGCGTGCACACACACACACACACACACACACACACACACACACACACACACACACACACAAAGGAGTCCTAATTATTTGTTTATTATTATTATTATTATTATTATTATTATTATTATTATTATTATTATATAGTTTTTGGTTTTTCGAGACAGGGTTTCTCTGTAAAGCCTTGGCTGTCCTTGACTCACTTTGTAGACCAGGCTGGCCTCGAACTCACATCAATCTTCCTGCCTCTGCCTCCTGAGTGCTGGGATTAAAGGTGTGTGCCACCACGCCCAGCTAGAGTCCTAAATTTTTTTTGACATTAACACCAATAGATTTTTCTCATAAATAGATATTTTTGTACAAGATCTCAATCTTCCTACTTTTGAACTCATTTCCATTCTTAGATTTCATGTGTTGTTGTTGGTTTTTTTTTTTTTTTTATCCCATTTTGGATACATTGTTTGTTTGAAACCAGTATTAATGTTTTCAGATTCATGTTTATTAGGCAAGAAAAATCACAAACACAGGCATGATGACATTTAGCAATTATCCTCCCACAAGAAAAAACATGAATGTTTATCTATGAGTCATCTCCCAGTCAGTTATCTGTCCTACTGTCTCTCTCATTTATCCGTCTAAACAGAGAAAGATGACAAAGAGAAAGCTTGAAAACACACAGTTGGAGTGTAAAGTGGAAAATGGAGGAAATGAAAACCCAGCCAGGTATACTTCATTATTCTACTTATAAAAACTCAGGACCAGAGAAATTAGTTAGTTAGTTGAGAATGAAAGAGTCTGTTTGCTTTCTTGTTTGCTTCCTTTTTTCTTGTTGTTATCTGAAGAAAAATTATATTTCTCATATTAAATACTTTCTGTTGAATGATGGTGTCCTATAATAAATTAATATTCTGGACCAACAATTGCTATATTTTAAAACATTTTTAAACCTTTCAAAACTAAGTTACAAATGAAAATTCACCCCTAGTTTCAAGAACACATGTGATCTTGCTCCTGTAATCAAATCTGTAGGCACATTTAGGTGGAATAGTGATTGAAACCTCTACATCCATACATGAGTTACAAACGAATCATTTAAGTATATACTGTATATCTGGAAAGACTTATAGAGGGATTTAAAAATTATCATCCTGTGTAGGTATTAAAAGTCTGAAAGGAAGGAGAATAATATTTATGAATTTGAAGTAACATGCATAATTATGTGTTATTAGACCATTAAGACAGTTTGCTGTCACTATGCTATTAATAAATTTATTTCATAGAATAAAATATCAGTACATATGCATTTCTTGAAGTAATGAATTGGAGCTTGATAGGTAATAAGTGATAACAGAAGACATGTTTGGTTTATTCTATAGCAATTTGTTCTTCATGATATTAATCCTGGATTGCAGCATAAACTTTTGTAGCAAATTAGATTTTCCAAAGCATATAGAATTCAAATCAATTATTTCTTTATTAACTTATTATAGAAATTACAGTTCATGAAATTATAGCATCTCATATCTTATTATAGAGCTTTGTGAGTCTTAAAATCCCTTCTATTCAAGCGGCAACAATTTAATTGTTATTTAATAAGCATTTGCATTACATATGTCATGTATTTTAGACTACAACATGCAAAATTAAAATAAAAAAGAATTACATTCAGCATCTTCTGATCATGAAGCAATGATACTTTCTTAGAAGTTGTTTGCCAAAATGATGACATCTTGGATGAGATGGCTTGCTTATTAAGTAGACAGCCACTTGTAAACCATATGTTGTGTACAACTTCTCAATCAGAAAGAATTAACTCTACCTAAACCAGTCAGACAATATGGGCACAGTCTGTTTGCCAGATCTTAAAGACAGGCTAGTGCTGATGGAATGGAACTTAGCACCATATTTGCTAAAAGACATACACACTGTCACTTCCATTTATCTGTATGATTTTCACATAGGTGTAGGTGTGAACTTAGGGAATCACACCATTTGACTGCTGTCTTCTGTAAGTTAGCACTTCCTTTTCTTAGATCCCAGCTTTGACTGACAGCCAAGCAAGAAAATGAACTCCACATGCTCCAGTCAGCCTAGCGGTGTCAGAAGCGACTGATCCTCCATCTGTCTTTCTTCCTCTACATGAACGTGGGTGAATCTGTGTCTAGTAACTCAGGACTTTGTTAATTCCCCTCAACAAGTATTAACACATGTGTTAAACATGTGTGGGACGTACAGCATGCTACTGCTCCCAACACAGACAGGGCTACATACTGGAGCAGGTGTTGAAGGACACTTGGCTAACAGAGAGAAATAAAAAAGTAGTATATAAATTTTTTCCATCTGAAGCTTGTTACCAATATTCAGAAGAATATGCCAATAAATCTAGAAAATTAAGCTTTTAATGTTGGGTATGGCAAGACAATGGATTTGTTCTGCAAAGCTTTTTGAAATGTGAGGGGCTCACTCTGGTATCATAGAGATGGGTAGAGGCTGACAGAACATAGGAAAAATTTCTTTGGTTAAACAAATCCATCAGTCTTCTCTCGAATTTGACTCAACTCATCAAAAATTTACCCATCAAATTAGCAATAACCCTAGGAGGGAAAAAAAAATGAAATGGCTTCTGGTATCCTACCAGTTAATTGAAATGTCCTTCATTCAGTTTCATAAATATGAAAACGTAAAATGTTGATCTCATACTTTTAAAATGCAGCTATACAACTAATTCTGTAGGCTGCGTGTTTAAAACATTAAGAGCACCTCCCTAAAGACTTTTTTTTTTAAATCTTGTTCTGTTTGATCCTAAAGATTCAGCCTTAGCTCCCTTTGTGATTTATATGTAATGAAAGTGCAGTAGACACGGGAATATTAGATTTCTGTCCATATTTCCTCAGCCAGTTACATATACAAGAAGTTTTCATCCTGACTCTATTTTCATGGAATATTTAAGCATCTCCTACTAAAGGAGAAAGAGTGATATAAAAGATACAGGCAGCATCTCTGTGTTTAGAGTTGGCCTTAAAAAGTACTTGAATGTGTTGGCTCCATTCAAAACCCAGCCGGGCCTCCGCTTAACACCTGCGAGTTACTGGGTGTTACTGCAGCTGCAGCCACTCAGTATTCCACTGATGTCTTCAGGAAATCATTATGGTTTTATACTCTACATGGTGTGTGTGTGTGTGTGTGTGTGTGTGTGTGTGTGTGTGTGTGTAAAAACACAGGAAATTCTCATAACAGCAGCTTTCACATAGGAGGGGTTAGGTATTACTAGTAAATGCCATGTGTTAAACATTCGGAAAGAAAATATAAAAGCCAAACAATATACTATCCTGCATGAAGTATCCACAACAGTGAAGAGAGAAGAAAAGCTCACTGAGCACACTATGAGCACACACAATTTACTATGTCTGGACACTGTAAGACACAGGGAGCTTGAGATTCGGCACATAAAGAGAAACAGATCCTGGATCAGAGGACAGAGTAGCTTTGATCTCGCAAGCAAGGTGGCCTGCAACCTTTAGCACAGGGGATCTTGATCTAACTAGATCAAGCTGGTACTCTGACAACTGTGGAGGGGTGGAAGAGAGCACCAAGCAGAGAGCAGGTGGGAGGCCTCTGTGCAGGGAATAGATGATTTGAGAAGACAGGGGTTAGACTTGAGGTGGGAACTAGAGCCAATGCAGAGTGATTGGCTGGGCAACCTCTTGAGAGAGCAGTTGAAGGCTGCAATAACGCATTTTTACTCACATTGTAACTTCTTTGGCCCAACAGCCTGCTATTAATGTCCCTGATAGATAGCTATTTTTGTAAAGTCCCCGATAATCTCAGTGGCAACAGAAAAATGTGTCTCTCCCACACGGAACTCTCACTTTCATAAGAAAGCCATCAAGTCATCATAGCCACTGCTTTTCACAGCACAGTCCTTCAGCAGGGTATTTAGGTGTAGCCGGCGTGCCTCCTTCATTTCAGTTGTCAGAGCTGGCCACACATTTAATAGGGAATTTATTGCTGGGTTTTTATTGTGAGGAAAAGAACACTAGCTCTTTATCTTTAGTGTTGTTTCAGAGGATTCATCTCTTGCTTCTAGTCCCACTAAACAGAGTATTCAATCAAGATACGGTGACATTTTCATTGACTGGATGCTTGCTTCCTATTATGCTGGAGTCACTCTTCCTTTTGATAACAGACAAAATCAGAGTCGATTATATTTTGTTGGGGGCAATAAAATTCTAAGCTACCTATTTATGACTAAGTAAACAACAAGTGCTTAATATAAATATATGCCTACTAAGTTTGAAGCATTTCCCCGAGACACTGTATATACTTTTCACTAAGGAGACGTTTGGAGACAGTGATGAGAAAATGTTTGGCCACACCTGCTCTAGAACCACTGCAAAATCTGCCTTCACTGCCTGTGACTTAGGTTACAGAATCTCTCTGTGGTTCAGTGTCCTTAGGGAATGTGGAATGAAACCACACGGAGATGCTATCTCACACCCTTGGAATGGCTCTTCTCAGAAAGAGAGAAGAAAATCTGTTGGTGAGGATGTGGAGGAAAGGGAATATTTATACTGCTGGTGGGAATATAAACTGTGGAAACCTCAGTGACCGACGCTGCCTACAAAAGCTCAAAGTGAAATTGACATTTGATCCAGCCATGCTGCTATGGCTAGTTTATCCAAAAGAACTGAACTCAGTTTGTCAAAGGGGTGTCACGGCTCCCATTTTATTGCAGCCCCATAACCAAATGATGTGCCCATAAGCAAAAAGCACACAAAGAAAACATGGCATCTATGCATAGTTAAGTTCTTTGTAGCCTTTAAAATGATGGTTTCTGTCTCTTTTGACAATGTGGAAGGGGCAGGAAAACACATGCCATCTCAAATAAACAGGACATAGACAGGAATATTCCACACTCCCACTGATAGGCAGAATCTAAAGCAATGGGACTCACAGATACAAAGAGTGGCATAGTGACCACCTGGTGCTAGAGACAGAAGGGACGGAGCTGAGGTTTGAGGGCTTTAAGGCCTCAGGAAGAGCAGTTGTTAGTTTATTGCAGAACATGATGAGAAATTAATCACAGGGACTTCAATATTTCAAAACTGCTACAAAAGTGAATTCAAACTTTATCATGAAATGCTTAAGTATTTGAAATGATGAATCTGCTACTAACATTCTAAGTCGTAAGTCGTGTTATCACTTTGAGTTCCCCAAACTTATAAAAAAGAAATATGTTGTCAGTTTATAAAAAAAGAATGTAAGGGCCAAAGGTGGGATTCAGGAATGGACTACGTGCCTAACATGAATGAGTGAACAGTGAGAACAGTGAAAAATAAGTGAACAGACATGCAGCAAAGTGATAGCAACGTTGTGTGATATACAAATTAAGAAAAAGGTAGTGTGCCTTGGCTCCGTGCCAGGCATGGTGGATTTTTGCACCAGCCTGACTTAGCCTTGAGGTGTGAGAAGTTTCTGTCTCTAAGCAGTGCTGACAGAGCTGAATCCAGTTGTACACCATGATAATTATCTTTATACAGAAGTCTACACAGGCAGCAAGAAACAAATCTAGATGGGCACAGAGGAAAGGCTATTTTGGAGTGCTTTGAATTCTTAAGATTTTTTTTTTTTTTTTTTTTTAATAGAGGCAGAGCGCAACCATTTCTACCATTGAGTATGAAGAAGAATGACTGTAATAAAGTGCCCATTCCAGCATTTTTCTGTTTCATATGTCTTAAGTAATTTGTGACTCATACATCCATATATATGTGTGTATACATACATAGCTTTCCCTTCTAGCTATCGGGTGAGACAAAATTGGCACCGCCGAGGGCATTTTATAAGTTGCAATGCCCTCAGACACCGATGGAATTCATCTATGGAGTCAGAATTTCAGCTGGAGGCTTGCTTGCCTGAGGCCTCAACCAGTCATTAGTCCCTGCATGCAGCAAGTCTTTTCGTGCTTGGAACCCCTCCAAGTAATCTAAAAATACCTTTGTAAAGTTATCAATGGAGATGCAAATTGCCTCACCGAACCGCTTAAGAAAACCCTCCACCCAGAACTTTCTATCAGAAACATGTGGAGGAGGGAGGAGAGACTCCTATGGGAGTGCGTGATCAGAGGGACAAGCGAGCGGGGAGACTCCTTCCCAGCCGTGATGCTTCCATCCAGTGGCAACCGTGAGTAGCAAAAAAGGAATGATAACTCATTCCCGTTGTCCTTAAAGGGCAGATTCTGCGATGTAACCACCCACAGATGGGCTTAGCGCCACAGTCTCTAGATGACTAAGGTTGGCCAGCAAGCAGGCAACTCTGGCCAGCCCACAGTTTGGGTGGGCTGTACCCAGACACTGGCTGCTGGAGGCCTTAGTCACCATCACTGCCACAAATGATCTACACTTAGTCTACTCGTTTGGGTTTTCAACTAAGATTAGTCGCCTGTTGCTCTTTTAGTGTTCCTGAACTCCCGGGAGACTTCGTCGGCTTGGTCTCTTGCAGTCATTGTACCGGAAGACATGGAGCCATAAAGAAGGAAAGCAAGATGGAGACGCCAAGAAAGCTTCAGGTAAGAAGGCTTTATTCCAAGGCTCAGGACCTAAAGCTGTCACACTGAAGTCACCAGGGAAGCATAAATCAAACACAAACTCTGGCATTACTGAGTCCCTCTGGGGATATTAACGCTTTCATTTTCATTTCCCCATAGTAAAAGAGGGAAGCTCTAGCCCTGTCTGTAAGTAGCTCACACCTTTAATCCCAGCACTCTGGAGACACAGGCAGGCAGCTCTCTGTGAGTTCGAGGCCAACCTGCTCTACACAGTAAGTTCCAGCTAACACAAGGTCTCAGAGAAACAAAATAAAAGAGGGAAAGCTCTGCCCTTCCTCAAAGGATTGGTAGGAAGGTTGAGGGATAATATGTATCGAATGCATCTTCATTTCTTTGGCTTGCTTTTGAGGAGTCTTCAGGAGGAAATATGTTTTCCCTTAATTTCAAGGAAGACAATTCAAAAAAGAGTCAGATGAAGAGAAAAGAGGTGATGTTGTGTAAGCACAGTTCTCACGTCAAAGGCAGGAAAATAGCCTATTTTTGGAGCCAAATATGAGTGACTGTGGACCAGGACAGATTTGGTTACTCCTATCCCCATGTTTCAATGAGGCAACAACTTGATGAAGTTTGTATAGCAACAAAACACTGAGTAAATAAAGACACCTTTCAAATACAATTGTGAGTGAGTTAAATACATTTGCACGTACATTAGTTTACGTGGGTTAGAGGAAAGTAGGGCCATCTCAGATGATGCTAGTAATCTCCTTGGGCTTTTCTTTGGCAAGTGCTAGTCGTCTGTTAATTTAATACATTTTTTAAAAATTAAATATTTTTATGTGTACTTTTATATATGATTTCACATACACAAAATAAACCACATACAGCAAGAAGAACCATGAAGCAATCAGGAATTATATAAATGTTACATTCATAGTGTTTTGGCTATTTATATTTGGCAGCCTTGAAGAAAACATCTTTCATATCTAGGTGCATCTAAACTTCTGAATGTAAATCAATATCTAACATATCTCATCTCTATCAACGTAAAAAATCTATCTGGACTTAAAAACATCTTAACCCCTAAACAGCTAAACTTAATTATAGAACTAAAGCATCTGGTCTTCAACTCCATCAGAGACTTGAGAAGGAATAAAATTAATTACCTGAGTCAACAGGAAGTGCAGGTTAGCAGCTTCCAAGGTGGAAAGAAATGACAGAGACAGTTTGCTGCCTGAACAGTCACCCGAAGCTTTCTATAACGTTGGAGCATCATCTTCCGCCTTCTGGCCCAGTATATCTGACATAATCTCTGTCTCACAAATATGTATGTCAGAAATTTAAACTTTTTTTTTTAATCTATCTCTTAGTCACAGGTATATTAGATCAGAATCAGAGGTGGCCAAGGAATGGCTACTAAAGAAGCTGAAAATAGCCTAAAATGAATTATAACTGGACTCTGGACTTGCAACATTCCAACCCTTCCACAATCATTGAAGTTCTCATTTGCTGTTCAGTCTTGCAGAATGTTGTTGGCAGGTGCTGTCTTTTCAGGAGCTTCCTTTACAGGGGGTAAGGGGTACAAGTGAGAGATCTGCAGGCCCATACTTTGCCAAGAGAAATAAAACTCACTGAAAGGAAATAATGTCTTAAATGTATTGCTCTATTTTAACATGGAAGAAAGGAGGTATGTTCACCACTGCGAGGACAATAAACACAGAGGTGGAAATGATTCTGGGAGTGGGGAATGAAGATCTGCTGTTAGTAGCCTGAATTTCAAAAGTGAGCCACGGTACTTTCAAATGTGTGTGTGTGTGTGTGTGTGTGTGTGTGTTTGTGTATGTGTGTGTTAGCCTGGATCTGCTATCTGATTTTGCCCTCAAGGCATCCAGACACTGTTGCACACCAGGCTTGACAGCTTGACAGGAAGGAAAGAAGTTTAGCTGGGTGGGTGGGTTAGCATGATGCCAGTCTGTATGTGACTGTGGGGAGGAAAATTCTCCAAGAAGTTTTTTTTTTTGTTGTTTTTGTTTTTTTGTTTGTTTTTGTTTTTTTTTTTTTTTTTTTTTTTTTTTTTTGTTTTTTTTTTTGTGAAACAGCTCTCTTTTATTGGGGGCAGGGCATAAGGGCTATATAAACCTTGGGGAACCGAGTAGAGGTTTTCAGGGTGAATGTATCTCATTGCCTGGGGCTGAGGTTCTCTGAATGCTTCATTTGCATGAAGAGGAATTCCTAGTGCTAGCTGGACACGTCCTTATAAAGTTATAGAAAGTTTTAACCTGAGACCTGGCCACCAGGCTATGTGACTTCCTCAAGGGTGCCAGAGGTAGGGGTTGCAAGGCTAGTGAACCGGGACATGCAGGCCCAGAATAGGGGAGGGAGTGGTCCTTAATCCTGCCAGTCTCAAGATGAGCTTTTGAAGGTTAGGGCATGTTTCACCCTCTCTCTTGCTCATCTGACCTATGTGATTGTGTATTAATTTTCACATAGACATTGTAAGATTTACAGGGTACCATGTGATACTTAAACATATACAGAAAAGGCAATAGCATTTTAAAGGTTTACTGTGAAGTGATGACCTGAGTCTATGTCCTCTACAAAGGCTTGTAGTCAAGAAAAGGATCGACTTTGAAACAGTGACCACAAAGTAAGAGGATTCTTCTCCCATGACCTTTGAAATAAGAGGGTCACTGTCTGAGAAAAGAGGGTCTGTGGCTGTGACTTAACCTCTTTACTGTGATTTGTCACAAGGAGACAGCGGCTTTCATATTCTACAAATGATTTCAAGAGAGAGAAAAATGACATCATACCGGCCAAGAGCTGTGCTGGGTTGTAGTGCATGGTTTTATGGGGTACTCCTTGCTCTGTGGATTGCTTCACATTCCACCAGTGTGACTCTATAGAACAGTATGAGATCAACCTTCTGTTCTTGGCTGACAACAATGTTATTTCCTGGTTATTTACAAATCAGTTTTTATGCTAGCTATTTCACTTTATTAAAAATTAAAATGTGGTTAGCACACATAGTTTATTAGTGTCCATGAATGCCATAAAATTTGTGATTCTTCCTCTAGCCAGTGATTTCCAAACTCCCTTTTATCCTTTCTTTCGAGTTATCAGCAGAACCTCATTCTAAAGTGTAATAATAATAATAATAATAATAATAATAATAATAATAATAATAATAATAATTTTTAATAATACTGTTTTGGCTAGGCAAGTCTAAACAGCAGCATCTACCCAGCATTTTCTAGCCAGCCATGAAGACAAAGACATCTAAAACTGTGGCTAGGAAATCTCTGTTCTAGTCATTATAATAGAAGCCCACAAGGTTGAAAAATATATTGCCATCATTATCTATAATCACTCAAAGAATCAAAGAATTTGAAACCAGCCAGGGTCTGGGACAGAATCCAGCACTGATTTCCTAGGAAAAAGAGAAGGAGGTGGAGAGAGCCTTGCTGTTTGTCAGAGGTACAGCCATTCTCAATGCATGTGCTCACACCTCCCTGGGATCTTTTTTGGTATCAAGCCTCCTCTTTCTTTGGGTCTGGTTGCTGACTGTTGATTTTCTCTGACGTCTGAGTCAGTCTAGCACTTTTGAGAGGCTGCAAAACTCTGTGCACACTCACTGTTATTTCAAAAAGGCAACAGCAGCTTTACTTCAGTGAGAAAGGGCAGAGAGGACCACTTCAGCAACTCTCCTTGTCACCTGTGTGTCCTGTCTTGGACCACACACATCTAAAATCCTACCTCTCACTCTCCGTACCCCACCTCAAAGTAAGATGAATACATTTTCATTGGAGAGAAAGGCCTGAGCAAATTTGTCTTCCATCTGCCATAGAAGGTAAGAGGAAGAGATACCTGATGCCAGGACAGTAAAATGTAAGAACAAGCAGCTTCATTATTTCTAGATTAGAAATCCCACCTAGTGATTATTACTATTATTTACTATTTTATTTAAAGAGCTTCTAACACCAATATGTAGTGGTTGGAGAAGATAGATCAATGCAATAAAAGCTTCCAAACAAAGTGGTTTATTTATCTATCTATCTATCTATCTATCTATCTATCTATTTATTTATTTATTGCTCCTTTCCCTCCTAAGAGTACATTATTTTTGTTGTGGTCTATGGCATTTTCTTTGCTTACTAATGATTTTCTTGGCCCGCCTTTTCTGTATGTGTGCATAATTGTTGCTTGTTAGCATTCCGGAAACAGGATAGATGGGCATTTATGTAGAACAAAACTTTGAGAATTCATGCTCAATTACTTACAACTCAAATGCTGAAAAGGTCTATGATTATGTGTATGTGTGTTGTGCTGAAAAAAAAAAAATACAATTCATGTTATTTGATTGTCTGGGTGAGAAATACGTTTTCATGATCCCTGCCACTCTCCTCTTCCCATTATTTTAGAATTAACTGGTGGAACTTGGTAGGAAGAATCTTGTTAGGAAGCTTATTTTGGTTTCAAACAAAATTCTTTTGTAGAGACTTATCCTCTCCTCACCCGTATGTCCCTCCCAAAGTCAAATGTATCCTGGTATAGTTTCTGTATAGTTTTTATGTTGCATTCACTCCCAAGGCAATGGAGCAGGATCTCTATACCCACAGCTTCCTACAAAAAAAAAAAAAAAAAAAAAAAAAAAAAAAAAGAAAGAAAGAACGAAAGAAAGAAAGAAAAAAAGAAAAAAGAAAACCACAAAGAATGTTTGAAATGATCTTTTTCTTGGTTGGCAGCATGGATGCCGATCCTCAAGGAAAGTGCCTTAGGCTAAAACAAAGCCATGTTCATTCAAAATAGATTGTTTAGTAATTGCAAGACTCTGGATTTTGTAAAACTGACTTTCAATGCAAGGGATTTACTTTCCTGGGGAAAGTTTAAAAGCAAAAGAGAACAAAATACCAGCAGAGGACAAAGTGTTAAAAGAACTTTGCCAAGGGCAAGAGCAGTTCAAACAACAACCATGTGAGTATATTGAAAAGAAACTAGCCAATGTGGATGTGATTTGGTCTTGGGGTCACTCAGGAGCACCTGGCTGGCTTTATTTATAAGGCAATTGTCAAATCATTCTGTAGAATATGGATGAGGTGAAACGCAGAGGTGGAGTCTTATTGTAGATCATCTGTTACTTTTCAAATACAACCTTCTCTGAAATTCCAGGGAGAATGTGAGTCCAATAAAGAAACCTGTCAGTCAGTCCAGCGTGTTTATTTACGATCCTAGGGTGCCAGGCACTGTTTTAGCCAATCTGAAGTGATACAGAATAAAGGTTAGTCATCACCACTTGCAGTCTTTTGAGTGCAAATGGATTAAATCTGAGCACACACACATATACTCTGTGGGTGGTCAAGAACACCAACTGTATGGAGATGCAAAAAAAAGCTCATTTCCAAAGCCCTCATCAGAAAACTAAGAAAATTACAAAAACCTGGACAATAATGGATTAGATTGCAAATAAGGCATGTCTCTTCTTGTGTGTCTTGTTCTGATTAAAATTAGGAGCTCTCTTTGCGCATTCAAAAATGTACAAAATGGTTTTGGAATACAAGTGTGCAATTATGGAACTGCACTAC
Source organism: Acomys russatus (assembly GCF_903995435.1). Classification (NCBI taxonomy): domain Eukaryota; kingdom Metazoa; phylum Chordata; class Mammalia; order Rodentia; family Muridae; genus Acomys; species Acomys russatus. Next base: position 54,317,356 of record NC_067151.1, read on the forward strand.
TTTGAGGTGCTGCTAACTTGGGTAAAGGCAGGAAGGCTTGCACCATCAATGTGCATACTCTTTTGGTTTGGTTTAGGTTTTGATTTTTGAGGCAGGGTTTCACTGTGCAGCCCTGACTGTCCTGGAATTTACTCTATAGACCAAGCTGGCCTTGAACTCACAGAAATCTGCCTGCCTCTCTAGTGCCTGGGTGAAAGGCCTGTACCACCACAGACTGACAACATACTTACTCTTGAAGTCGTGAGTGATTGATTTACTTGTCTTTATATCTGGCACCATGAAAGTAGAAACCAAAGAATAAAGATGACTAAATGGGAGGTGTTTGGGAAAAGTTCACAGAAGAACAGCATCTTTATTTATTTGGTGCTGGAGATTTCCTGGATAGCAAACTGTCTAGTCCCCATTTGGAAAGAGGAGAAGAGGAATCAGATCTGGCTAGAAGGGCGGGGGTGGGGGGGGGAGAAGGGGGGCAGGGCGGGAATGCTATTTAGTAAGCCCCAGTGGTGTCCAGGAAGAGAGCAAAGGCTTGACATTGTATTTAGAGCAGGGACTGGTCCAGTAGTCTATCGCTGGCCCTGAATCAGGCCTGGGTGTCAATAATACGGCTATCTTGGTTCTGCGGTTGAATTGCAATCACTGATTGACTCAACAGAAGAAGTGGTGATACATCTGACTACACACAAAGGCATTTGCTTGATATAATGGTTTTTTTTTTCTTTTCATGTTTTCATTTTCTTTTTTCTTACCCTTTCCAGAGAATTTTTCTGCCTCTTGATAAGGAGAACATGTTGGATCCTGTCACAGCCACAGGGATTGCACATGGAACCACCTTAGGCCCTCCTGACATGTTTTTTCGTTTTAGTTATCTCCATAAGAACTTTAGGTCTCAGCACGAAGAGACCTTTCTTGCATAGAGGCAACCAACCAGTTCAAACATCAGGGACTCCAGGACAGCCTAGGACAGTATATGAATTGCCTCACTGTGTCCCTAGACACTCCAGGAGCTGGGTTTCTCTGTCATGCAGCCCCCAGCTGCACAGGGCAGAGACTCCTCTGCTCAGTGCTACCCTCCACCCCCAGATCCTTGCCTGACAGTACATTTGGATACAGTCCTGCAAGGCTTCAATTCATGTTAAAACTTGGACTTTTTATCTTCCCTTTTGCTTTATTCATCCTCCTTCATACAGAGCCACTCTTGAGAGACTTGAGTTCAACTTCCCTCCTTCAGTGCAGAACTCTGGCCGCTAGTCCTGGTAAAGCGCTTTGGGAGTGGGGGGATCCCCTTAGGAATGAAAGGCAAGTCACAGCCAAACAGAGCCAGAGAAGGGGGAGTGGCTGTACTCTCGTACTTTTCTCTCTGCATTTGCAGCACCCTTGAGCAGCCCACAGACTCCTTATTTGGGGTTAGGGGCGCCCAGGGGAAAGGAAGCCCGGGCCGCCTGGCGGCATTCCTCGCCGCCGCAGTGTGGGCTCCGTCTGCCGCGGGCCCAGCAGCACCCCCTGTCTGCGCCAGCACCTGTTGGCCCGCCAGCTGGCGGCCCGCGCCCCCTCGCCCTCCCGGCCGCCCGCCCCGCGCCCCGCGCGCCGCCCGCTGGGGGAAGGTGGAGACGGGGAGGGGACAAGCACGGTCCTCCCGGCCAGCCAGGCCTTTTCTGCGCTGCCCGTGTATAGCGGCCACTGCTCCCCAACCGTGCGTCCAGCGCTGCCGCAGGGCAGGCACTCCGGCGCTCGGGACTCCGAGCGGCTCAAAGTCCCCCGGCTTCCTGCATCGCTTTGACGGTACCCGGGAGGATTTCGGTGGCTGCCGACTGCAGCAAGGCGGCGTCTCCGTGGTGGATCCCCGCCAGCTCAGAATCGCCCCCGCGGCCTCTTTGCCAGCCCCGGACCCGCGCGGCGCTCGCAGGGCACGGTCCCCTCCCCCCAGGTGGGGGTGGGGCGCCGCCGGCTGCCCCGATACGCAGCTTTGTCATTGATCCCAAGGTGCTCGCCTCGCTGCCGACCTGGCTTCCACTCTGGCTCGGCGGGACCCGGAGTCTTCGCCTGTGTCCTGCCCCCCAAACTGACAGGTGCTCCCTGGGAGTCGCCACGACTCAACGCCGCTCCCCCACGTCCCCACCCCCTCTTTCCTCCCTCACCTCCCCCCCCCCCCGGCACTTCGGCACAGCTCAGGATTTGTTTAAACCTTGGGAAACTGGTTCAGGTCCAGGTTTTGCTTTGATCCTTTTCAAAAACTGGAGACACGGAAGAGGGCTCTAGGAAAAAGTTTTGGATGGGATTATGTGGAAACTACCCTGCGATTCTCCACTGCCAGAGCCGGCCAGGCTCTTCCACCACTGCGCAGCCTTCCCCCGGCTGGGCTGAGCCTCTGAGTCGCCGCTTCCCCAGTGCCCGCCGTAAGTGAGCCCTCGCCCCAGTCAGCCAAATGCTCCTCCTCGGCCTCCTCCTGCTGACATCTGCCCTAGCCGGCCAGAGAACCTGGACTCGGGCTGAGTCCAACCTGAGCAGCAAGCTGCAGCTCTCCAGCGACAAGGAGCAGAACGGTGAGTCTCTGCTCCTACTTCCCGCTTCTCTCCGTGCGTTCCGATTGGCATTGTGCGGTGGCGTGTGGGGTCCTCCAGCCAAGGAGCTGGTGGTAGCATCTCTGGCGCTGCAGATGCGAGTCCCCTGAGCTCGTGTGCACTTTAGGGGGGGGGGGAGTTTGCAACTTTAGAAGCTCACTGGGCAACGTGAGCATGAGTGCCCCGCAACCTCAGCTTGGATAGGACGCTTGGGCTAGGGAAAAGTCAGCTATAAGCACATTGCTAGGTGGCATATGGCCAGAGTTACAAGTAAAAGAACTGCCTTTAAGAAGAAAGGCAAAATGAATGAGTCGTGGCAAGTTTGACTTTATGCAGGTGGTGGTGGGTGGGTAAGAATGGAGAATTAAGAAAAGGTATCAGCGTCTTTAAACAAAACACTGAATATGGGAAGGTAGGCACCAATTAAGAAATAGGTGAGAAATACAGAGGTCAAGAGGCCACTTGGACATTTTCAGGGGAATTGGTTATGGTATTTCTGTTGCACTTTTTTTTTTTTTTTTTAACGTGCCTTTGTGCCCTGAAGTCCTCACCTTTTGGTAGGTTTTTTTTTTTTTTTTTTTTTTTTTTTTCCTTTCTGTGTTCGTGAATGACTATTTTGTGTGTGTTGGAAGCGACTTAATCCTGCATAGGAAATGAGAATTACTTTCAGCTTTCAACTGTACCTGAAATGTTTAGAAAACTTTCAGATGCAAGTTCGCCTGGCCTGGGACTGCAGAGAGCTGGAGAAAAGCTTCTTTCATAAATCCAGGGAAACTTCGGGTGTGTAATTTGCTTAGCCTCTGAACCCCATATGATTCACATCATTCAATTTCTAAACTCTTTTGCTCTTGATCTGCCATTATGAAGTCATTTTTTTTTTTTTTTTGAGACTCTTTGGTAAATAGAAATTTTATACGGCACATGTAACCACAATGTTAATGTAGACTGTCTAAAGCTGGAATATTAAACACTGTTTACCAGTGGTGGCTCTTGCAGCTATTTGAAAAGAAACGGACAGGACATGCTTTTCTACTTTGTCATCTGTTTACAATGCGTCTTCCCTAGCCAGGTAAGATGCTTGTGGGCGACATTTGGAAAAGGGGGATGGAGTGTAAGCGCTGCTTATCTCACAGTGACATATTCTCTATATAGTGGATGCTTCAAGGCTTCAAGTCTGGATTTCAACTCCATAAACTGTTCATCTTAAAGCAAAGTCTGAAAAACTTCTGTCCCCTTCGTCATTCCTACTTGATGCTGTGCATCCATCGTTGTGCTAGCTCCTCACGTGTGCCACCTTAAGGCTTCTGAAGTACTTACAGATCAAAGGGCAGCCCAATGATCTATCTATAATCATAGGGCTTGCAGAGAGCTGAGGGATCAAAGGAGCCACAACATCAGCTATACCCAAGCAGGAAGCAGATTCAAACCAACCTTTGTCCTTTCTAATGCAAAATAACTGTGTCGTTCAAAATATCGCTTCTTACTGCAGCAGCTTCTTCATTGCAATACTGGGCAGTGCTCCTCTTTGCTTCTGGTCCCTCATCTCCTGTTGCTGTGTCCCAGCATCTCCCAGACTCCTCCATATCTGTGCATCACCTGGCTCTTTCTTTGCCCTTCTTTCTTGCGATCCACATGCTATCACCACTTTGCAATGAGCCCCAGAGTTTTCAGCTGCCTGAAGCCACTTGGGAGCTTCACATCTTGAGAGGATGGAAGTTCAGTAAGCCAGGCCACACACGTTCTGGTGCCATCTGAGGCTGGGCCATTCTCATTCCTAAGATGCATGGTGCTAAGAATAGCCTAGTCGTTTCCTAATCTGTGGGCAGAGGATCTGGCTATGTTTAGCTCTTGAAGAGTTGGCAGCAGGAAGTTAGTAGAGAGCAGAGGCACTACACTCACCTTATAGTTTCCAGACTAAAGAGAGGTAGGACTATCCGGCACTAGGGGGCAATATAGAGCTATTTTTTTCTACACATGCTCAGGTTGAATTTGCCACTTCATGGGGTTTCAGCATTTGAGGGTAACAGGTGGGTGAGGAAGAAGATCCCTCTGGAATGTGACCAGGTTTCCTGGAATAACAACAGCTTCTTCCTCCTCTTTGACTTTCAAAATTGCTACTTCCTTAATTGGGTTTTTGTTTTGTTTTGTTTTGTTTTGACTCCCAGACAAGGCTTGGGTTTTGATTGCTTTCTTGATATGTGTTGTTGATTGTCCAATTCCATAGGTGTTAGCCCTCCTAACAATTTTAGGTAGAGAATGCCTTCTAAGGGCCAAACACAAAGTGCCCAAACTGATCTTGTTTTGTGATCATAAGAGGTTCGCTGTGTTTTCAAAGACCCTCCCCCTTCCCACGGTACTTAGAGTCATAGGCCTGGTTAATTTCAGTATTAATTTGAAGTCATAAGTGGAAATTGGCTGCTGTATCTATTCCATAGCAGAGTTAGGTATACACACTTATACTGGAACATGTCAACATGACTCAAAATTAGGGATTAGCATCATTTTTCTGGTTGCTAGTTACTTGTTTGTCTTCTATTTTGAGATTATAGCTCTTGCTATTTGGATGAAAAATATTTTAAAATTTTCTTCCCACTGTTGGAGATGGAACCCAGGCCTCACACATGTTAGATAAGTTCTATAGCACGAAGCATGTTGCTTACCTCCAGGCCTTTTTCATTTCTAGTGTTATTTCATGCCCTCATGGGTCCTATATGAAGCAAAGCTTTCTAGATTTTCCTTGAGAAAATGAAGAAGAAAGGCTTATTTTGTGCATCAAATGGAGCCCAAGTAGATGGCAGTTACAAAGCTGCCGGTGGAGTGATGCTTCACCTATCTTGTGGAAATGATTTTTACTGACCCGTCATCTGAAGTTACTTCCTGCTGTCCACATTCTCCTCAATCGCTTTGTGGGCTTTCACACACACACACATACACACACACACACACACACACACACACACACATTCATTTTACATCTTGATGGTAGCCCCGCCCTCCTCTCCTCCAGGCCCCTCCCACCTACCCTCTCTATCCCTCTTCCCCTTGTCCTCAGAAGAAGGAAGCCCCCTATGCCCAAACCACCCCAGCACATCAAGTAGAATCAAGACTAAGCTCCTCCTCATCCACTGAGGCCAGACTCTGTAGCTAGGTTAGGGGGGAAATGATCCAAAGCAGGCAACAAAGCCCAGGTTCTAGACAGCACTTGCTCAGCTTACTAGGGGAGCCACATGAAGATCTAACTGCCCATCGATTACCTACATGTGCTATGATTTAGAGTTTGTCTCTTAAAGGCTCGTTTATGACTAACAAATATTACATATAATTTTTCTTACGGGGGCCCTCATGGTTCTTGGGGCAACACACCTTGGGAAGCATGGTCCACTAGGAATGCTTTTGAGTTTTTGGTCCGGCTTTTAGTGCTTGTTCTTTCTTCTACTGCTGCCACATGCCTGCACTGAATCAAACTGTGCTCACATTTCACCCATTTAGATGGGTAGCCTGGAAGTTCTTCTGTGAGCGAACTAATCAGAATCTTTAGAAAGGTGCCCAAAAATACACAGGCTGTGACTCAGGCTTAGAAGGACTTTCCTACAAGACAGCCCTTAAGTTATAGTGTGTGGCCTTTGTCACACTTATTTTTGTTACTTAGGAGCTTGAAAAGGAAACTTCCTCCTATGGTTTTTGTTCTGTATGAGAGAGCTGAGGCAGCCGAATGAATGAAGAACGATTACATAATGATGAGTCCTGTCCTTTCCTTCCAATAGGTGGGTTTGGACGTCCTACACCAACTGCTACAGTCTATGCTGAATCACATATGCTTTACATTAGCTTGACAAAATATTCGGAAAGTATAAAAGCCCCATAGATGCTCCTCGGATGGGCATGGAATTTGTGAAGTCCTTATAAACAGATGCTGGTGTGGGAACTAAACTTTCTCAGTAGCTGCAGCCTGAGTGTAACAGCCTGAGCAGCACAGCCTGAGGGGCACAGCCTGAGTGGCATAGCCTGAGTGGCACAGCCTTAGTGGCATAGCTTGTGTGGCACAGCCTGAGTGGCACAGCCCAAGTGGCACAACCTGAGTGGCACAGCCTGAGTGGCACAGGATGAGTGGCACAGCCTTAGTGGCATAGTTTGTGTGGCACAGCCTGAGTGGCACAGCCCAAGTGGCACAGCCTGAGTGGCACAGGATGAGTGGCATAGCTTGTGTGGCACAGCCTGAGTGGCACAGGATGAGTGACACAGCCTGAGTGGCACAGTCCAAGTGGCACAGCCTGAGTAGCACAGCCCGAGTGGCATAGCTTGTGTGGCACAGCCTGAGTGGCACAGCCCAAGTGGCACAGCCTGAGTGGCACAGCCTTAGTGGCATAGTTTGTGTGGCACAGCCTGAGTGGCACAGCCCAAGTGGCACAGCCTGAGTGGCACAGGATGAGTGGCATAGCTTGTGTGGCACAGCCTGAGTGGCACAGGATGAGTGACACAGCCTGAGTGGCACAGCCCAAGTGGCACAGCCTGAGTGGCACAGCCTGAGTGGCACAGCCCAAGTGGCATAGCTTGTGTGGCACAGCCTGAGTGGCACAGCCTGAGTGGCACAGCCTAAATGGTACAGCCTGAGCAACATCACCTTCTCAGGCAGCTAAGTTGCCTGTGTCTGATTTTATTAGCTTCCCTGAAAACTCCTTCTCACCTGTCTCACACTCACTTCTACCTTTGTGCTTGTAACTTTTGTAGGAGGTTAAAATTCTCAGTTCTATCTATAAACTTCCAGGTCTTTTATATAAAAATTATGATGATAATCTGGTATAAATTAATTGATATAAAACACCCACAAATCAAGTATTTCCAAAACCATTAAAGTTGTCCCCATAGGCTTTGTGTTGTGTCAGTCAAAATACCATGTCATAATCAAAGTTCCTCCATTGGATTATCGTCATGTAAATGTTTTGGATCATTTACTTGAAACTTGTCTGTAGCCAGGATCTCTGTATTATTCATGTAGTTGCCAATGCACTTATTAAACAACCTGTGCTGTGTATTTATCTCCACATCTGGCTTCCACTGTGAGTGAAACATTACCCTTTCCTTTCTCCTATGAGTCTGCCTAGAGGCTGATTTACAGTAGATGTGCCCTAGGACTTGTGCTGTTCTGTTAAAATGGGGAAAGTGTTTGTAGCGCGTGTACTCTTCCACCAGCAGAAAGGGTCCAGCCTCTCAAAGCTGCCTGGCACAGCCCCAAGCCTGAAAAAAAAAAACTTCTTCAACTCTGGGTCTAGGACCTGACTGGTGGGTAGCTCTACCATGCCAACAGTAAAGCTTGCTAACACTGAGAACAACTTAGCTCTGTTTGCAGGTAAACTCACTGGCGGCAGACATGGGAGCTTCAGTTTTTTAGTTGTCTGTCCTTGCCTCCTTACCAATTGGCGACCACTCTGTGTTCACATAGGTTGTACCTTCCTGTCATGGATATTAGACATAGCTTCTCCCAGGACAGGTTTTACTGACCATTCAGTCTAAACTAGACAACCTTCTGGTCTTGTCAAAGATGGTTAGCTGCATTGAACTTTCCATGCTTAGGTATAGTCCCTCTTGTTTCCTGATTCAGTTTGTTTGTTTGTTTCCCTCTCCTTTTTATCATCTGTTCTTCCCTCTCTTGTTATGGGGTCTGAGTTCTTTGTGAACACGGGCCTAGTTTGATTTGTTCCCCATAGGACCTATAGTTCCTAGATCATGGTGTGGAGAAATCCTGTGTTCCCACTAAATATCTGTAAAATGTTCTGGCTTTTTTTTTTTTTTATTATTATTAAAGATGTATTTATTTATTATTATGTATACAATGTTCTGTCTGCATGTACACCTGCAGGCCAGAAGAGGGCATTAGGTTACATTATAGATGGTTATGAGCCACCATGTGGTTGCTGGGAATTGAACTCAGGACCTTTGGAAGAGCAGGTGGTGCTGTTAACTGCTGAGCCATCTCTGAAGTGACTTTTTAAAGCATGACTGTGGTATCTACTATAGAAGCAGGCCCTTTTTAAAGATGTCTTCTACAATGTTTGTCCTTTTTCATAGGAAGATAAACTTGGGAAGGGTAGGACAAATCAGAATACTATTTGACAGTGTTGGTGAACCCACCAAATCCCCAAGTGTGTGGATACCAAGAAATGGGCAGGTTTCCTAGACACAGTGTTGGCCATTCTCTTATAAGTGATGTTTGCTTATGTCCATATATGTTGTGATTTCTGAGGACGTGGATTTGATGTGCACCAATACTCTTGAGAATGGAAAGTAGACAAGAAGCCAGCAAATTCTCTGAGCTGTTCATGTTGTTCTTTGTTGTATTGACAGCTTGTACCTTAAAATGCTAGAGATCAGTCAGAAGTGGAGGCATACACCTGCAATCCCAGCACTTAGGGAGGCAGAGGCAGGCAGATCTCTGTGAGTTCGAGGCCAGCCTGGTCTACAAAGCAAGTCCAGGACAGCCAGGGCTACACAGAGAAACCCAGTCTTAGAAATCCAAAGGTAAAAAACAAGCTAGATAGTAGCAACCAATACTATACTGATGATGTTTGACCTGGGAAGACCATAGGATCCACTGATTAAAAAAAAAAAAAAAAAAAAAACTTGTGAGGCCTTCAATATTCTCTGTAAAGGTATGAGCACACCAATAGTCAGTTGCTAATATGAAAAAGTATTTTTCTTTATATTAGAATCAATGAGACCAAGGTCATTTTCCTGACAAAATGAGACACCTTTAAAAGCGTTGTTTATATAAGAACATTTTGTGCTTTGCAGGTCTATGAGATAAAAACACTGTCTACAAGAACATTAAAGCAAACAACTTCATAATGAGCACATTCAATTCATAGCTCAGCTCATCTGGCTAACACATACTGTGATAATTCTGCTGTATAAATATGGGACAGTTTGGCAAATGATTAAAAAGGCTGCCTTTAGAATTCTTACCATCCAATTTCAGAGCTTCACAGCAAGCAGGTAAACTGCTTGATGAGTTATCTTAATTAATATTTCAGTTCAGAAATTGATAGTGATGAAGTGTCAATTGACATTAACAAGCTTGGTTCTACAAAGGAGTTGTATGTACTTTAAAAAATGTCAATCTTTTGCTGAGCTATAGAAAACACAGTGTGTTATTCTACTGAAGAAGATTTTTATGGGGGACCTCTGATTTTGCATATGTTACAAAGGCAGTCCTATTCAGAGGCTCATTTTGTTGCAGTTTGTTTGTTTTGTTTTCCCTGGACCAAGAACATCAGAAAATAAACACACAACAATAAATCAGTAACTTGCCTGAAACAGTGGACGTTTAGTTTATTGAGAGTTTTGTTTTGAAATTATTTAATCTGAACACAAAGGATCTGGAAATTATAAAGATGGGCTGTAAGACAGATATTAACAGTAAAGCCAAGCCCTTAAACGTGGTATTTTTGTACACTCTGAACTCATGTGTCTTATATTTATGGCATTGTACTCACTTCACTTTCATTAGATCTCGGGCCTCACAGATATTACTCTGTTCCACTGGAGGTGGCACAGCCTCCTTTTTGGACATTGGTCTTGTTGTCACTCCAGTTGTCATTCCAAGGCTAGTTTTACTAGTTTTGCTATTTTTTGTGTGTTCTGTGGTAATTCTTCTAATGATGATGCTTTTGTACTTGGCTTCATCCCTTTTCAATAGTAGCTGAGTCATTTCTCAGTAAGATAACCTGTGTTGCTGAGCACCTCGTGAGGAATCCAGCCTCCCTACTACAAGAGGGACAGTAATGTAAGTTCAAGGTCACAAGTTCCCTTTTTGCAGTGTCCATTGTGCAATGCTAAGCCTACAAGAGCCACCAGGAAGACGTAGAACCCATAGTGTGGGCATGGGTCTTGGGGGGCTCTGTATGAGTTCTTCGTTTTGAGTAGCTTTCTGGGTTTCCATGAATGCGCATGCAGGAGCATATTTGTGCTCTGTGCTTGCAGAAAGTACACAGTCCATCGGCAACTATCCCGTGAGGTATTCAGAAAAACAAGTAGCTTAGTGGAATTTCCAAGACAGGCCTTGGAGTCATGGGCCTTGTTATTATGAAAGAGATCTCATGTGTTTTATTAGGATATTGCTTTCAATCAGCAAATGTATTGAGCATGTGTTCGGTGCCCAGCTTCGCCCTACGGGGTGGGGTTCTGGTCGGTATGTAAAGAACTTATTCTTCCTCCTCCTTTTTAAACATCTGGTCTTGCTTTGTAGTTCAAGCAGGTTTTGAACTCACTATGGTAGTAGCTTTGGCTGGTTTTAAATCTCATTAGCCTCCTCCTTCATCTTTCTGAGTGCTAGGGCAATTATTGTCCTTGAAATCTGCTACAGATAGTTGGCAGACCCATTCTTGACTTCATGTGCTGTCAGTTCTGGGTCAACAATACCATAGGGATGAAGAGGACCGGTGACACTTAAATTGTTTCTTGATATGAGTGGCCGATTTTGTCTGGCTAGCAGGTTCAAGAAGAAATGTTCCTTTAAGAATAAGGTGAATTGATTTGAAATCAGTGCTTGAGATAAAAGGAAACACTACAGAGAGGGAACAGTCTGAGCCAAATAACAGATGCAAGAACAGTCTAGACTCTGGTGCAAGCTTAGTAAGAGTACAAAGGTATCCTGAGCTCATGGATTTGAAGTCTTGATGCTGTTTTCAGTGTCTGCTTCTTGCAGCATTGGTAGCCAACATAATGAAAGACAAAGTTGACTTCACTGTCATAATTCAGCTGAAAAGAATCACCGTTTTTGGATATTTACTAAACAGGCATGCAGGGACAGTATTCTACTTTGATA